>NC_091817.1:10566126-10866704 GCF_041296235.1 Equus asinus
TCTCCTCCTGGCTCCCTGGCCGAAAATGGGCTGTCCATGTACGTTTGAGTTGGGCTCTGGGCTCTCGATTCTGTTGCATGGGTCTTGTGCATGTTTTTGGGCCAAGATTGTGCCATTTCGGTAACTAGCACTTCATCCTCTATGTTGAAATAAGAAAGTGTAACACTTCCTGTTTTGTTCGTTTTCCTGAGGATTCCTTTGCCTAGTCAGGGTCTCTTGTTGCTGCCTAGAAATTTTAGGATTCTCTCTTCAATCTCTGTGGCAAGTATGGCTGCAACTTTGAATGGGATTGCATGGAATCCAGAGATTCCTTTTTCCGGTATGGACGTTTCAAGTGTGTTAATTCTTCCATTCCTAGATCCTGGAATATCCTTCTTTCTCCTTGTGTCTTCTTGAATTTCTTTACCGAAACGTTTGCTAGTTTTCGATTGACATAGCTAACACCTGTTTTGCTACGATTCTTCATACAGATCTTATTCTTCTAACTGGCAAGCTGGTTTTTTCTTTTTCAGAGTCAGTTTTTCTATTCTGTGCAAGTTTTGATTGGTTTTATTTTGGCAGAAGTGCATCGCTGTGCTCACATCTTCTGGCAATGCTCCTGTATTTGCTGTGGAAGTCTGGCCCTGTCTAACGTCCCTTCCCATCTGCCTCTACACTACCTCGAACGCCTGCCCCCCAGTGACTGAAGCAGTGGTGAGCAGGCTCACGCCCAGGATTCCACCCGGCCCACCCCAGGCAACCGTCGCAGTAGGTGCGGGCCTCACTTCTGCACCTCTGGCCATCCGCTTTCCTGTTCCATTGGCCACCTGCAGTTGACTGCAATGGGACTTGTATATGCTACTTGAGCCCAACTCTGGCACTGTGTAGATGAGGCCAGTTTGTTTTTCGCGAACATTGTGATGTCAGAGGATTTGTCATAATTGTGTGTCTTCTGTCCCACCAAGCTTCATGGACACAGGGTTTCAGAGCCCGCTTATAGCAGTCTCATAACTCACCCTTCCCAGTTAGCCCAGGTTTGACCTTCGCTGCCATTTTTTGGCTAGTAAATTTCTCTGACTTTCAAAGGTTCAAGCAGAGTCTGTCTAAAGAGTGACATCATTCATTGTGGATTATTCAGGTGTGATTTCTGTTTGCCTTCCATTTTATGGGAGCATTTTTTCTTTTCTATAGTATACTTGTCATGGTCATTCTCAGCTATCTCCCTTAGACATGCTTATCAGTCCATTCTCCTTCAGTCTAAGTGATTAGTTTTGTATTTCCTTAATCACTGTATGTTTTCTAGGCCGAGGTATGACTGCTTTCATGATTCTTGGTGGTTCCCTTTGAACTTTCACCAGTCACTAGTAGCAATCTTTGCTACCCTAGCATAGGTCAGACTAAGCACTGACAACACATGGTCATCTGGGTTGGTTTGACATCCTAATCAGAAACTCCAAATTCGTGGGGGTCCTGGCAACACCCTTCACGGACACAATGTTTCCAAGACAAATTAGACAAATCTGATGAATTCATCTCTCCAAGAAAGATATTTTTCTGTCTTTTTCCGGATTTGGAAAGTTTCGAACTTGACACCTGATCCTTGAATGTTCTCCTAGATTTCCTCTAGATACGGGCTTACTTTATTTCTATAGGCTGTGCCATTTGTTTGCCTTACATCCTCAGCCATGGCCTGTTTATTTTTCTTGAAACAGAATTTTAATGTCCAAATTTTCAGCCAACTTCCTTACATATGGTGTCCAAACACATAATCAATAATCCTTCTACAGCAAGAAGTAGGGGGAGAGAATTTGATTGGAGCCACACTGAGCACACTAGGCTGGGAGGGCAGCCTTCACGAAGGAACGAAGCCCTCTGGAAAAGGGTGCTTCTCAGCACACTTGTAGAGCCCTTCCAAACAAAGAGACATAGCCCAAGCATGACAGGGGTCCATTCCTTCAATGCTTCCAAGACATCTCTTGGGACACATTAGCATGTACCCAGTGGTCCACCATGACGCCTGAGCTATGGAAAGTGAGACAGATCTTCAAAGAATGCTACAGGCCTGGGAAAGGAGGCATCGATTCTTCTCTTCAATGTCCTCAAGACATTCAGTCATTGTGGGGCTGGCGTCCAAGGTAGTGCAGAGGCAGAAGGGAAGGGACGTTAGACAGTGCGAGACATCTTACCAGTGAGAAGAATTAGATCTCTATGAAGAACCTTAGCAAAACAGGTGAGAGCCATATCACTCAAAAACTAGCAAAAATTTTGGGAAAGAAATTCAAGAAGACACAAGGAAAAAGAAGGATATTCTGGGATCTAGGAATGGAAGAATTAACACACTTGAAAGGTCCATACCGCAGAAAAGAATCTCTGGATTCCATGCAATCCCAGTCAAAGTTGCAGCAATATTTCCCAAAGAGATATAAGAGAGAATCCTAAAGTTTCTAGCCAGCAACAAGAGACCCTGAATAGGCAAAGGAATCCTCAGGAAAATGAACAAAGCAGGACGTGCTACACTTTCTGATTTCAACATAGAGGACGAAGCGCTAGGTAGCAAAAGGGCACAGTTTGCACCCAAAAACAGGCACAGAGACCCATGCAACAGAATCGAGAGCCCAGAGCCCAACTCAAACGTACGTGGACAGCCCCTTTCCAACGAGGGAGGCAATAGGAGACAGTGGAGAAAGGAGAGTCTCTACAATAAATGGTGCTGGGAAGCCTGCACAGCCACATGGAACACAACGAGAGTACACCATGATGTTACACGTGGCACACACACCACCTCGAAATGGATGGACGCCTTGAATGGCAGACTTGAAACTGTGAACCTTTCTAGGAGAAGACCTAAGCAGAGTGCTCTTTGCCATCTGTCTGAGCCGCCTATTTGGAAGAAGCATGTCTGACTGGGCAAGGGCAACAAAGGAAACAAGAAACAAACGGGACCACATCAAATGCACACAATTCTGCCCAGTCAAGGAAACCATCGACTCAATGCCAAGACAGCACAACAACTGGGAGAGGATGTTTGCAAACCACACATCGGACAAGGGGTGAAAAGCCCAAAGATACAATCAACTCGCACAGCTCCACGAGAAAAACAACAAGAAGCCAATGAAAACCTGGGCAAAAGATGGAAACAGAGATTTCTCCCAAGAAGATTGAAAGAGGGCCAAAAGGTGCATGAAAACTTGTTCCCATCATTAAGTCTCAGGCCAATGCAAAAGCAAATGCAAACTGTAAGGACACAGCAGCTCACTGTGGTCAGAATGGCTATAAGGAAGCAGACAGGAAGCCACAAGTGTCAGAGAGGAGGTGGAGAGAAGGGAAATCTCCTGCACTGCAAGTGGGAGTGGAAACCGGTGCAGCCACTACTCCAAGCGGTGTGGAACTGCCTGAGAAATTTAAGAATCCGTGTCTCATATGATCCAGCTGTTCCTCTGAGGCGTGTTTGTCCAAAGAGCTCAGAAACACTACCTTATAATGAGCCGTGCACCGCTGATTTCACAACAGCATTACTCCCGCTATCCAAGACTTGAAATCCGCCCTGGTGCCCAGCAAGGGAAGAATGCATAAGGAAGATGGGCTATACCCACACAATGGCATACCACTCAGCTGGAACAAAGGTTGCATTCCAGCCATTTGTGACACCTAGAATGGCTGTGAGGGTTTTAGGGGAAGTGAAACAAGCCCCAGGGAGAACGTCAAATACCATAGGATCTCTCTTACAAGGAGAAGAAAAGCAAGCACTAACCAACAGGTGGCACAGGACATTTTATTGGGAGTTCCCAGATGCAGAGCGGGTTGGTGGGGGAGGGTAAAAGAGATGATGAGGCACCAGTGTGCGGTGAGGGGTTGTGATTCAGCTTTAGCTGGTGAAGATGATGTAACCTACACAGAAGTCTAAACCAATGAGGATGCAAATCTGAAAGATATAGGATGTTCTAATGCAGGGTTATTGCAATAAATTCACCTAAAATCAAAAATCCAAAACGGGGTCCAGAATGACGGCATAATGCTTTTGGGGCTGAAAGCATTTAGAGAAGGTGAATTTCCAAGGATGGAAAATCACCTCAAAATTCTTATTGATTCTACAGAAAGTTAGACCATTCCAAATAGATGAAGAGGATTACTACCCACAGAACATGATGCGTGCTAAACCCATGAACCAAGGGAAAATGTTACCGTCCATGATGTTAATAGAAATCACCTTCATGAATAATCCCAACAAGCCCACGTCTTCCCAAGTTCAGACAAAAGGTTGGTCCAAAATAAGAATTCATGGCCGGCTTTGTGGTGGAGTGAGTAAGTGCCCTCCTTCCCCTTGGGCAGCCGGGGCCTCACTGTTTCACATTACGGGTGCAGATCATTTTAGCAGTGTTAGGAAATACAGATTTCATGGTACGGTGCGGACAGAGATCATAAATAAGTAGCAATTCTGACGATACGTTATCAATTCGCACCAGAAAATCTCCATGAGAATATTACAATCAATGAACGCATCTGGTACACTTCCCCAAAGTAAGAAGGAAGGAAGACATGTGACCTGCCAAGGTGGAATTGGCAGAGTGCTAGGAAATGATATGATCATTGCGCATGAGAGGATTGCCTGGGCAAGTTCAACTTGGGTGGGAGTCCAGGACTTTCTCTGGGGATGGTCCACCCACTTGGCCATCTACACAAGATATAAGAGATACAACCAAGGATAATCTTATACTGGAAAGAAACCAGTGTCTAGGAAAGGAGGCATCATATTCTTCTCTTCAATGTCCTCAAGACATCATTCTTGACTTTGGATTATGCTTAAGGAAGAAGGACAACATAGTTCTGATAGGGCCCAAGTGTGGCATCTTGTTTCCAATCAAGTTTCAAGCTTGAATCAGCATGCTGTCCCCATAGACTTGAATAGATGACAATCTTCTCCTCTCAGTGCTTGTCCCTCTATTCTCACTTCTTGCCAAGGATTCCTTTCTTATCCCTTGAATCAGAGTCGGTTTGATCTCTTCTACTTTCTGTGCCAGCTTTCTGTTTGTCAAAGCTGTTTCTTGTTATCTCTCCCTTTAATAGCCTATCCTAGGCCAATCCTCAGACTGTAACCATGCGGCCCTCTTGGGGGACATGTTCACCATGATGTCATAAAGAACGTCCTAATTCTAAGTTGTCCTGACAACCTCCATGCACAGAGTTTCAGAGCTATCTCAGACCAGTCAGACTCCTAACCCTTTCCAGAAAGGATAGTTTTCCTTTTTCTGGATTTCTTGTCGGTTTCTAACTTTCTCCTTGAACTTTGATAGGCGTAGCACAATCTCCCTAGACACTGGTTTCTTTCCTGTAAGATTATCCTGGGTTGTATCTCTTATATCTTGTGTAGGCGGCCAAGTGGGTGGACATTCCCCAGAGAAAGTCCTGGACTCCCTCCCAAGTTGAAGTTGCCCAGGCAATCCTCTGATGCGCAATGATCATGTCATCTTCTAGCACTCTGCCAATTCCACCTTGACAGGTCACAAGTTTTCCTTCCTTCTTCCTTTGGGGAAGTGTACCAAATGCGTACATAGATTGTAATAGTCTCGTGGTTCTTTTTCTGTTGCGTATTGATAAGCTATCCTCACATTGGCTACTAATTTATGATCTCTGTCCACACCGTACCATGAAATCTATATTTCCTAACACTGTTAATGAGATCTGCACCCGTGATGTGAATCAGTGAGGCCCGGACCGCCAAAGCAGGACGTGGGCACTTACCCGGTCTACCACAGGGCCGGCCCTGAATTGGACTTTTGGACCAACTTTTAGCCTGAGCTTGGGAAAACGTGCGCCTGTTTGGATTATTCGTGAAGGTGATTAGTAGTAACATCATGGACAGTAACCTTTTCCTGTTGTTCATGGGTTTAGCATGGATCATGTTCTTTGGGGAGTATTCCTCTTCATCTGTTTGGAATGGTTTACCTTTCTGTAGCATCAATAAGAATTTTAAGGTGATTTTCCATCCTTGGAAGGTCACCTTAGCGATTCTTTTTCAGCCCCCAAAGCTTTATGCCATCATTCTGGACCCCTTTTTGGATCTTTGATTTTTGCTGAATTTATTTCCATAAACCTGCATTAAAACATCCTATATCTTTCAGATAGCTTACATCATCGTCACCAGCGTAAGCCTAATCACAGGCCCTCACCACACTCTTGTGCCTCACCATCTCTTTCCACCACCCCCCCCACCGACCTTCTTTGCCTCTGGGAATCCCCAATCAAATGTGCCATGCCACCTGTTCATCATCTGGGTACGTTTGACATCCTGAGATCAGAAGCTCCAAATTCGAGGTGGACATTGATACCCCCTTCATGGACACAGTGTCCTTCTGTCTTAAGTATAATCCAAAGTCAAGAATGTTCTCATGAGGACATTGAAGAGAAGAATCAATGCCTCCTTTCCTACACCTCTAGCATTCTTTGAAGATCAGTCTCACTTTCCAAAGCTCTGGCGTCATGGGTTCCCACTGGGTACATGTTAATGTGTCTCTTTGTTTGGAAGGGCTTTACAAGTGTGCTGAAATGCACCCTTTTATACAGGGCTTCATTTCTTAGTGAAGGCAGTATGTCCATGAAAGGGGTTGACAGGACCCCGCGAATTTGGAGTTTCTGATCTCAGGATCTCAAATCAACCCAG
The DNA here is from genome assembly GCF_041296235.1 of Equus asinus. Classification (NCBI taxonomy): domain Eukaryota; kingdom Metazoa; phylum Chordata; class Mammalia; order Perissodactyla; family Equidae; genus Equus; species Equus asinus. The sequence continues at coordinate 10,572,764 of NC_091817.1, forward strand.
ATAACCACGTGTTCTCAGTGCTTAGTTTGACCCAGGCTAGGATAGCAAGCAGTCCTACAAGTGACCTGTGCAAATTCAAAGACAACAACCAAGAGTCACGAAAGCACTCACACCTTGGACTAGAGAACATACGGTTATTAAAGAAATACAAAATTAATCATTACGAACTGAGAAGAACAGACTGATAAGCATATCTAAGGGAGATAGTTGAGAAAGACCATGACGAGTATAATATGGAAAAGAAAAATCTTCCAGAAAATGGAAGGTGAACAAAAATCACACCTGAAAAATCCACAATGAGAGATGTCAGTCTTTACACAGACTCTGCTTGAACGTTTGAAAGTCAGAGAAATTCACAAGCCAAAAGACGGCAGCAAAGGTCAAACCTGCGCTAACTGGGAATGGTGAGTTATTAGACTGCTCCAAGCAGGCTCTGAAGCCCTGTTTCGATGAAGCCTGCCGGCACACCAGAGACATAATTATGACAAATCCTCTGACATCACGGTGGACCTGAAAACCTGCTCTCATCTACACAGTGCCAGACTTGGGCTCAAGTAGCATATTCAAATCCCATTATACTCAACGGCAGGTGGCCAAAGGAACATGAAAGGGGCCTGGCAGTGGTGCAGTGGTTAGGTCCACACCTTCTGGGTCGGTGGTCCGGGGTGGGCTGTGTGGAATCCTGGGTGTGAGCCTCCTAACCATTGCTTCAGTCATCCTGGATCTGGCGTCCTAGGTAGTGTAGAGGCAGATGGGAAGGGAGGTTAGACAGGGCCAAATTTCCACAGCAAATACAGGAGCATTGCCAGCAGATGTGAGCTCAGTGATGCACTTCTGCCAAAACAAAACCGATTACAAGTTGCAAAGAATACAAAAACTGAAGCTCAAAAAAAAGAAAACAAACACGTTGGCAGTAAGAAGAAGATCTCTATGAAGAAGGTTAGCAAAACAGGTGAAAGCCATGTCAATTCGAAAACAAGCAAATCTTTGGGGAAAGGAATTCCAGAAGACACAAGGAAAAAGAAGGATATTTCGGGATCTAGGAATGGAAGAATTAACAGGTAGATGAGCTATAGCCAGGCAATGGCACACCAGTCAGCCGGAACAAAGGATGCCATCCAGCCATTTGTGACCACCAGAATGACTGTGAGGGTTTTAGGGAAGTGAAACAAGCCCCAGGGAGAAAGGCAAATACCGTAGGATCTCACTTAAGAGGAGAAGAAAAAACAAGCGGTCAGGAACAGGTGGCACGGGACATTTGATTGGGGGTTCCCTGAGACAAAGCGGGGAGGTGTGAGGGGGGAAACAGATGATGAGGCACAAGTGTGTGGTGAGGGCCTGCTATTAGGCTTACGCAGGTGAAGATGATGTAAGCTACACGGAAGTCTACATCGATGAGGATGCAAATCAGAAAGATATAGGATGTTCTAATGCAGGGTTATGGCAATAAATTCACCTAAAAGCAAAAAATCCAAAATGGGGTCCAGAATGACGGCATAAAGCTTTGGGGCTGAAAGAGATTAGAGAAGGTGAACTTCCAAGGCTGGAAAATCACCTCAAAATGCGTACTGATGCTACAGAAAGGTAGACCATTCGAAATAGGTGAAGAGGAATACTACCCACAGAACATGATGCGTGCTAAACCCATGCACCAACGGACAAGGTTACCGTCCATGATGTTACTACTAATCACCTTCACGAATAATCCAAACAGGCCCACGTGTTCCCAAGCTCAGGCAAAAGGTTGGTCCAAAAGTCCATTTCAGGGCCGGCCCTGTGGCGGAGCAGGTAAGTGCCCACGATCCGCTTGGCCGGCCCAGGCCTCACTGTTTCACATCACGGGTGCAGATCACATTAGCAGTGTTAGGAAATATAGATTTCATGGTACAGTTCGGACAAGGATCATAAAATAGGTAGCAATGGTGAGGTCACCTTATCAATACGCACCAGAAAAAGAACGTGAGGCTTTTACAATCCATGAACGCATCTGGTACACTTCCCCAAAGGAAGCAGGAAGGAAAACATGGGACCTGCCAAGGTAGAATTGGCAGAGTGCTAGGAGATGACACGATCATTGCCCATTAGAGGATTGCCCGGGCAACTTCAACTTGGGAGGGAGTCCAGGACTTTCTCTGGGGAACGTCCACCCACTTGGCCATCTACATAAAATGTAAGAGGTAAAACCCAGGATAATCTTACAGGAGAGAAACCAGTGTCTAGAGAGAATGTAGCAGGCCTTACAAAGTTCGAGGAGAAAGTCAGAAACCGACAAGAAATCAAGAAAAAGTAAAACTATCCTACCTGAAAAGGGTGAGGAGTCAGACTGGCCTGAGATGGCTCTGAAACTCTATGTGCATGCAGGATGTCAGGACAACTTCGAATTTTGAGGTTGTTTATGACATCACGATGATCATGTCCACCAAGATGGCCGCACGGTTATAGACTGAGGATTGACCTAGACTAGGCTATTAAAGGGAGGGATACCCAGAAACAGCTTTGAAAAACAGAAAGCGGACACAGAAACTGGAGGACATAAAACAGACGCTGATTCAAGGGGTAAGAAAGGAATCCTTGGCAGGAAGCGAGAATAGAGGGACAAGCACCGAGAGGAGAACGTTGTCATCTATTCAAGTCTATGGGGAGGACATGCTGATTCAAGCTTGCAACTTGATTGGAAGCAAGAGGCCGGACTTGGGCCTTATCAGACCTACGGGGTCCTTCTGCCTTAAGAATAAGCCAAAGTCAAGAGTGATGTCTTGAGGACGTTGAAGAGAAGAATCGATGCCTCCTTTCCTAGGCACCTGGCATTCTTTGCAGATCAGTCTCACTTTCCATAGCTCTGGCGTCACGGGGGCCCACTGGCTTCATGCTAATGTGTCCCAAGAGATGTCTTGGAAGCCTTGAAGGAATGGAGCCCTGTCACGCTTGGAGTACGTCTCTTTGTTTGGAAGTGCTCTACAAGGGTGCTGAAAAGCACCCTTTTCCACAGGGCTTCGCTCCTTCGTGAAGGCTGCCCGCCCAGGCTAGTGTGCTCAGTTTGCCCCCAATGAAATTCTCTTCTCCTACCTCTTGCCGTAGAAGGATTATTGATTATGCGTTTTGACACCATATGTAAGGAAGTTGGCTGAAAATTTGGACATTACAATTCTGTTTCAAGAAAAATAAACAGGCCATGGCTGAGGATGTAAGGCAAACAAATGGCACAGCCTATAGAAATAAAGTAAGCCCGTATCTAGACGGAATCTAGGGGAACGTTCCAGGATCAGGGGTGAAGTTCGAAACTTCCCAAATCCGGAAAAGAGACAGGAAAATATCTTTCCTGGAGAGAGGAATTCATCAGATTTGTCTAATTTGTCTTGGAAACATTGTGTCCATGAAGGGGGATGCCAGGACCACCTCGAATTTGGAGTTTCTGACCTCAGGATGTCAAACCAACCCAGATGACCACGTGTTCTCAGTGCTTAGTTTGACCTGGGCTAGGACAGCAAAGACTCCTTCAAGTGACCGGTGCAAATTCAAAGACAACCACCAAGAGTCATGAAAGCACTCACACCTCGGCCTGGAGAACATACGGTGATTCAAGAAATGCAAAACTAATCACTTGGAATGAAGGGGAACGGACTGATAAGCATGTCTAAGGGGGATAGCTGAGAAATACCATGACGATTACACTATGGAAAAGAGAATAAGCTCCCAGAAAATGGAAAGGGAACAGAAATCACACCTGGATAATCCACAATGAAAGATGATGTCAGTCTTTAGACAGACTCTGCTGGAACGTTTGAAAGTAGAAATTCACAAGCCAAAATACAGCAGCGTAGGTCAAGCCTGGGCTAAGTGGGAAGGGTGAGTTATGAGGCTGCTCCAAGCGGGCCAGGAAACCGTGTGTCCGTTGAGCTTGCCGGGACAGCAGAGATACGATTATGACAAATCCTCTGCCATCGCAGTGGACCCGAAAAACAACCTGGCCTCATCTACACAGTGCCAGAGTTGGGCTCAAGTAGCATATTGAAGTCCCATTGCCCTCAACTGCAGGTTGCCAATGGAACATGAAAGGGGCCGGCCGGTGGTGCAGTGGTGAGGTCCGCACCTTCTGGGTCGGTGGCCCAGGGTGGGCCGGGTGGACCCTCGGGTGAGCCTGCTCACCACTGCTTCAGTCATTCTGGGGCAGGCGTCCGAGGTCGTGTGGAGGCAGATGGGAAGGGACGTTAGACAGGGCCAGACTTCCACAGCAAATACAGGAGCATTGCCAGCGGATGTGAGCTCAGCGATGCACTTCTGCCAAAAGAAAACCGATTCAAAGTTGCAAAGAATAGAAAAACTGAAGCTGAAAAGACAAAATGAAAAACTGCATGCCAGTGAGCAGGATGAGATCTCTAGGAAGAAACTTAGCAAAACAGGTGAAGGCCATGTCAATGGAAAACTAACAAACGTGTGGGGAAAGAAATTCAAGAAGACACAAGGAGAAAGAAGGAGATTCCAGGATCTAGGAATGGAAGCATCAACACACTGGCAACGTCCATACCAGAGAAAGGAATCTCTGGATTCCATGCAACCCCTGTCGGAGTTGCAGCAATGTTTCCCACAGATACAGAAGAGGGAATCCTAAAGTTTCTAGCCAGCAACAAGAGACCCCGTCTAGGCAAAGGAATCCTCAGGAAAATGAAAAAAGCAGGACGTGGCACACTTTCCGATTTCAACTTATAGGACGAAGCACTAGGTACCAAGACGGCACAGTCTGGGCCCAAAAACAGGCACACAGACCCATGCAACAGAATCGAGAACCCAGAGCCCAACTCAAACGTACATGGACAACCCATTTTCGACCAGGGAGCCAAGAGGAGACAGCGGAGAAAGGAGAGCCTCTACCATAAACGGTGCTGGGAATCCTGCACAGCCACATGGAACACGAGAGTACACCATGATGTTACACGTGGCACACACACCACCTGAAATGGATCAAAGCCTTGAATGGCAGACTTGAAACCGTGAACCTTGTAGCAGAAGACCTAGGCAGAGTGCTCTTTGCCATCTGTCTGAGCCGCCTGTTTGGAAGAAGCAAGTCCGACTGGGCCAGGGCAACCAAGTCAACAAGAAACCAACGGGACCACGTCAAATGCGGACGCTCCTTGCCCTTTGAAGGAAACCATCGACTGAATGCAAAAATAACACAACAACTGGGAGAGGATGTTTACAAAGCACACATCGGACAAGGGGTGAAAAGCCCAAAGATGCAATCAACTCGCATGTCTCCACAAGAATAAAAACGTCAAGCCAATGAAAACCTGGGCAAAAGATGGAAACAGAGATTTCTCCCAAGAAGATCGAAAGAGGGCCAATGGTGGCATGAAAACTTGTTCACCATCATTAATTCTCAGGCCAATGCAAGTGCAAACTGCAAGGGCACAGCAGCTCACTGTGGTCAGAATGGCTATAAGGAACCAGAACGGAAGCAACAAGTGTCAGAGAGGAGGTTGAGAGAAGGGAAGCCTCCTGCACCATTGGTGGGAGTGCAAAACGGTGCAGCCACTACGCCAAGCGGTGTGGAACTGCCTCAGAAGTTTAAGAATCCGTGTCCCATATGATCCAGCTATTCCTCTGCGGCGTGTTGATCCAAAGAACTCGGAAACACTCCTGCATAGTGTTCAGGCAGAACCTGTCTAAAGACTGACGTCTATCACTGTGGATTATTCACTTGTGATTTCTGTTGGCGTTCCACTTGACAGGACCTTATTTTCTTTTCCATACTCCAATCCTCATGGTCTTTCTGAGGTATCTCCCTTTGGTATGCTTATCAGTGCATTCTCCTTCATTACAAGTTATGAATTTTGCATTTCTTTAATCACCTTAGGTTCTGTAGGCCGAAGTGTGAGTCCTTTCGTGATTGTTGGGTGTTGTCTTGCAATCTTTACAGGTCACTTGTAGGAATCTTTGCTATCCTGGTCGAGTTGACACTGCACTCTGAGAACTCGTGGTCATCTTGGCTGGTTTGACATTCTGAGATCAGAAACTCCAGATTCGTGGGGGTCCTGGCAACCACCTTCACGGACAGTATGTTTCTGAGACAAGTTCGCAAAGTCTGATGAACTCCTCTCTCCAGGTAACAGATTTTTCTGTCTCTTTTCTGGATTTGGGAAATTTCGAACTTAACCCCTGATCCTTGGGCGCTCCACCAGATTAGGTCTAGATACTGGTTTACTTTATTTCCACAGGGTTTTCTATTGGTTTGACTTACATCCTCAGCTCTGGCATGTGTAGTTTTCTTTAAATATAATGGTAGTGTTCTAATTTTCAGCCAAACCTCTTCCATAAGGTGTCAAAACACAGAGTCAGTACTCCTTCTACGGCAAGAGATAATGGGAGAGAATTTCATTGGAGTCCAACTGAGCACGCTAGCCTGTGGGGGCAGCCTTGACACAGGAACGAAGCCCTCTGGAAAAGGGTGCTTTTCAGCACACTTCCAGTGCCCTTCCAAACCAGCAGACATACTCAAAGAATGATCGGCGTGCATTTCTTCAGTCTTCAAAGAGATGTCTTGGGACACATTAGCATGTACCCTGTGGGCCCCCATGACTCCAGAGCTGTGGAAAGGGAGACTTCTCTTCAAAGCATGCTTGGGGCGTAGGATGGAGGCGTCGATTCTTCTCTTCAATGTCCTCAAGAGATCATTCTTGACTTTGGATTATGAGTAAGGCAGAAGGCCAATGTAGGACTGATAAGCACCAAGTCCGGCCACTTGTTTCAAATCAAGTTTCAAGGTTGAATCAGCACGGCCTCCCCATCTACTTGAGTAGATGACAATGTTCTCCTCTCAGCGCTTGTCCCTCTATTAGCGCTTCTTCCCAGTGATTCCTTTCTTATCCCTTGAATCAGCGTCTCTTTGATCTCTTCAAGTTTCTGTGCCTGGTTCCCGTAGGAAAAGCTGTTTCTGGGTATCTCTCACTTCACTATCACAGCCTAGGCAAATACTCGCCCGGGAAACATGCGGCCATCTTTGGTGACATGTTCACCGTGATGTCATAAACACCCTCGGATTTTTCTAAGTTATCCTGACAACGTCCATGCACACAGTGTTTGAGAGCCATCTCATACCAGTCTCAAGACTCCATCTTTCCAGGTAGGATAGTTCTCCTTGTTCTGCATTTCTTATCAGTTTCTAAGATTCTCCTTGAACATTGAAAGGTCTACTACCTTCCCTCCAGAGACCGGTTTCTTTCCTTTAAGATTATCCTGGGTTTTACCTCTTACCTTTTGTGGATATGGCCAAATGGGTGGATTTTCCACAGAGAAAGTCCTGTAGTCCCTCCCAAGTTCAATTTGCCCAGGCAATCCTCTGACTCGTGTGATCACTTGGCAGTCTGACAATTCCACCTTGTCGGGTCACCTGTCTTCCTTCCTTCATCATTTGGGGACGTGTACCTGATACGTTCATAGATTGTAATATCCTCATGGTTCCTTTTCTTTTGCGTATTGATAAGTTCTCCTCACAATTTCTACTTCTTTATGATCTCTGTGCCGACCAGACCATGAAATCTGGATTTCCCATTGCTATTAATCTGATCCCCACCCGTGATGCTAGGCGGTGATGCCCGGGCCGCCCAAGAGGAACGTGGGCACTTACTTGCTACACCACAGTGCCAGACCTGAATTGGACTATTGGAGCAATCTTTCGCTGAACTTGGGAAGAAGCTGGCCTTTTTCGATCATTCCTGAAGGTAATTAGTAGTGACCTCATAGAGGGTAACATTTTCCCTTGGTTCATGAGTTTAGCACGGAACACATTCTCTTTGTAGTATTCATCTTAATTTATTTGCAATGGTCGACCATTCTGTAGCATCATTAAGCATTTTGAGGAGCTTCACAATCCTTAGAAGTTCATCTCTCTAATCTCTTTCAGCATCAAAAGCTTTATGCCGCAAATATGCATGCCTTTTAGGATTTTTTCTTTCCCTCTGGGAACCACCAATCCAAAGGGAAGGCTGGTATCCAAAGCTAGAATGCACAGTTTGGCAACAATGAAATTCTCTCCCCCATCCCTCGCCATAGAAGAGTATTGCTTATGTGCTTTGACATCATATGTGAGGAAGTTGACTGAAAATTAGAACATTACACTTATATTTAATGAAAAATAAACATGACAGAGATGACGATTTAAGTCGAACAACTAACGAATCCTACAGAAATAAAGTAAACCAGCATCCAGACGTAGTCTACTGAAATGATCAAGGATCCAGGTTCCACTTTGAGCGTCCCCAAATTCAGAAAAGAGACATAAAAATATCTTACCTGTGGGGATGAATTCATCAGATTTGTCTAATTTGTCTCGGAAACATTATGTCCATATGGTGGTTGCCAGGACAACCTAGAATTTGGAGATTCTGATCTCAGAATGTCAAACCAACCAAGATGACCTCGTGTTCTCAGTGCTGCATTGGACCTAGGCTGGATAGCCAAGATTCCTTTAAGTGAACGATTGAAATTCAAAGACAATACCCAAAAATCACGAAAGCGCTCACACGTCGGCCTAGAGAACATATGGTGACTAAAGAAATACAAAATTAATAACGTGAATGAACGAGAAGGGACTGATAAGCATATCTATGGGAGACAGCTGAGAAAGACCATGACAATTGATGTGGATTAAGGCCACCCCAGTTCGAAAAGCCCAAGGTTATGTGGTATACATGCAGAACTATATGACCTGGTGAATTTCTTTTGGTATGAATTAGAGGTGCCCTAGTGAGAGAAGCCCAGGTCATGCTCACATACATGCCTATCTACGGGGCCAGTTTTGTATCTAGTGTTATATGACCACACAATAGCAAGAACCCATCTGAACTGAAATCATTTAATGACGTTTACATCATATTTTCTTTTTCCTTTAAAAATAAGTCATGTACCCATGACTCATAAAATTAGCCCTTACCCTCAACTCAGGGCAGCAGCAGCAGCTCTTCGCTGCCCATGGGTTCTGTCCCCATGCATGCAGCTCTACACTGCCCATAGATCCTGTCCCCATGCAGCAACTCTTTACTGCCCATGGGTCCTGTCCCCATGTTATCCTGTAAAGTTCTCTAAATAAAAGAGCACCACTACCAGACGTTGAGAGTCCAAGAAATCTTTCAACTCTTCAGCTCGCTGAGCCTGCATCATATCTTGTGTCCTGTATGGGGAACTTGCTTCGTCAGTTTTTGAGCTCGACTTCTGGTAAGTGCCCCTTTCTTCCTGGTGCCTCTCTCTTTTTGGAGGATGGATCTAAACTCACTTCTCCATCAGCAGCTTTCTTGGTTAGCTGTATGAATCGATGTTTGTTGCCCATGGCTACTCTATGGGGCAAATCATGGCATTCAGCTTGAAGAGAATCAGTAGCTTAAGCCTAAGGGTGATGTAGCATGAATTGATCCATTCCTTCCTGAGTCTATCTCTAATATATAAATATTACCTGGGCATGCATAGGCCACTTAAGTCATTAGGATGGTTGGCAATCTGCAAGACTCCGGTGGAAGGTTTCTTCTCCTAAGGCTGGATTGGGATACCTCCCATGGCACCTGACCAGGCTCTGAACTGTGCAAATGTCCCAATCAGGAATCGAGTTCAAGGAAACTACCAAAGTCTAACCTTTGCTTGAGTATGGGAAACCCTTCTTCAGAGAATAACTCCAACATGCAATTGGGTAGAATGTCCCTCAGAACGGCGGAAAATTCCGCACACTTTTTGTCCATTATGTTCTCTCTTAAACTTCTCCTTTTGTCTCAGGGACCATTCACCAGGCACCTATTACTGCCAGGCAGAATAGGAAAGATGTTCACCAGGCACCTGTTACTGCAAGGCATCCGAGGGAAGGTATACAAGGGATGCAATGCTGGCAGACACCCCCGCCAGCCCTTGCTATAGGAACCCCACAGTAGGAACAACAGGTGGGATGCTGCCGTAGGTTCAGGGGGCATTTTCAAGGTAATGGACGTGTCTCTTTCATCTTTGTTAGAGATACAATGGCCATTTTCGTCTCCTTTTGAGCTTTGCAACCGGGAAACAAAGAAATCTTTCAAAAGTCAAGTCCTCCAACACTGGGAGCCCCAACTTTGGCTTTCTGGGCCTGATCACCCTGGCGACCCCAAGTAGGGTACCCTCTGTTGGCGGTTGACTCACTGAGTATTTTAGTCACCTACTGAGTTGGCTATGAGGGTAGGAAATCTGTGATTTTTTTCTGTGAACACTCGTGCTATGGTAGTGTGCAACAGCACGGGAACTGTTGTGTGACTCTTATCTTGAGAACCCTCTGAGCGGCCATGAGGGTGAGGTCTAGTGTCTTCTATTCCTTTCTTTGTTTTGGTCATCATCTCCTCTGTTGTCACCAAGTCGAGGTTAAGATAATTCTGGACCTGATCAGAACCTGCACCTTCTGTGAAATCGAAAAACTTGAAAACATTTTTCAAGGGACGAAACTCTCAACCCGGGTACTTGGAGCCACGGCCCCCAGTCAGTTCCAGGCCTTTGTAGGCACTCCACCCTTCTCCACTCCACTGTCAGTCGCACACTGGCTTTACTGCCATGGGGAATGCCATAAGCATCCCCAGAGACTCACCACTCAGGGTCATTCCAACTAATTAGAAACACTTTCAATTGTCTGGATTATGGCACAGAAACTGCAGCTGGGAGAAAGTTTGTGAGGTTTCTCTGTGACTTTATGGTGCACTTGGACAGGTAGATCAACCTAGAACGTCCTTCAAGTTACAGTCCAGTTTCTGAGAAATCAAGAGCAACCGTCCTTAGAAAGTCCTTGCAAGACTGGAAAGACAGTTCTAGAGGCAGCTCAGTTTCAACCTAGTTCCTTTATCATGAAAAGGATTATCATCCCCCCTCTCCAGGAACTACTATCTAGCCAATCACTCAATCTTAAGACTCAAAAAAAAAAAAAGAAAGGAGGGGAAAGGATAAATGGCCATAAGTGTGTCATTGCAAAAAGTATAGCATCTAGAGAGTCTTCTCCATAAGCATTAGTAAAAAGTCTCAAAAGAAATTTTAGATTCATAACTGGTGAGCTTTATATTATTGTACCTGAGTCACGGCAGTAGCTTTTAAAACAATAGTTGTACAGTCTCTGTGTATGTGTGTCTATGTGTACGTTATACATGTGATATTTTTACCCCTGGATGGTAGGGCCAAAATTAAGATATGTTTAGTTGGCTGAAAGTAAGTGCTTTCATAAATTCTAAATGTAGTCGAAATTAACAGAGTGACTTTCAAAGTTAACGTGACGTGAATTAACCTTTGGTAAATGAAAGTTTCTTTAAGTTTGTTGCTTTGATCGAAAATAGTCTTGTTGTCAGAGTTGTCAGTATTTGCATAGGATGCAGGCATTCAGCCTTGGTTTACTAGTGATATAAGTTCATGATGTCTGTTAAATTTGTCAGCGAAATAATATATTTGAATGATGACCTGTTTTGTCTAATGCCTCATGAGGTTTCCGTAGGTAATCTGAATATAATTGTTGGAAACAAATGGTTTAAATACATAAAACTCATAAAAGTGAATACAGTAACATTTATGGTCTCTAAGCTTGGGGGAAAAAAACAGCTTCAAATTCTTTTGGTAACAATCTTGAATTTTGCCAAGTAAAGTTAATAAATATCTGAATATCTGGATCATTTTTGGATAGGATGAAACACTGAATCATTATTAATAAACATATCTAAGTTATCTACTTTTGGCTTCTTATGGAAGAGGCTAAAAGCGTGTGGGTGTATTAAAAAGCATGCCTTGTGTTTAGTTGTAAAGCGGCGTGTTTCTAAACTTAGGAAGTGTTTAGAATGCTGATATAAAAGACAATCCATAATTGTTTACCTTTTTAGTGTTTACTAGGTCTGTTAAGGGTTAAAGTTCTAATTACCTTATGGAATTAAACCTACTGGAAACTACTAAGGAAAAGAGCTTTGTATTCAAGGAGGTTAAAATGGATGTTTTCAGTAAAAAAGGTATAAAGAATGGAAATATTTTTGTTTGATGGGTTAAGAAAGATAAATTTGTCGTGATTTACTAGAAAGGAAAAAACAAAGACTTTGGGTCAAATTCTGAAAACAAAAAAGAAAGTTGTAGAAGGTTTGTGAAGGAGAAATTCTGAAAGGAGTTTTATGCCTGGTCAAGTAGACTAAAGTAAGTTCAATTAAGTGCATGAGTTTGAAAGTTCAAAATAAGTAGGTGCAGAAAACAAGTTTGGTTTTCTCTAAAAGGATACATTTTCTTGAACTTTTGATCTGCTCTTGGTAAAGAGGTCTTAAAAGCTGTTCCTTTGAGTAAGTCTACGTAAGAGACAAATATGTTTTGTGAAAATAATGACTGAGGTCACTCTTAAGATTTTTGACTCTGTTATAACTTTGAATAGATACCCGAGCATTGCTTCACAGCGAGTGTTGCTTTCTATTTGAACAAGCATTTGAAAAGCTTTTGATAGGTTTTGACAAGCTTATCCCTCAAAAATATTCAAATGCTGAAGGAAGGCTTTCTTTTGACCTGGTTGGCAGAAGAAAAATTACTCTGAGGATTTTTAGAGGGCCCCTGAGACTTCGCGAAGACATTTGCTCTCTCATCCTATAAGAAGGAAGATATTAAACTAATTAGTCTTACTTGGTCTATTAAATTACATGGGAAACATTGTGAAATAAGTGATGATAGACTTCCTTAGGTGGTATAAGATGGGTAAATCTTATTAATATAGGTGCCTTAAAATTATATAGCATTCCTAAGAGTCTGATCTTTCCTGGTTAACAGTCATAAGTCCAATTATTATCAGCAAGTGTTATATGTCACTGAAGTAGCCAAGTTTCTTTGTCAATTGCCCTTTTGAGTCCTTTGTCCATTTCCAGGTACTTGTTGTTTTACTCTGATGCTTTTTTCTTTTGCAAATATGCTTCATCTTCTGAGAAATTCCAGGAAAGGGTTCTGACACAGAGGTTCTAAACTACACGTTTCTGACAAACTTTCAGATTGTAAAACTGAACTGAGTAAGAAATGACAGAATTCTAACAGAAAGTAAGTTCATCAATCTGCTGACAGAAAACTCAGCTCAAGAATTCATTATTAGGACTGTGTGAACTGATGAGGATGGTTGTAATTTTTTAGAACTTCTGTTTGAAATATTGTTGAGTTTTGATGTGTTGTTTTGTTTTCTCATAATGAAGGAAAGCTTTTTCTCTTTTCCCTTATGCTAACAATGACCTACAGCCATTTGGTGAAATTATATCTTCATGAGCAAAACTGAAACATTTATCTTTTTCTCCCTACATTATCCCTAAGGAATTTGGAAACCCTTTGTCACTGAGTATGGTTATTTAGTAGCAATATTTGCATAAGTTCCATAAGAATCTGTTCACCTTATAACAGGACACATTGGTTATACTACCAAGGCTTTGACTGGAATGTCATATTTGAAACATACAGGCTCAGATATGACAAGACAGCATTTCAGGAACAAAGATTGGACTTTCTGGAATACAGTCCCTAGGAAACATGGGCCCGGTACCTTGTTTACAGAGATTCTGGCAATCTTGCCCGGTCGCTAAGGAAGCTTGCTTATCTGCCAGGTGCAAGGAACCTCCGAATATTTTGGTGGACCTCAAAGAGAACTGAACTCACATCTGTAGTTACTGCAGGCCAAATCTGATGGCAAGTCCTTGGCTTGGCTTTTCTGGCATCTAGAGGCCTTCACAGATCAATCTGAGATTACTCTCCCTGGGGCAGCCCCAATTCATACTAGAAAAATATACACCAGGTCATGTAGTTTGGTATGTAGGCCAGGTCACCTTGGGCTTCTCTAGCTTGAGCAGCATTGATCCACATCATAAACCACCCCTGAACCCATTATGACCGGAAATCTTTGGGGATATGAATGATGGTCAGTCTTCTGTAACTACTTCTGGCTGTACAAGGTCGTAGAGCTTCCCCAAAATGGGGCCATAGGTACAGGTAGGAAGTTCAGTGGACCAGAAGTCTTCACCGGTGGAGTTCAAGGGTGACAAGTTGTACAGAGCCTCTGGAGACGAGAGAATCCTTTGACGAGAGGTGGTCCAGGAGGTGAAACATTTTTGACATGCTAAAGACAAACAACGAAAGAGATAACAAATTATAATAAGAAATACAAGCAGTATGTTTAACCCAATGAATAAGATTTTGAGGTACTGCAGAAACCTGGTCCTGACTAGGAGTTCAACCAGTCGTTTACAGTTAGGGTTGGTCAGACATGGATTTAATTTGGTGGCTGGAATAGGAAGCCAGAAATATTTTGATGGTAGTCAGGAATATAGACACAACATTGTTTTTATAATGACACTGGTGCCCCCTTGTGCTGCTGTCAAGACATCCAGTGCCATTTGGATTTGGAGGACTGCCTTACACACTTGGGATACTTCTAAATTGAGCAGCGAAATGCTATGTTGTGTATCATTTAATGCCTTCATAGTAAATTTGTTTAGGACTTCCGTGTGCAAGACGATATTTTCGATTCCTAATTGGGGAAGGAAAATTGCGGAAAGATGGTCATACCAGTGGAAGACAGAGCGGGTCCAGTGCTGTTGCAGGTTGGGTAGCTTAGCAGGAGGAGATATAGTAAATGTAGTTCTACCTTGCATCCAGACAAAGCCTAGGGTGCATCATCCAATCCATCCAGGTGGCAGCCAAGGTAATAAATTGGAGCCACATATCCACTGAGCACCGTTAGCGGCTAAGCAATGCATTCTGGGCCGTCTATCCCAGTCAGTCCCAAACTAACCTGTATTTTTTTTTAAGGATATGACATAAGAACACATATAAAGGGGAGTTTTCCCCAAGGTCAGCTGCTATTAGGCCATGTATCACAGGTGTGGTTGGTTTCTTCCCAACAGAGAGCGGCCTTTTACTCAGTTGCCCACTAGTAGGAGTGAACCAAATATATTCGTCTCAAATTTGATATGGTCCATCCTGTGTGTATCGATTAGTTGGGGACTTTACTGTTGGAACTTGTTTTGTTTGATACACCTGTGACAAGGCAAATCTAGTTAGTATTTGGACAGTAGTATTGAAGGAAAATGTTTGATTGTGGCCTGGGAACTCCGAGGTGTCAGAGATAGATGGCCACAAGGAGACATTACGATTAGTAATAGATGAATCTTGCAGAAGAAAAGAGCTAGAATCTAGTATCCATGAATGGCTACTGTAGCTTCTACAGAAGCGTAATTTTTGCTCTCTTAAATCATCCTCATTTTTACAAAAGATAGCCAAATTATGATTAACACCTTTGCAAATAAAGTGTAGTTTCAATACAACTTGCTCCAATTATGTACATAAGAGCAGAAAGAATCGGAATTGCTTATAGAGGTTTTTAAAAATCTGCTTTGCTGGAATTTTTTCTGAGGAGTCTCAGATTGAACTGTGAAGGCCTCTAGAGGCCAGAAAAGCCAAGCCAAGGACTTGCCATCAGATTTGGCCTGCAGTACCTACAGATTTGAGTGGCGTTCTCTTTGAGGTCACCCAAAATATTCGGAGGTTCCCTGCACCTGCCAGATAAGCAAGATTCCTTAGTGACCGGGCAAGATTGCCAGAATCTCTGTAAACAAGGTACCAGGCCCATGTTTCCAAGTGGCTGTATTCCAGAAAGTCCAATCTTTGTTCCTGAAATGCTGTCTTGTCATATCTGAGCATGTGTGTTTCAAATATGACATTCCAGTCAAAGCCTTGGTAATATATCCAATGTGTCCTGTTATAAGGAGAACAGATTCTTATGGAACTTATGCAAATATTGCCACGAAATGACAATACTCAGTAACAAAGGGTTTCCAAATTCTTGAGGGATAAGGTAGGGAGAAAAATATAAATGTTTCAGTTTCGCTCATGAAGGTATAATTTCACCAAATGGCTGTAAGTCATAGTTAGCATAAGAGAAAAGAGAAAAAGCTTTCCTTCATTATGAGAAAACAAAACAACACATCAAAACTCAACAATATTTCAAATAGAAGTCCTAAAAAATTACAATCATCCTTATCAGTTCACACAGCCCAGCATAATCAGTTCTGGGGTTGAATCTTCTGTTAGTACATTGATGAACTTTCTTTCTGTTAGAATTCTGTAATTTCTTACTCTGTTCAGTTTTACAATCTGAAAGTTTATCAGAAGCCTGTCGTTTAGAACCTTTTTGTCAGAACCCTTTCCAGGAATTTCTCGGAAGATGAAACATATTTGCAAAAGGAAAAAGAATCAGAGTAAAACAACAAGTACCTGGAAATGGACAAAGAACTCAAAAGGGCAATTGACAAAGAAACTTGGCCACTTCTGTGACATATTAAACTTCCAGATAATAAGTGGACTTATGACTGATAACGAGGACAAATCAGAATTTTAGGAATGCTATATAATTTTAAGACATCTATATTTATAACATTTACCCATCTTATAACACCTAAGAAAGTCTATCATTACTTATTTTACAATGATTCCCGTGCAATGTAATAGACCAAATAAGTCTAATTAGTTTAGTATTTTCCTCCTTATAGGAAGAGAGGGCAAATGTCTTTGAGAAGTCTCAAGGGCCCTCTGAAAATCCTCAGATTAATTTTTCTTCTGTCTACCAGGTCAAAAGATAGCCTTCATTTAGGATTTGAATATCTTTGAGGGAGAATCTTGTCAAAACATATCAAAAGCTTTTCAAATTCTTGTTCAAATGTGAAACAACACTCACTGTGAAATGTGCTCAGGTATCTATTCAAAGTGATAACAGAAAGAGTCAATAATCTTAATAGTGACCTAAGTCATTATATTCACAAAACAGGTTTGTCTCTTAGGTAGACTTACTCAAAGGAATAGCTTTCATAACCTCTTTAGCAAGAGCAGATCAAAAGTTCAAGAAAATGTATGCTTTTAGAGAAAACCAAATTTGAATTTCTGCACCTACTTATTATTAACATTCAAACTCATTCACTTAATTGAACTTGCTTTGGTCTTCTTGAGCAGGCATAAAACTCCTTTCAGATTTTCTTCTTCACAAACCTTCTAAAACTTTCTTTTATGTTTTCAGAATTTCTCCCAAATTCTTTGTTTTTTCCTTTCTAGTACATCAGGACGAATTTATCTTCCTTAACCAATCAAACAAAAATATTTCCATTCTTTATACCTTTTTTACTGAAAACGTACATTTTAACTTCCTTGAATACAGAGCTCTTTTTGTTAGTAATTTCCTGTAGCTTTAATTACGTAGGTTAATTAGAACTTTTAACCCTTAACAGACCTACTAAACACTAAAAAGGAAAACAATTATGAATTGTCTTTTATATCAACATTCTGAACACTTCATAAATTTAGAAACACGCCACTTTACAATAAAACACAAGGCATGGTTTTTAATACACCCACACGCTTTTAGCCTCTTCAAGAAGAAGCCAAAAGTAGATAACTTAGATGTGTTTATTAATAATGTTTCAGTGTTTCGTCCTATCCAGAAATGACCCAGCTATTCAGATTTTTATCATTTAACTTAACTTGGCAAAACTCAAGATGGTTACCAAAAAGCATTTCGAAGCTGTTTTTCTTTCCCAAACTATAGAGACCATAAAAGTTTTTGTACTCACTTTAATGAGTATTATCTATTTAAACCATTTGTTTCCATCAATTATGTTCAGATTACCTACTGAAACCTCATGAGGCCTTAGACAAAACTGGTCATCATTTAAAGCTATTACTTTGCTGACAAATTTTGCAGACAACGTGAACTTATATGACTAGTAAACCCAGGATGAAGGCCTGCATCCCTATGCAAATACCGACATCCCTGACAACAAGACTGTTTTGAATCACACCAACAAACTTAAACAGTCTTTCATTTACCAAAGGTTAATTCACATGACATTAACTTTGAAAGGCACTGAGTTAATTTCTACTGCATTTAGCAATTATGTAAACACTTACTATAAGCCAACTAAACAGAGATCTTAATTTTGGTCATACCACCCAAGGCTGAAAATATCACATGTATAACCTACACATAGACACGCATACACAGAGACTGTACAACTACTGTTTTAAAAGCTACTGTCGTGAATCAGGTACAATAATATAAAGCTCACCAGTTATGAAGGTAAAGTTTGTTTTGAGCCTTTTTACAAATACTTATGGAGAAGACCCTCGAGATGCTAGACTCTTTCAATGGCACATTTATGGCCATTTCTCCTTTCCCCTCCTTTCTTTTTTTCAGTCTTAAGAGTGAGTGATGGGCTAGATAGTAGTTCCTGGAGAGGGGGGATGATAATCCTTTTCATGATAAAGGAACTAGGTGGAATCTGAACTGCCTCTAGAACTGTCTTTCCAGTCTTGCAAGGATTTTCTAAGGACAGTTGCTCTTGATTTCTCAGAAACTGGACTGTAACTTGAAGGACGTTCTAGGTTGATCTACCTGTCCAACTGCACCATAAAGGCACAGAGAAACCTCACAAATTTTCTCCCAGCTGGAGTCTCTGGGGCATAACCCATACAATTGAAAGTGTTTCTAATTAGTTAGAATGACCCTGAGTGGTGAGTCTCTGGGGATGCTTATGCCATTCCCCATGGCAGTAAAGCCAGTGTGCGACTGGCAGTGCACTGGAGAAGGGTGCAGTGGCTACAAACACCTGGAACTGGCTGGAGGCCAGGGCTCCCAGTACCCGGGTTGAGAGTTAAGGTCCTTGCCAAATATTTTCAAGTTGTTCGATTTTACAGAAGGTCCATGTTCTGGTCAGGTCCAGCCAGAACTTAACCTCGACTTGGTGACAACAGATGACATGATGAGCAAAACAGAGAAAGGAAAAGAAGACACCAGACCTCACCCTCATGGTTGCTCTCAGAGGGTTCTCAAGATAAGAGTCACAGAACAGTTCCTGTGCTGTGGCACACTACCATTGTCCGACAGTTCTCAGAATAAATCACAGGTCTCCTACCCTCATAGCCAACTCAGTAGGTGACTAAAATACTCAATGAGTCAAGAGCCAAGAGAGGGCACCCTACTTAGGGTCGTTGGGGTGATCAGGCCCAGAAAGCCAAAGTTGGGGCTCCAGTGGTGGAGGCCTTGATCCTTGAAAGATTCCTTCGTTTCCCCAGTTGCAAAGTTCAAAAGGAGATGAAAATGGCCATTGTAACTCTAACAAAGTTGAAAGAGACATGTCCATTACCTTGAAGATCACCACTGACCCTACGGCAGCATCCTACATGTGGTTCCTACTGTGGGGTTCCTATAGCAAGGGGTGATAGGCGTGGCCCCCAGCATTGCATCCCTTGTGTACCTTCCGTGGTATGTCTGGCAGTAACAGCTGCCTGGTGAACATCTTTCCTATTCTGCCTGGCAGTAATAGGAGCCTGTTGAATGGTCCCCAAGAGAAAAGGAGAAGTTTAAGAGAGAACAGGATGGAGAAAAATAGTGTAGAATTTTCCACTGAGCTGGGGGACATTTTACCCAATTGCGTGTTGGAGCCATTCTTTGAAGAAGGGTTTCCCATATGCAACCAAAGGTTAGAGTGTGGTACTTCCCTTGAACTGTAGTCCCGATGGAGACATTCACACAGTTCAGAGCCTGGTCAGGTGCCATGGGAGGTATCCCAATCCAGCCTTAGGAAAAGAAACCTTCCAGGGGAGTCTTGCAGATTGCCGGCCATCCTAAGGACTTAAGTGGCTGACCCGTGCCCACCTAAAATTTGTATATTAGAGATAGAGTCAGGAAGGAATGGAGTAATTCACTCTACATCACCCTTAGGCTTAAGGTACTGATTCTCTTCAAGCTGAATGCCATGATTTGCCCTATAGAGTAGCCATGGGCAGCAAACGTGGATTCAAGCAGCTATCCAAGAAAGTTCCTGATGGAGAAGTGAATTTAGATCCATCCTTGAAAAAGAGAGATGCACAACGAAGAAAAGGGCACTTACCAGAAGTCGAGCTCACAAACCTATGAAGCAAGTTTTTGATATGGGCCACAAGATATGATATGGTCTTGGTGAGCTGAAGAGTCAAAAGAAAGATTTCTTGGACTCTCAAATTCTGGAAGTGGTGCTCTTTTACTTATAGAATGGTACAGGACAACATGGCGACTGGACCCATGGGCAGTAAATAGTTGCTGCATGGGGACAGGACATATGGGCAGTGAAGAGCTGCTGCTGCTTCTGCATTGGGAAAGGTTCCATGGGAAGTCAGAGGTCCTGCTGCTGCCCTGAGTTGAAGATAAGGGCTAATTTTATAATGCATTGGTACGTTACATTTTTACTGGAAAAAGAAAAGATGATGTTAAAAGTCATTAAATGATTTCAGTTCAGATGGGGTCTGGTTATTGTGTGGTCATATAGCATTAAATACAAATCTGGCCATATAGATAGGCATGTAGGTGAGCATGAAATGGGCTTCTATCACTGGGACACCTCTAATTCATACCAAAAAAAAAACAACTCACCGGGTCATGTAGTTTGGTATGTAGGCCAGGTAACCTTGGGCTTTTCGAGCTGGGGCAGCCTTAATCCACATCATTCGTCATGGTCTTTCACAGCTACCTCCCATAGATATTCTTATCAGTCTTTTCTCCTCCATTCCAAGTTATGAATGTTGTATTTCCTTATTCACCATATGTTCTGTAGGGGTCTAGATTTACGGCCTAAAACTTTGGAGCCTGAAAGAGATTAGAGAAGAGGAACTTTCAAGGATTGGTAATCACCTCAAAATGCTTAATGATGCTATAGAAAGGAAGACCATTACAAAGAGATGAAGAAGATCATTGCCAAGAGAACACGATCCGTGCTAAACTCAGGGGCCAAAGGAAAAGGTTACAGTCCACAATGTTACTACTAATTACCGTTACGAATAACCAAAGCAGGCCAACATCATCCCTAGTTCAGGCAAAAGTTTGATCCAAAAGTCGATTTCAGTGCCGGCCATGCGTTGTACTGGGTATGTGCCCACGTTCCGCCTGGGCGGCCAGGGCTTCATTGGTTAGCACCACGGGTGCGGATCAGATTAGTAGCATTAGCAAATATAGATTTCACGGTATGGTGTGGACAGACATCCTAAAGAAATCGAAATTTTGAAGAGACGTTATGAGTACACACCAGAAAAAGAACCATGGGAATATTACAATCTATGAACGCATCAGGAACACTTCCCCAAATAATGAAGGAAGGAAAACATGTGACCTGCCAAAGTGGAATTGTCAGACTGCTAGGAGATGACATGATCTTTGCGCATCAGAGGATTGCCTGGGAAAAGTCATCTTGGGAGGGCCTCCGGGACTTTCTCTTGGGAAAGTCCACCCATTTGGCCTCATCCACAAAAGATAAGAGAGAAAACCCAGATTAATCCGAAAGGAAAGAAACCAGTGTCTAGAAGGAAGGTAGCAGACCTTTTCAAGTTCGAGGAAAAAGTTAGAAACCAACAAGAAACACCTAACGACGAAAGCAATCCTACCTGGAAAGGGGGAGTAATCAGACTGGGATGAGATGGTTCTGAAGAACTGTGTGCATGGAGGTCTTCAGGACAACTTTGAATTCTGAGGGTGTTTATGACATCACGGTGAATATGTCACCCAAGATGGCCACAGGTTTCCAGCCCGAGGATTGGCATAGGCTAGGATATTCTAGTGAGGGATACTCAGAAACAGCTTTTGCCCACAGAAACAGGGCACAGTAACTTGAAGAGATCAAAGATATGGTAATTCAAGGGATAAGACAGGAATCATTGGGAAGAAGCCATAATAGAGGGACAAGCACTGAGAGGAGAACATTGCCATCTCCTCACGTCGAAGAGGAGGCCATTCTGATTCAAGCTTGAAACTTGATTTGAAACAAGAGGCTGGAACTATGAGACCTATGTTGTCCTTCTGCCTCACTCATAATGCAAAGTCAAGAATGATCTCTTGAGGTCATTGTAGAGAAGAATCAAGGCCGCCGTCCTAGGCCACTAGCATTTTTTAAAGAGAAGTCTCACTTTCCATAGCTCTGGCATCATGGGTGCCCACTGGCTACATGCTAATGTGTCACAAGACACCTCTTTGAAGCCTGGAAGGAATGGACAACTGTCATGCTTGGGGTATGTCTCTTGGTTTGGAAGGACTCTAGAAGTGGCTCAAAAGCACCCTTTTGCAGAGGGGGTCATTCCTTGGTGAATGCTGCACTCCAAGGCTAGAGTCCTAAGTTGGGATCAATGAGATTCTCTCCCCCTTCTCCTGCCGAGGAGGAGTATTGATTATGTGTTTCAACACCACATGTAACGATGTTGGCTGAAAATTAGAACATTATCATTATATTTAAAGAAAAATAAACATGCCACAGTTGAGGATGTAAATCAAACAAATAACAAACCCTGTGGAAAGAAAGTAAGCCAGTATCTAGACATAATCTAGCAGAGCATTCAAGGATCAGGGGTGAAGTTCGAATTTTCCAAATCCAGAAATAGAAGGATCTCTCACCTGGAAATAGAAATTCATCAGATTCGTCTAATTTGTTGCAGAACCATTGTTTCCGTGAAGATGGTTGCCAGGACAACCTCAAATCTGGAGTTTCTGATCTCAGAATCTGTAAGCAAGGAAGATGCCCACATGTTCTCAGTGCTCAGTGTCACCTCGGCCAGGATAGCACAGATTCCTTCAAGTGACCGATGGAAATTCAAAGACAACACCCACCAATCACAAAAGCACTCGCACAACAGCCAACAGAACATATCGTGATCAAAGAAATGCAAAATTTATAACTTGGAATGAAAAGGGAACACACTGATAAGCATATCGAAGGGAGATAGCTTAGCAATACCATGATGATTAGCCTATGGAAAAGAAAAAAAGGTCCCAGAAAATGTAAGGCAAACAGAAATCACAACTGAATAATCCACAGTGAAAGACGGCCGTGTTTAGACAGATTCTGCTTAAACATTTGAAAGTCAGAAAACTCACAACCCCAAAACCTGCAGTGAAGGTCAAACCTGGGCTAAATGGAATGGGTGAGTTCTGAGACTGCTCCAAGCGGGCTCTGAAACCTTGTGTCCATGAAGCTTGCTGGCACAGCACAGACACAATTCTCAGAAATCCTATGACATCACAGTGGACCAGGAAAACAACATGGCTTCATCTACACAGGGCCAGAGCTGGGCTCCAGTAGCATATTGAAGTCACATTCCAAAACAGCAGGTTGCCAATGGAACATGAAAGGGGTTGGCCACTGCTGAAGCTGTGAAGTCCGTGCCTTCTGGGTCCGCAGCCCGTGGTCGTCCATTTGTGCTCTTGGGGTTGAGCCTCCTCACCGCTGGTACAGCCATCCTGGGAGAGTCCTGGGAGGTAGTGTAGAGGCAGATGGGAAGTGACGTTAGACAGTGCCACTCTTGCTCAGCAAATACAGCAGCACGACCAGCAGATGTGAGCACTGCCATAAACTTCTGCCAAAACAGAACCAATTAAAAGTTGCAAAGAATAGAAAAACTGAACCTCAAAAAAAGAAGCATGTCACTAAGAATAATAAGATATCTAGGACTAACCTTCACTAAAGAGGTGGAAGCATTGTAAACCGATACTAGCAAAGCTTTGGCTAAAGAAATTCCAGAAGACACAACAAAACGGAAGACTATTTCGTGCTGTTGGAATGGAAGAACTAACACACTTGAAACGTCCATAGCGGATAGAGGAATCTGTGGATTCCAAGCAATCCCAGTCAAAGTTGCAGTGATCTTTCCCACAGAAATAGAAGAGAGAATAATAAAGTCTCTATCCAGAAGGAAAGGACCCTGAATACCCAAAGGAATCCTGAAGAAAATGAACAAAGCAGGACGTATCACACTTTGTGATTTCCACATATAGGACGAAGTGCTAGGAACCGAAACGGCACAATCTGGGCCCAAAAACAGGCACCAAGAGCCCAGAGGTCAATTCAAGCATATATGCACATGCATACTTGTGCAACACATTTTCAACCAGGGAACCAAGAGTACACAGCGGAGAAAGGAGGGTCTCGACAAGAAACGGTGCTGGGAAGACTGCACAGCCAAATGTAACACAATGAGAGTAGAGCATGATGTTACACTAGTCACACACACCACCTCGAAACGGATTAAAGACTTGAATGGAAGACTTGAAACCGTGAGACTTCTAGGAGAAAACCTAGGCAGCATGCTCGTTGCCATCTGTCTTAGCAGCCTATTTGGAAGAAGCGTGTGTGACAGGAATGGGCAACAAAGGAAACAGGCAGATGGGAAGCGACGTTAGACTGGGCCAGTCTTCCTCAGCAAATACAGCAGCATTGCCAGCAGATGTGAGCACAGCAGTAAACATCTGCCTAAATAAAACCAATCAAAAGTTGCAAAGGATAGAAAAACTGAACCTCAAAAAAAAAAAACATGCTAGTAGGAAGAATAAGGTATCTAGGAATAAGCTGTGCCAAAGAGGTGAAAGCTATGTAAACCGAGAAGTAGCAAAGCTTTGGGGAAAGAAATTCCACAAGATACAAGGAAACGGAAGGGCATCAGTGCGCATGGAATGGAAGAAAACGAAGGAAGAATGAAGTATCATCACAATGATACCTTTCTTATCCCTGGAATCAGCATCTCTTTGATCTCTTCAAGTTTCTGTGCCTGGTTTCTGTTTGGAAAAGCTGTTTCTGGGTATCTCTCACTTGAGTATCCCAGCCTAAGCCACTCCTGGTACTGTAAACATGCAGCCATCTGGGGTGACACGTTCGCTGTAATGTCATAAACACTCTCAGAATTCAAAGTTGTCCTGACAACCTCCATGGACACAGTGTTTCAGAGCCGTCTCCTCCCAGCCTGACTACTCCCCTTTTCCAGGAAGGATAGTTTTCCTTGTTCTGGATGTGTTGGATTTCAGCTTTGTCCTCTAACTCGGAAAGGTCTACTACATTCCCTCTAGACACCGGTTTCTTTCCTTTAAGATTATCCTGGGTTTTATCGCATATCTTTTGTGGATATGGCCAAATGGGTGGACTTTCCCCAGAGAAAGTCCTGGACTCCCTCCCAAGTTGACGTTGCCCAGGAAATCCTGTGATGCACAATGATCGTGTGATCTCATGGCAGTCTGACAATTCCACCTTGGTGGGTCACATATTTTCCTTCCTTCATGATTTGGGAAAGCGTACCAGATGCGTTCATAGACTCTAATATTCTCATGGTTCTTTTTCTGGTGAGTATTGATAAGGCCTCCTCACAATTACTACTTATTTATGATCTCTGTGCCAACCATACCTTGAAATCGGGATTTCCTAATGCTAGAAATCTGATCTGTACCCATGATGCTAGCCCCTGAAGCCCGGGCCACGCAAGAGGAAGTTGGGCACTTACCTGCTGCACCACAGGGCCGGCAATGAATTAGACTTCTGTACCAACCTTTGGCCTGAACTTGGGAAGATGTTGGCCTGCTTCAATCATTCGTGAAGGGAATCAGTAGTAACATCATGGAAGGTATTATTTTCCATTGGTTCATGACTTTAGCATGGAACATGTTCTCTTGCTAGTATTCCGCTTCATCACTTTGCAAAGGTCTACCATTCTGTAGCATCATTAAGCACTTTGAGGTGATTACCAATCCTTGGAAGTTCATCCTCTCTGATCTCTTTCAGCCTATAAAGCTTTAGGCCGTAAGTCTGCACCCCTTTTTGGAGTTTTGATTTTATGTGGATTGATTGCCGTAACCCTGCATTCTAACATGCTATAGCTTTCAGATCTACATCCTCCTAGATTTAGACTTCTGAGTAGGTTACATCATCTTCACCACCGTAAGGCTAATTACAGGCTCTCACGATACTTGTGCCTAATCAACTCTTTCTCCCTCTGGCCCTCGCCTACTTTTCCTCTGGGAACTACCAATCCCATGTCACATGCTACCTGTTTGTTGGTCCGTTTTTCCTCTTCTCCTGTACGTGAGATCCTGTGGTATTTGACCTTACCCCGGCGCTTGTTTCAGTTCCTCTAGTACCCTCAGGAGCCATTCTGTTGGTCACAAATGGCTGGACTGAATCCCTTCCGACAGCTGAATGCTATGCCACTGTGTGGCTATAGCCTATCTTCCTTCTCCATTCGTCCCTTGATGGGCATCAGGGAGGCTTCCAAGTCTTGGATATCGGGCGTAAGGCTGTGGTGAACACAGCAGTGCACGGATCTCTGTGCATTACTGTTTCCATGATCTTTGGATATATACGTCACAGAGGAATAGCTGGATCATATGCTAGGTGGATTCTGAAACATTCTGAATTTTCACTCCTTTGTGTAGTGGCTGCATCGGCTCAAACTCCCACCTGCAGTGCAGGAGGCTTCCCTTCTCTCCACCTCCTCTCTGAAACTTGTTGTTTCGTGTCTTCACCCTTATAGCCATTCTGACCACTGTGAGCTGCTATCTCATTGCACTTCGGATTTGCATTGGCCTCAGACTTAATGATGAGGAACATGTTTTCATACAGCCTGTTGGCCATCTTTCTATCTTCCTGGCAGAAATGTGTGTTTCCATCTTTTGCCCAGGTTTTGTTGGGCTCATTGTTTTTTTTCCTGTGGAGATGTATGAGTTCACTGGATCTTATGGCTGTTCACCCCTTCTCCGATGTCTGTTCTGCAAACATCCTGTCGCAGTTGTGCTGTCTTTGCATTGAGTCGATGGAGTCGTTGGCCGGGTAGAAGCTTTTGCGTTGGATGGAGTCACGCTTGTTTCTTGTTTCTTTTGTTGCCCTTACCCAGTCACACATGCTTCTTCCAAGTAGGCGGCTATGCCAGATGGCAAAGAGCAAGCTGCCTGCATTTTCCGGCAGCAGTTTCATGGTTTCAAGTCTTCCATTCAAAGCTTTAATCCATTTCAATGTGGTATGTGTGCCTGGTGTAACATCATGGTCTAGTCTCATTGTGCCACTTGTGGCTCTGAAGTCTTCCCAGCACTGTTTCTTTTCGAGACTCTCCTTTCTCTGCTGTCTCCTCTTGGCTCCCGTGTCGAAAATGGGCTGCCCATATATGTGGCAGTTGACTGCTGGGCTCAAATCTGTTCCATGGGTCTGTGTGCCTATTTTGGGGGAAAGGCTGTGCTGTACCGGTACCTAGCGCTTTATCCTATATTTGGCAATGAGAAAGTGTGATACATGCTGCTTTGTTCGTTTTCCTCAGGATTCCTCTTCCTATTCAGGGTCCTTTGTTGCCACATAGAAACTTTAGTATTCTCTCTTCTATTTCTGTGGGAAAGATTGCTGCAACTTTGACTGGGACGACATGGAATGCAGACATTGCTTTTTGCCGTATGGATGCTTAAAGTGTGTTCGTTCTTCCATTCAAAGAACATGGAATAGACTTCCGTTTCCTTGTGTCTTGTGGAATTTCTTTGCCCAAAGCTTTGCTACATTTCGGTAGACATAGCTTTGTCCTGTTTGGCCAATGTTATTCCTAGATGTTTTTTTCTTTTTACTGGCATGCTTTCTTTTTTGCTGTTCCTTTTTTCTATTCTTAGCAACATTTAATTGGTTTGTTTTGGCAGAAGTTTATGGCTGTGCTCACATCTGCTGGCCATGCTGCTGTATTTGCTGAGCAAGAGTAGCGTGGTATAAGGTTGCTTCCCATATGCCTCTACACTGGGTCGCACGCCTGGCCCAGAACGGCTGGATAAGCGGTGAGGAGGCTCACCCCCAGGATTCCACGTGGCCGACCCTGGGTTGCCGACTCAGAACGCAGGGACTTCACGGCTGCTCCACTGGCTGGCCCCTTTCGTGTTCCATTGGCAACCTGCAGTTGAGTGGAAGGTACTTTAACATGTTACTTGAGCCCAAATCTGGCCCTGTGTAGATGAGGCCAGCTTCTTTTTCTGCACCACTGTGATGTCGGAGTATTTGTCAGAATCGTGTCTCTTTTCCAATCAGGCTTCGGGGACACAGGGTTTCAGAGCCCGCGTGGAGCAGTCTCTGAACTCACCCTTCCCAGTTAGCCCAGGTTTGACCTTCAATGCAAGTTTTGGGGTTGTGACTTTCTCGGACTTTCAAACGTTCAAGCAGACCCTAACTAAACACTGAAGTCATTCACTGTGGATTATTGAGGTGTGATTTCTGTTTGCCTTCCATTTTCTGGGAGCTTGCTTTCTTTTCCATAGTCTAATCATCATGGTTCTGAGCTATCTCCCTTCGATATGCTTATCAGTGTGTTCTCCTTCATTTCAAGTTAGGAGTTTGGTATTTCTTTAATCACCATAGGTTCTGTAGGCTGATGTGTGAGTGCTTTCATTACTGTTGGGTGTTGTCTTTGAATTTCCATCGGTCATTTGAAGGAATCTTTGCTATCCTAGCCTAGATCCACCTGAGCACTGTGTAAACGTGGTCATCTTGGTTGGTTCGATATTGTGAGATCAGAAACGCCATGTTTGAGGTTGTCCTGGAAACCACCTTCCCAGACACAATGGTTCTGAGACAAATTAGATGAATCTGATGGATTCCTCTCTCCAGCCTAGAGATCCTTTGGAAAGTTCAAAACTTCACACCTGATCCTTGAAGGCTCCACTAGATTACGTCTAGATACTGGCTTACTTTATTTCCACAGGTTTTGTGATTTGTTTAATTTACCTCCTCAGCTGTGGCATGTTTATATTCCTTTAAATAGAATGGTAATGTTCTAAGTTTCAGAAAGCATCGTTATGTGTGGTGTCAAACACCTAATCAATACTCCTTCTATGGCAAGAGATGGGGGAGAGAATCTCATTGATCTCAACTGAGCACTCTAGCCTTGGAGGACAGCCTTCACACAGTAACAAAGCTTTCTGCTAAAAGGTGCTTTTGCCCACTCTTCCTGAGTCCCTCCAAACCAAGAGACATACCCCAAGCATGACAGGGGCCCATTCCTTCCAGGCTTCAAAGAGATGCCTAGTGACACATTACCATGTACCCAGTAGGTGTCTATGACGCCAGAGCTATGGAAAGTGAGACTTCTCTTCACAGAATACTAGGGACCTAGGACCAAGGCCTCTATTCTTCTCTTCAATGTCTTCAAGAGATCATTCTTGACTTTGGATTATGAGTAAGGCAGAAGGCCAACATAGGTCTGATAAGCCCAAGGTCCGGCCTCTTGTTTCAAGTCAAGTTTCAAGCTTGAATCAGCATGGCCTCCCCATCGACTTGAGGAGATGGCAATGTTCTCCTCTCAGTGCTTGTCCCTCTGTTATCACTTCTTCCCTATGATTCCTTTCTTATCCATTGAATTAGCGTCTCTTGCATCTCTTCACGTTTCTGCGCCCAGATTCTGTTTACAAAAGCTGTATCTGGGTATCTGTCACTTGAGTATCCAAGCCTAGGCCAATCCTCGGGCTGGAGACCTGCGGCCATCTTGGGTGACATGTTTACCGTGATGTCATAAACACCCTCAGAATTCTAAGCTGTCCTGAAAACCTCCATGCACACAGTTCTTCACGACCATCTCATACCAGTCTGACTACTTCCCCTTTCCAGGTAGGATAGTTTTCCTTGTTCTGGATTCTGCGTCTGTTTATAACTTTATCCTCGAACTTTGAAAGGTCTACTACAATCCCGCTGGACACCAGTTTCTTTCCTTTCAGATTATCCTGGGTTTTATCTCTTATCTTTTGTGGATGAGTCCAAATGGGTGGACTTTCCCCAGAGAAAGCCCTGGAGTCCCTCCCGAGATTGACTTTCCTGGTCAATCCTCTGATGCGTAATGATCGTGTCATCTCCATTTCCACCTTGGCAGGTCACATGTTTTCCTTCCTTCATCATTTGGCGAGGTGTTCCTGATGCGTTCATAGATTGCAATATTCCCATGGTTCTTACTCTGATGTGTATTCATAACGTCTCTTCACAATTTCGACTTCTTTAGGATGTCTGTCTGCACCATACCGTGAAATCTATATTTGCTAATGCTACTAATCTGATCCGCACCCGTGATGCTCGCCAATGAAGCCTGTACCAGTACACCACAGGGCCGGCACTGAATTGGATTCTTCGACCAACATTTTGCCTGAACTGGGGAAGATGTTGGCCTGCTTTGATTATTTGTAAAGGTAATTAGTAGTAACATCATGGACGGTAACCTTTTCCTTTGGATCCTGAGTTTAGCACGGAACATGTTCTCTTGGTAGAGTTGTTCTTCATCTCTTTGCCGCTGTCTTCCTTTCTGTAGCATTATTAGGCACTTGGAGGTGATTAGCAATGCTTGGAAGTTCATCTTCTCTAATCTCTTTCAGCCTCCAAAGCTTTAGGCCATAAACCTGCTTGCCTTTTTGTAGTTTTGATTTTACATGAATTGATTGCCATAACCCTGCATTATAACACCCGATTGTTTTCAGATTTACAATCTCCTAGATTTAGACTTCTTTGTATGGTACATCATCTTCACCACCGTAAGCCTAATGACATGCCCATACCACACACTGGTGCCTAATCAACTCTTTCTTCCACTGTCTTCTGCCACCGATTCCCTCTGGCAACCCCCGGTCCCTTGTCATGTGCTACCTGTTTGTTTCTCCTTATTTTACTCTTCTCCTTGTAAGTGAGATCCTATGGTATTTGACTTTCTCCCTGGGGCTTCTTTCAGTTCCCCACATACCCTCAGGAGCCATTCTGGTGTCACAAATGGCTGGACTGCACACTTTCTTGCAGCTGAGTGCTATCCCATTGTGCAGCTATAGCCAATCGTCCTTCTCCATTCGTCCCTTGATGGGTCCCAGGGCGATATCCAAGTCCTGCACATCAGGATTAAGGCTGTGGTGAACACAGCGGTGCAGGGATTCCTATGCGTTGGTGTTTCCAAGTTCTTCGGATAAATACGACGCAGAGGAATAGCTGGATCATATGGTAGATGGATTCTGAAATTTCTGCGGAAATTCCACACCGCTTTGCATAGTTCCCGCACCGGCTTACACTCCCACCAACGGTGCAGGAGGCTTCCATTCTCTCCACCTCCTCTCCGACACTTGTTTTCTGTCTTGTTCCTTATGGGCATTCTGACCACAATGTGCTGTTATCTGATTGCCATTTGGATTTGCATTGGCCTTAGACGTAATGATTATGAACATGTGTTCATACAGCTGTTGGCCATCTTTCTATCTTATTTGGTAAAACTCTGTTTCCATCTTTTGCCCAGGTTTTAATGGGCTTGTTTTTTGTCTTGTGTTGGCATGTGCGGTCGTTGGCTCTTTTGGCTATTCAGTCCTTCTCCGATATGTGGTTTGAAACATCCACTCGCAGTTGTGCTGTCTTTGCATTGAGTGGATGGTTTCCTCGGCTGGGCAGAAGCTTCTGCGTTGGATGCAATCCCATTTGTTTCTTGTTTCGTGTGTTGCCCTTGCCAAGTCACACATGCTTCTTCCAAATAGGTGGCTATGCCACATGGCCATGAGCAAGGTGCCTGGTTTTCAACTGGAGGTTTCACGGTTTCAAGTCTTCCGTTCAAGGCTTTAATCTAATTCGAGGTGGTGTGTGAGCCTGATGTAACATCATGGTCTACTTCTATTGTGTCACATATGGCTGTGCAGTTTTCCAGTACCTTTTCTTCTTGAGACTCTCCTTTCTCCACTGATCCTCTTGCCTTCCTCATTGCAAATGGTCTGTCCATATATGTGTGAGTTGACCTCTGGGCTCTCGATTCTTTTCCGTTGATCTCTGTGTCTGTTTTTGAGACCAGACTGTGCCGTTTCGGTACTTCGCACTTCGTACTACATGTTGAAATCAGTAAATGTGATATGTCCTGCTTTGTCTGTGTTCCTCAGGATTCCTTTGGGTATTCAGGGTCCCTTGTTGCTGGATAGAGACTTAAGGATTCTCTCTTATATTTCTGTGGCAAAGATTCTGCAACTTTGACTGGGATTGCATGGAATCCAGAGATTGCTTTATCCGTTATGGAGGTTTCAGGTATTTTAGTTCCTACATTCCTATAGCACGGAATACCCTTCCATTTGCTTGTGTCTTCTGGAATTTCTTTCCCCAAAGTTTTGCTAGTTTCCGATTTCCATAGCTTGCACCTGTTTGGCTAAGCTTATTTCTAGAGTTCTTATTCTTTTTTTTCCTGAGGTTCGCCTTTTCTGTTCTTTTCAAGTTTTCATTAGTTTTGTTTCGGCTGATGTTTATGGCTGTGCTCAGATCTGCTGTCGATGCTGCTGTATTTGCTGAGGAATACTGATGCTGTCTGACGTTGCTTCCCAGCTGCCTCTACACTACCTCCCATGCCTCCCCGAGAATGGCTGCACCAGCGGTGAGGAGGTTCACCCCCAGGATTCCGCATGGCCAGCCCCGGGCTGCCGACCCAGAACGTTCAGACTTCACCACAGCACCATGGGCCGGCACATTTCATGTTCCATCGGCAACCTGCAGTTGAGTGGAATGGGACTTGAATATGCTACTTGAGCCCAACTCGGGCACTGTATAGATGAGGCCAGTTTGTTTTTCTTCTCCACTGTGATGTCAGAGGATTTGTCAGAATTGTGTCTCTGCTGTCCCTGCAAACCTCATAGACACAGGCTTTCAGATCCTGATTTTAGCAGTCTCATAACTCACCCTTACCAGTTAGCCTAGGTTTGACCTTCGCTTGGGTGTTTGGGATTGTGACTTACTCCGACTTGCAAACGTTCAGAGTATGCCTAAAACTGACATCTTTCTTTTTCTATTATTCATGTGTGATTTCTGTGCCTTCCATTTTCTGGGACTGTTTTTTATTTTCTGTGGTAGAATCGTTGATATGGGCTCAGCGAGCTGAAGACTCGAATGAAAAATTGCTTGGACTCTCAAGATCCTGCATTGGTGTTCTTTTATTGAGAGAACAGTACAGGATAGCATGGGGACAGGACACATTAGCAGTGAAGAGCTACTGCTGCTGCTGCCTGGGGACAGGACCCATGGCTGGTCAGAGCTATTGCTGCTGCCCTGACTAGAGGGTTAGGGCTAATTTCATAAGGCATGGGTATACGACTTATTTTTACTTGAAAAAGAAATAATGATGTAAAATGTCTTTAAATGATTTCAGTACAGATGGGGTCTGGATATTGTGTTGTCATATTTTTAGATACGAATCTGGCCATATAGATCAGCATGTAGGTGAGAATGCCCTGGGCTTCTCGCCCTGGGGAAGCCCTAATTCATACCATAAAAAAACCCACTGGGTCATATAGTTTGGCATGTAGTCCAGGTCACCTTCAGCTTCCCTAGCTGGGGCAGCCCTGATCCACATCATAAAACCTCCCTGAACCTATTTGGACTGGAAATCTTTGGGGATATGGATGATGGTCAGTCTTCTGTGACTACTTCTGGCTGTACATGGTCGTAGAGCTGTCCCTAAATGGGGCCATAGGTACACTTAGGCAGTTTAGTGGACCAGAAGGCTTGCCCCATTGAGTTCAAGCCTGACAAGTTATACAGCTCCTCTGGAGATGAGAGAGTCATTGACAAGTGGTGGTTCAGGAAGTGAAACATTTTTGACATGCATAAGACAAACAATGAAACAGACAACAAAATATCATAAGAAATACAAGCAGTATGTTTAACCCAATGAATAAGGTTTTGAAGTAGTGCAGAAACCTTGTCCTGACTAGGAGTTCAACCAATCATTTAGATTTAGGGTTGGTCAGACATGGATTTAATTTGGTGGCTGGGATACCAAGCCAGAAATATTTTGATGGTAGTCAGGAATATAGACACAACATTCAGTTTTTATAATGGCACAGGTGCCCCTTGTGCTGCTGTCAAGACATCCAGAGCCATTTGGATTTGGAGGACTGCCTTACACACTTGGGATACTTCTAAATTGAGCAGTGAAATGCTATGTTGTGTATCATTTAATGCCTTCATAGTAAATTTGTCTAGGACTTCCATGTGCAAGACTTGAATATGCTACAAAAGTCGATTCCTAATTGGTGAAAGAAAATTGTGGAAAGATGGTCATACCAGTGGAAGACAGGGCTGGTCAAGTGCTGTTGCAAGTTGGGGAGGTTTGCAGGAGGAGATATAGTAAATGTAGTTCCACCTTGCATCCAGACAAAGCCTAGAGTGCATCGTCCAATCCATGCAGGTGGTAGCCAAGGTCATAAATTGGAGCCACATATCCACTGAGCACCGTTACGGGCTAACCAACGCATGTTGACCCATGTATCCCAGTCAGTCTGAAACCAATCAGTATTTTTTTTAAGGCTATGATATGAGAACACATCTAACAGGGATTTTTTCCCATAGGTCGAGTGCTGTAAGGCCATGTATCACAGGGGTGATATTTTTTCCCCAAAAGAAAGTGGCCTTTTACTGAGTTGCCCACTAGTAGGAGTGAACCAAATATATTCATCCCAAATTTTGTATTGTCCGTCCTGTGTGTATTAATAAGTTGGGGACATTACCTTTGGAACTTGTTCTGTATGATCCAAGTGTGACAAGGCAAATCTAGTTAGTATTTGGACAGTAGTATTGAAGGAAAATGTTTGATTGTGGCCAGGGAACTTCCAGGTGTCAGAGGTAGATGGCCACAAGGAGACATTAATATTAATAATACATGAATA
This sequence comes from Equus asinus, assembly GCF_041296235.1. Classification (NCBI taxonomy): domain Eukaryota; kingdom Metazoa; phylum Chordata; class Mammalia; order Perissodactyla; family Equidae; genus Equus; species Equus asinus. The sequence continues at coordinate 10,607,229 of NC_091817.1, forward strand.
TTGCGGAAGAAAAGAGCTAGAATCTAATATCCATGAATGCCTACTATAGCTTCTACAGAAACATAATTTTTTCTCTCTTAAATCACTCTCATTTTTACAAAAGATAGCCAAATCAGGATTAACGGGTTTACAAATCAAGTGTAGTTTCAATACAACTTGCTCCAATTATTTACATAAGAGCAGCAAGAATAGTAATTGTTCATACAGGCTTTGTTAAATGTGCTTCACTGGATCTTTTCCTGCGGAACCTCAGATTGAACTGTGAAGGCCTCTAGAGGCCAGAAAATCCAAGCCAAGGACTTGCCATCAGACTTGGCCTGCAGTACCTACAGATTTGAGTGGTGTTCTCTTTGAGGTCTCCCCAAATATTCGGAGGTTCCTTGCACCTGCCAGATAAGCAAGCTTCCTTACTTACCGGGTAAGATTGCCAAAATCTCAGTAAACAAGGTACCTGGCCTGTGTTTCCGAGTGGCTGTATTCCAGAAAGTCCAATCTTTGTTCCTGAAACGCTGACTTGTCATATCGGAGACTGTGTGTTTCAAATATGACATTCTAGTCCAAGCCTTGGTAATATAATGAATGTGTCCTGTTATAAGGAGAACAGATTGCTCTGGAACTTATGCAAATATTGCCACGAAATGACCATACTCAGTCACAAAGGGTTTCCAAATTCCTTAGGGATAAGGTAGGCAGAAAAAGATAAATGTTTCAGTTTTGCTCATAAAGGTATAATTTCACCAAATGGCTGTAAGTTATAGTTAGCATAAGAGAAAAGAGAAAAAGATTTCCTTCATTATGAGAAAACCAACAACACATCAAAACTCAACAATATTTCAAACAGAAGTCCTAAAAATTTATAATCGTCCTAATCAGTGCACACAGTCCTGTATAATCAATTCTTGACCTGAATCTTCTGTTAGCAGATCGACGAGCATAGTTTCTGTTAGAATTCTGTCATTTCTTACTCCGTTCAGTTTTACAATCTGAAGGTTTATCAGAAACCTGTCGTTTAGACTCTTTGTGTCAGAGTCCTTTCCAGGAATTTCTCGGAAGTTGAAACATATTTGCAAAAGGAAAAAGCATCAGAGTAAAACAACAACTATCTGCAAATGGACAAAGAACTCAAAAGGGCAATTGGCAAAGAATCTTGACTACTTCTGTGACATATAACACTGCCAGATAATAAGTGAACTTATCACTGACAACTAGGGCAGATCAGAATTTTAGGAATGATATCTAATTTTGAGACGTCTATATTAATAACATTTACCCATCACATACCAGCTAAGAAAGTCTATTGTCGCTTATTTCACAATGTTTCCCATTTAATTTAATAGACCAAATACGCCAAATGATTTTAGCATTTTCCTCCTTGTAGGAAGAGAGAGCAAATTTTTTGAGAAGTCTCAGGGACCCTCTGAAAATCCTCAGAGTAATCATTCTTCTGTCTACCAGGTCTAAAGAACGCCTTCATTCAGGATTTGAATATTTCTGAGGGAGAAGCTTGTCACAAAATATCAAAAGTTTTTAAATTGTTGTTCAAATAGCAAACAACACTCACTGTGAAACAATGCTCAGGTATCCATTCAAAGTGATAACAGAAAGAGTCAAAAATATTAAGAGTAACCTCAGCCATTATTTTCACAAAACAGATTTGTCTCTTAGGTAGACGTACTCAAAGGAACAGCTCTTACATCCTCTTTACCAAGAGCAGATCAAAAGTTCAAGAAAATGTATCCTTTTAGAGACAACCAAATTTGAATTTCTGCACCTACATATTATTAACATTCAAACTCATTCACTTAATTGAACTTACTTTAGTCTACTTGAGAAGGCATAAAACTCATTTCAGAATTCCTCCTTCACAAACCTTCTACATCTTTCTTTTTCATTTTCAGTACTTGTCCCAAAGTCTTTCTTTTTTCCTTTCTAGTACATCAGGAGCAATTTATCTGTCTTAACCCCTCAAACAAAAATATTTCCATTCTTTATACCTTTTTTATTGAAAACATACATTTTAACTTCCTTGAATACAAAGCTCTTTTGCTTAGTAATTTCCAGTAGCTTTAATTCCATAGGTTAGTTAGAACCTTTAACGCTTAACGGACCTGGTAAACACTAAAAAGGTAAACGATTATGAAATGTCTTTTATATCAGCATTCTAAACACTTCACAACTTAAGAAACATGCCACTTCGCAATAAAACACAAGGCATGCTTTTTGATACACCCAAACGCTTTTAGCCTCTTCAATAAGAAGCCAAAAGTAGATAACATAGATATGTTTAACAATAATGTGTGAGTGTTCCGTTCTATCCAACAGTGACCAGCATATTCATCTTTTTATCATTTAACTTGGCAAAACTCAAGATTGTTACCAAAAAGGATTTCGAAGCTGTTTTTTTCCCCAAGTATACAGACCATAAAAGTTATTGTACTCACTTTTATGAGTTTTATGTATTTAAACCATTTGTTTCCAACAATTATATTCAGATTACTACGGAAACCTCATGAGGCATTAGACAAAACTGGTCATCATTTAAAGCTATTATTTTGCTGACAAATTTAACAGACAACGTGAACTTATATGACTAGTAAACCGAGTCTGAATGCCTGCATCCTATGCAAATACTGACAACTCTGACAAGAAGACAATTTTCAATGAAACCAACAAACTTAAAGAAGCTTTCATGTACCAAAGGTTAATTCACGTCACGTTAACTTTGAAAGTCACTCTGTTAATTTTGACTACATTTAGAATTTAAGAAAGCACTACTTTAAGCCAACTAAACAGAGATCTTAATTTTGGCCAGACCATCCAGGGTTAAAATATCTCACGTATGATGTACACATAGACACATATACACAGAGACTGTACAACTATTGTTTTAAAAACTACTGCCATGAATCAGGTACAATAATATAAACCTCACCAGTTACAAATCAAAACTTTGTTTTGAGCCTTTTTACTAATACTTATGGAGAAGACCCTCAAGATGCTAGACTTTTTGCAACGGCACACTTATGGCCATTTATCCTTTCCCCTCCTTTTTTTTTTTTTTCAGTCTTAAGAAAGAGTGATATGCTAGATAGTAGTTCCTGGAGGGGGGGAAGATAATCCTTTTCATGGTAAAGGAACAAGGTGGAATCTGAACTGCCTCTAGAACTGTATTTCCAGTCTTGCAAGGATTTTCTAAGGACAGTTGCTCTTGATTTCTCAGAAACTGGACTGTAATTTGAAGGACGTTCTAGGTTGATCTACCTGTCCAACTGCACCAGAAAGGCAGAGAGAAACATCACACATTTTCTACCAGCTGGAGTTTCTGGGGCATAACCCATACAATTGAAAGTGTTCCTAATTAGTTAGAATGACCCTGAGTGATGAGTCTTAAGGGATGCTTATCTCATTCCCCACGGCAGTAAAGCCAGTGTCCGACTGACAGTGAAGTGGAGAAGGGTCGAATGCATACAAAGGGCTTGAACTGGCTGGAGGCTGGGGCTCCCAGTTCAACCCGGGTTGAGAATGAAGTTGCTTGCAAAAGGTTTTCAAGTTTTCCGATTTTACAGAAGTTCCAGGTTCTGGTCAAGTCCAGCCTGAACTTAACCAAGACTTGGTGACAACAGAGGACATGATGAGCAAAACAAAGAAAGGAAATGAAGACATCAGACCTCACCCTCATGGCCGCTCAAAGAGGGTTATCAAGAGAAGACTCACTCAACAGTTCCCGTGCTGGGGCGCACTACTGTAGCATGACAGTTCACAGAATAAATCCCAGGTCTGCTACCCTCATAGCCAACTCAGTAGGTGATTAAAACACTCAATGAGTCAACCCCCAAGAGAGGGCACCCTACTGGGGCTTTCCGGGGTGATCAGGCCCAGAAATGCCAAGTTTGGTGTCCCATGGTTGGAGGCCATGACTGTTGACAGATTTCTTTGCTTCCCTGTTGCAAAGCTCAAAAGGAGACGCAAAACGCCATTGCAACTCTAAGAAAGATGAAAGAGACAGGTCCATTACCTTGAAAATCCCCCCTGAACCTGGGGCAGCATCCTACCTGTCATTCCTACTGTGGGGTTCCTATAACAAGGGGTGATGGGTGTGTCCCCCAGCATTGCATCCATTGCATATCTTCCCTGGTATGCCTGGAAGTTACAGGTGCCTGGTGAACATCCTTCCTATTCTACCTGGCAGTAATAGGTGCCTGATGAATGGTCCCCAAGACAAAGGGAGAAGTTCAAGAGAGAACAGGATGGAGAAAATTAGTGAGGCATTTTCTGCCTCTCTGGGGGACATTCTACCCAATTGCATGTTGGAGGCATTCTCTGAGAAGGGCTTCCCATACGCAACCAAAGGTTAGACTTTGGTACTTTCCTTGAACTGGAGTCCCAATTGGGACATTCACACAGTTCAGAGCATGGTCAGGTGCCATGGGACGTATCCTAATCCTACCTTAGGAAAAGAAACCTTACAGGGGAGTCTTGCAGATTGCCGACCATCCTAATGACTTAAGTGGCCGACCCGTGCCCACCTAAAATTTGTTTATTAGAGATAGGGTCAGGAAGGAATGGAGTAATTCACTCTACATCGCCCTTAGGCTTAAGGTACTGATTCTCTTCAAGCTGAATGCCATGATTTGCCCCATAGAGTAGCCATGGGCAGCAAACGTGGATTCTTACAGCTATCCAAGACAGTTCCTGATGGAGAAGTGAATTTAGATCCATCCTCGAAACAGAGAGAGGCACAAGGAAGAAAAGGGCACTTACCAGAAGTTGAGCTCAGAAACCGATGAAGCAAGTTCCTGGTAGGGGGGCCACAATATATGATGGTGGGTCAGCGAGCTGATGAGTCGGAAGAAAGATTTCTTGGTCTCTCAAGGCCTGCCAGAGGTGCTCTTTTATTTAGAGAATGGTACAGGATAACATAGGGACAGGACCCATGGGGAGTAAAGAGTTGCTTCATGGGGACAGGACCTATGGGTAGTGAAGAGCTTCAGGCATGGGAACTGGACGCACGGGCAGTGAATAGCTGCTGCTGCTGCATGGGGAAAGGAGCCATGGGCATTCAGATGTCCTGCCGCTGCCCTGAGTTGAGGGTAAGGGCAAATTTTATAAGGCATGGGTACGTGACATTTTTACTGGAAAAAGAAAAGATGATGTAAAAAGCCATTAAATGCCTTCAGTACAGAATGGAGTCTGGTTATTGTGTGGTCGTATAACATTAGATAGGAATTTGGCCATATAGATAGGCATGTAGGTGAGCATCGCCTGGGCTTCTCTCACTGGGGCACCTCTAATTCATACCAAAAAAACTTCACCGGGTCATATGCTTTGACATGTAGGCCAGGTAACCTTGGGCTTTTCGAGCTGGGGCAGCCTTAATCCACATCAATCGTCATTGTCTTTCTCAGCTATCTCCCATAGATACGCTTATCAGTCCGTTCTCCTTCATTCCAAGTTATGAATTTTGTGATTCTTTAATCACCATATGTTCTCTAGGCTGATGTGTGAGTGTTTTCATGATTGTTGGGCATTGCCTTCGAATTTCCATCGTTCACTTGAAGGAATCTTTGCTATCTTAGCCTAGGTCCACCTGAGCACTGAGTACACGAGGTGAGCTTGGTTGGTTTGACATTCTGAGATCAGAAACTCCAAATTCTAGGTTGTCCAGGCAACCACCTTATGGACATAATGTTTCTGAGACAAATTAGAGAAATCTGATGAATTCCTGTCTCCAGGTAAGATATTTTTATGTCTCTTTTCTAAATTTGGGAAGGCTGGAACTTGACCCTGCATGAATGATCCTCCTAGTAGATTACGTCTAGATACGGCTTTACTTTATTTCTGTAGGGTTTGTAAGTTGTTTGATTTACACTCTAAGCTCTGGCATGTTTATTTTTCATTAAACATAAGTGTAATGTTCTAATTTTCAGCCAACTTCCTCACATATGCTCTCAAAACACATAGTCAATAATCTTCTACGGCCAGAGATGGGAGAGAATTTCACTGGTGCCAAACTGAGCATTCTACCTTTGGATGTCAATGTTCACTTTGGATTGGTGATTCCCAGAGGGAATGAAAAAATCCAAAAAGGCGTGCTGATTTGGGGCATAAAGGATTTGAGGCTGAAAGAGATTAGAGAAGATGAACTTCCAAGGACTGTGAGTCTCCTCCAAATGCTTAATGATGCTACAGAAAGTAGACCATTGCAAATAGTTTATGGGGAATACTATGAAGAGAATGTGTTCCGTGCTAAACAGATGAACCAAGGGAAAATGTTAACGTCTATGATGTTACGAGTAATTACATTCACGAATAATCACAGCAGGCCATCTTCTTCCCAAGTTCAGGAAAAATATTGGTCCACAAGTAAAATTCAGGGCCAGCCATGTGTTCTGGTGTGTAAGAGTCCATGTTACCAGTGGGCGGCCTGGGATTCATGGATTCGGATCACGGGTGCTGATCAGATTAGTAACGTTGGGAAAGATAGATTTCATGGTATGGTGTGTACAGAGATCACAAAGAAGTCGAAATTGTGAGCATACGTTAGAGATAGGCAATAGGAAAAAAACATGAAAATATTGCAATCTATGACACATCTGGTACACTTCCCTAAATACAGACTGAAGGAAGTGATGTGACCTGCATAGGTAGAATTGGCGGACTGCATGAGATGACACGATCATTGCACATCAGAGGCTTGAGTGGGCAACTTTAACTTTGGATGGACTCCAGGACTTTCACTGGGGAAAGTCTACACATTCGGCCATATTCACAAAATGTAACAGATAAAAACCAGGATAAACTTAAAGTAAAGAAACCATGTCTAGAGAGAATGTAGTAGACATTTAAAAGTTCAAGGGTAAAGTTAGAAACCCACAAGAAATCCAGGAAATGGAAAACTATTCAAGCTGGAAAGGGAGAGTAGTCATGTGCATAGAAGATGCTGGGACAACTTAGAAGTTTGAGGGATTTTATGACATCACAGTGAACATGTCACCCAAGATGGCCTCATGGTTATAGTCTGAGGATTGTCCTAGGCTACGATACTCAAGTTAGAGATACCCAGAAGAGAATTTAAAAACAGAAACCAGGCACTGAAACTTGAAGAGAGAGAATACACGCTGATTAAAGGGGTAAGAAAGAAGTCATTGTGAGGAAGCAATAATAGGGGACAAGCGCTGAGTGGAGAACATTGTAATCTACTCAAGTGTATGGGGAGGCCATGCTGATGCAAGCTTGAAACTTGATTTGAAACCAGAGGCTGGACTTGGGGCTTATCAGACCTACATTGTCCTTCTGCCTTAATCATAATCCAAAATTAACAATGATCTTCTGAGGACACGGTAGACAATGATTGATGCTTCCTTTCCTATGCCCCTAGCATTCATTGAAGAGAAGTCTCACTTTCCATAGCTCTGGCATTACAGAGGCCCATTGGGTACATGCTAATGTGTCACAAGTTATCTCTTTGAACCCTTGAAGGAATGGACCCCCGTCATGCTTTGTGTATGTCCCATTGTTTGACAGGGCTCCAGAATTGTGCTGGGAAGCACCCTATTCCAAAGCTTCGTTGCTTTGTGAGGGCTGCCCTACCAGGCTAGTATGCTTGGTTTGGCTTCAATGAAATTCTCTCCCCGTATCTCTTGAAGTAGAATGATTATTAATATCGTGTATTGACAGCATATGTAAGGAGGTTGGCTCAAAATTAGAACATTACAATTATGTTTATAGAAAAATTAACATGCCAGAGCTGAGGATGTAAATCGAACAAGTAAAACACTCTATAGAAATATAGTAAGCCAGTATCTAGACGTAATCTAGTGGAACACTCAAGGATCGGGAGTAAAGTTCGAAACTTCCCAAATCCAGAAATGAGACAGAAAAGTATCTTACCTGGAGCGGAGTTCATCAGATTTCTCTAATATGTCTCGGAAACATAACGTCCGTGAAGGTGGTTGCCAGCACAACCTCGAATCTGGAGTTTCTGATCTCAGAATGTCAAAGCAACCAAGACGACCACGTGTTCTCAGGGCTCAGTGTCACCTCGGCCAGGATAGCAGTTTCCTACAGGTGACCGATGGAAATTCCAAGACAACACGCAACAATCACGAAAAGACTCAGACCTCGGCATACAGAACATAGGGTGATTACAGAAATACAAAAGTCATAGCTTGCAATGAAGGAGAACGGACTGATAAGCATATCGAAGAGAGATAGGTCAGAAAGACCATAACGATTAGACTTTGGAAAAGAGAAAAAAATCCCTGAATATGGAAGGCCAATAGAAATCACATCTGAATAATCCACAGTGAAAGACTTCAGTCATTACAGAGACTCTGACTGGACATTTGAAAGTCCGAGAAAGTCACAAAGCCAAAAACTGCAGGGAAGGTCAAACCTGGACTAACTGGAAGGGTGAGTTATGGGACTGCTCCACGCGGGCTCTGAAAGCCTGCATCCACGAAGCTAGACAGGACAGCAGACACACGATTCTGACAAATCCTCCGACATCACAGAGGGCCAGAAAAAGAAGCTGGCCTCATCTACACAGGGCCAGAGGTGGGCTCAAGTAGCATATTCAAGTCACATCCCACTCAACTGCAGGTTGCCAATGGAACACAAAAGGGGCTGGCCAGTGGGGAAGTGGTGAAGTCCGCGCATTCTGGTTTGGGAGCCCGGCTTCGGCCACATGGAATCCTGCGGGTGAGCATCCTCACGGCTCATCCAGCCATTCTGGGGCAGATGTGTGAGGTAGTGTAGAGGTAGATGGGAAGCGACATTAGACAACTCCACTCTTCCACAGCAAATACAGCAGCATAGCCCGCAGATGTGAGTGCAGCTGTAAACTTCTGCCAAAACAAAGCCAATTGACAGTTGCAAAGAATTGAAAAATTGAACCTCAAAAAAGAAAGCATGCCAGTAAGAAGTAAAAGATATCTAGCAATAACCTTGGCCAAACAGGAGAAAGCTATGGAAACCGAAATCCAGCAAAGATTCTGGGGAAGAAACTCCAGAAGACACAAGGAGACGGAAGGCTATTCCGTGTTCTTCGAATGGAAGAACTAACACACTTGAAGCGTCCATACCACATAAAGCCATCTCTGGATTCCATGCAGTCCCAGTCAAAGTCGCAGCACTATTTCCCACAGAAATGGAAGAGAGAATCCTAGAGTTTCTATCCCGCAACAAAAGACACTGAATAGCCAAAGGAATACTGAGGAAAACGGACAAAGCAGCAGGCATCACACTTATTGATTTCCAGATATAGGACGAAGTGCTAGGTACGGAAACAGCACAGCCTGGCGCCCAAAAGAGGCACACAAACCCATGGAACAGAATCGACAGCCCAGAGGTCAACTGACACACATATGGACAGCCCATTTTCGACCAGGGAGCCAAGAGGAGACAGCAGAGAAAGGAGAGTCGCGACAAGAAATGGTGCTGGGAAGACAGCACAGCCAAATGGAACACCGTGAGAGTAGACCGTGATGTTACACCAGGGACACACACCACCTCGAAATGGATTAAAGCCTTGAACAGAAGACTTGAAAACGTGCAGCTTCTAGGAGAAAACGCAGGCAGGTTGCTCTTTGCCATCTGGCTTAGCCACCTGTTTGGAAGAAGCATATGTGACCGGGCAATGGAAACAAAGGAAACAAGAAACAAGCGGGACTCCATCCAATGCAGAAGCTTCTGCCCAGCCAACGACACCATCGACTGACCGCGAAGACTGTGCAACAACTGACAGCAGATGTTTGCAAACCACACAACGGAGAAGGGGTGAACAGCCATAAGATCCAATGAACTCATACGTCTCCACAGGAAAAGAAACAGCGAGCCCAATAAAACCAGGGCAAAAGATGGAAACAGACAGCTCTCCCAGGAAGATAGAAAGATGGCCAACAGGCTGTATGAAAACATGCTCATCAACATTAAGTCTCTGCTCAAGGCAAATACAAACGGCACTGAGATAGCAGCTCACAGTGGTCAGAATGGCTATAAGGATGAAGAGAGGAACCAACAAGTTTCAGAGAGGAGGTGGAGAGAAGGGAAGCCTCCTGCACTGCTGGTGGGAGTGTAAACCTGTGCAGCCACTACGCACACTACTGTGGAATTGCCTCAGAATTTTCAGAATCCATCTACCGTATGATCCAGGTATTCCTCTGTGGCGTATATATCCAAAGATCTTGGAAACACTAATGCACAGAGATCGTGCATCGCTGTATTCCCCACAGCCTTACTCCCAATATGCAACATTTGGAAGCCTCCCTGATGCCCATCAAGGGACGAATGGAGAAGGAAGATGGGCTATAACCACACAATGGCATAGCATTCAGCTGTAGGAACAGATGCCGTGCAGCCATTTGTGACCACCTGAATGGCTCCTGAGGGTATCAGGGGAACTGAAACAAGCCCTGGGTTAAGGTCAAATGCCACAGGATCTCACGTGCAAGGAGAAGAGGAAAAATGGACCAAGAAACAGGTAGCACGTGACATAGGATTGGCAGTTCCCAGAGGGAAAGGGGGGCGTGGGACGGAGGGACAAAGAGTTGATTAGGCACAAGTGTGTGGTGTGGGCCTGTAATTAGGCTTACGCTGGTGAAGATGATGTAGCCTACACAGAAGTCTAAATCTATGAGGATGTAGATTTGAAAGCTATAGGATGTTAGAATGCAGGGTTACGGAAATCAATTCACATAAAATCAAAACTCCAAAAAGGGGTGCAGATTTACGGCCTAAAGCTTTGGAGGCTGAAAGAGATTAGAGAAGATGAACATCCAAGGATTAGCAATCGCCTCCAAATGCTTAATGATGATACAGAAAGGTAGACCTTTGCAAAGAGATGAAGAGGAATACTACCAAGAGAACATGGTCCGAGCCAAATCATGAATCAACGGCAAATGTTACCGAAACTAATGTAACTACCGCTTCCCTTCACGAATGATGAAAGCAGGCCAACATCTTCCCAAATTCAGGCCAAAGGTTGGTCCAAAAGCCCAATTTGGGGCCGGGCTGTGGTGTAGCAGGTAAGTGCCCACATCCGCTTGGGCGGCCCGGGCTTCACCGGCTAGCATCACGCTTGGGGATCAGATTACTAGCATTAGGAAATACAGATTTCAAGGTCTGGTGGTCACAGAGATCATAAAGAAGTAGAAATGGTGAGGAGACCTTATCAGTACACACCAGAAAAAGATCCAGGAGAATATTACAATCTATGAACACATAAGGAACACTTCCCCAAATGATGAAGGAAGGTAAACATGTGACCTGCCAAGGAGGAATTGTCAGACTGCTAGGAGATCACACGATCAGTGTGCATCAGGGGAATGCCTGGGCAACTTCAACATGAGAGGGCCTCCCGGACGTTCTCTGGGGAAAGTCCACCCATTTGGCCATATCCACAAAAGATAAGAGATAAAACCCGGGATAAGCTTAAAGGAAAGAAACCGGTGTCTAGAGGGAACTTAGTAGATCTTTCAAGTCCTTGGAGAAAGTTAGAAACCGACAAGAAATCCAGAGCAAGGAAAACAATCCTACCTGGAAAGGGGCACTAGTCAGATTGGGATGAGACGGCTCTGAAACACTGTGTGCATTGAGGTTGTCAGGACAACTTAGAATCTGAGGGTGTTTATGACATCACGGTGAACATGTCACCCAAGATGGCCGCATGTTTACAGTCCGAGGATTGGCCTAGTCTAGGACACTCAAGTGAGAGATACCCAGAAACAGCTTTTCCAAACAAAAACTTGAAAGGATCAAACAGACTCTGATTCAAGGGAGAAGAAAGGAATCATTGGGAACAAGCGATAATAGATGGACAAGCACAGAGAGGAGAACATTGTCACCTACTCAAGTAGATGGTGAGGTAGTGCAGATTCAATCTTGGAACTTGATTTGAAACAAGAGGCCAGACTTGGGGCTTATGAGACCTACATTGTCCTTCTGCCTTACTCATAATCCAAAGTACAGAATGATCTCTTGGGGACGTTGAAGAGAAGAATCGAGGACTCCTTTCGTAGGCCCCTAACATCCTTTGAAGAGAACTCTACCTTTGCATAGCTCTGGCCTCACGGGGGCCCACTGTTTACATGCTAATGTTTCCCAAGAGATCTCTTTGAATCCTTGAAGGCATGGACGCCTGTCATGCTTGGGGTATGTAGCTTGGTTTGGAAGGGCTCTAGAAGTGTGCTGAAAAGCACCCTTTTCCAGAGGGCTTCATTCCTGTGTGAAGGCTTCCCTCCCAGGCTACAGTGCTCAGTTGGGCTCCAATGAAATTAACTCCCCCATCTCTTGCCGTAGAAGGAGTACTGATTCTGTGTTTTGACACCATATGGAAGGAGGTTGACTGAAAACTAGAACATTACCATGATATTTAAAGAAAAATACAGATGCCAGAGCTGAGGATGTCAATCAAAGAGTAACAGACTCTGTAGAAATAAAGTAAGCCAGTATCTAGATGTAATCTAGGGGAGCGTTCAAGGTTCAGGGCTGAACGTCGAAACTTCCCAAATCCAGGGAAAGAGACGGAAGGATTTCTCACCTGGAGAGAGGAATTCATCAGACTCATCGAATTTGTCTCAGAACCATTGTGTCCGTGAAGGTGGTTGCCAGGACAACGTGTAACCTGGAGTTTCTCATCTCACAATGTCAAATGAACCAAGATGGAGACGTGTCCTCAGTTCTCAGTTGGACGTAAGCTAGGATAGCAAAGATTCCTTCAACTGACAGATGGAAATTCAAAGAAAACATCCAACAATCACCAAAGCACCTACAGGTCGGCCTACAGAACATATGGTGATTAAAAAAATACAGAATTCCTAACCTAGAATGAAGGAGAACACACTGATAAGCATATCGAAGGGAGAGAGATCAGAAAGACCACTACAATTAGACTAAGGAAAGAAAACAAGCTCCCAGAAAATGGAAGGCAAACAGAAATCACACCTGAATACTCCACAGTGAATGAAGTCAGTGTTTACAAAGAGTCTGCTTGAATCTTTGAAAGTCCGAGAAAGTCACAACCCCAAAATTTGCGGTGAATGTCAAACCTGGGCTAACTGGGAAGGGTGAGTTCTCAGACTGCTCCAAGCTGGCTCTGAAAGCCTGTGTCCATGATGCTTGCTGGGACAGCAGAGACCCAATTCTGACAAATCCCATTGGACCGGAAAAACCACCTGGCCTCGTCTACACTGGACCAGATTTGGGCTCAAGTAGCATATTCAAGTCACATTCCACTCAACTGCAGGTTGCCAATGGAACACGATAGGGGCCGGCCAGTGTTGCATAGTTGACGTCCGCGTGTTCTGTGTCAGCAGCATGTGGTTGGCCGCGTGGATTCTGGGGGTGAGCCTCCTCACCGCTCGTGCAGCCTTTCTGAGGCAGGCGTCCGAGGTAGTGTAGAGGCAGATGGGAAGTGACGTTAGACAGGGCCAGTCTTCCTCAGCAAATAAGGCAGCATTGCCAGCAGATATGAGCACGGCAGTAAACATCTGCCTAAACAAAACCAATTAAAAGTTGCAAATGATAGAAAAACTGAACCTCAAAAAAAAAAAAGCATGCTAGAAAGAAAAACAAGTAATCTAGGAATAACCTGTGCCAAACAGGTGAAAGCTATGTAAACCGAGAAATAGCAAACCTTTGAGAAAGAAATTCCAGAGGACACAAGGAAACGGAAGGGAATTCAGTGCTCTTGGAATGGAAGAAAACGAAGAAAGCATGAGGTATCATCACAATGATTCCTTTCTCATGCCTTGGATCAGCGTCTCTTTGGTCTCTTCAAGTTTCTGTGCCCGGTTTCTGTTTGGAAAAGCTGTTTCTGGGTATCTCTCACTTGATTCTCCTAGCCTAGGCCAATCCTTGGACTGTAAACATGTGGCCATCTTGGATGACATGTTCACCGGGATATCATAAACACCCTCATAATTCTAATTTGTACTGACAACCTCCATGCACTCAGTGTTTCAGAGCCATCTCATACCAGTCTGACTACTCCTGTTTTCCAAGTAGGATAGTTTTGCCAGTTTTGGATTTCTTGTCGGTTTCTAAAATTCTCCTCGAACTTTGAAAGGTCTACAACATTCCCTCTAGACACGGGTTTCTTTCCATGAAGTGTATCCCCGGTTTTCTCCCTTATCTTTTGTGGATGTGGTCAAACGGATGGACCTTCCCCAGAGAAATTCCTGGAGCTCCTCCCAAGTTGAATTTACCCAGGCAATTCTCTGATGTGCAATCAGCGTGTCATCTCCTAGGAGTCTGACAATTCCACCTGGGCAGGTCACATGTTTTCCTTCCTTCATCATTTGGGAAATTGTACCTTATGCATTCATAGGTTGTAATATTCTCAGCGTTCATTTTCCGGTGTGTATTGAAAATGTCTCCTCAGAATTTCTACTTCTTTATGATCTCTGTGCCCACCATACTGTGAAATCTGTATTTCCTAATGCTAGCAATCTGATCTGCAAGCCTGATGATAGCAGGTGAATCCTGGGCCGCCCAATCAGAACTTGGGCACTTACCTGCTACACTACAGGGCCGAGCCTGAATTAGGCTTTTGGACAAACCTTTGGCCTGTTCTAGGGAAGATGTTGGCCTGCTTCGATCATTCGTGAAGGCAGTTAGTAACATCATGGACGGTAGCATTTTCCGCTGGTTCATGAATTTAGCATGGAACACGTTCTCTTGGTAATGTTCCTCTTCGTCTCCTTGCAATGGTCTACCTTTCTGTAGCATCATTAAGCATTTTGAGGTGATTACCAATCCTTCGAAGTTCATCTTCTCTAATTTCATACAGACTCCAAAGCTTTAAGCCGTGAACCTTAACGTCTTTTGGGAGTTTTGATTTTACGTGAATTGTTTGCCATAACCCAGCATTATAACATCCTATACCTTTCAGATCTACATCCTCATAGATTTAGACTTCTGTGTACGTTACATCATCTTCACCACCGTAAGCCTAATTACAGGCCCTCACCACACACTTGTGTCAAATCAAGTATTTCTCCCTCTGGGCCCCGCCACCTTTCCCTCTGGGAACCAGAAATCCCATGTCACGTGCTACCTGTTTCTTGGTCCTTTTTTTCCTCTTCTCCTTGTAAGTGAGACCCTATGGTATTTGACCTTCCCTTTGGTGCTTGTTTGCATGCCCCTAAAACCCTCAGGAGCCATTCTGTTGGTCAAAAATGGCTGGAAGGCATCTGTTCCTGCAGCTGAGTGCTATGCCGTTGTGTGGCTATAGCCCATCTTTCTTGTCCCTTGATGGGCACCAGGGAGGCTTCCCTGTCTTCGATATCGGGGGTAAGGCTGTGGTGAGCACAGCGGTGCACGGATCTCTGTGCATTAGCGTTTTCAAGTCCTTTGGATATATATGCCACAGAGGAGCACCTGGATCATGTGGTAGATGGATTCTGAAAATTCTGAGGCAATTCCACACCACTTCGTGTAGTGGCTGCACCAGTTTACACTCCCACCAGCAGTGCAGGAGGCTTGCCTTGTCTCCACCTCCTCTCTGAAACTTGTTGGTTCCTGTCTTCATCCTTATAGCCATTCTGACCACTGTGAGCTGCTATCTCAGTGCCGTTCGTATTTGCATTGAGCAGAGACTTAATGATGATGAGCATCTTTTCATACAGCCTGTTGTCCAATTTTCTATCTTCCTGGGAGTGCTGTCTGTTTCCATCTTTTGCCCAGGATTTATTTGAATCGTTGATTTTTCTCCTGTGGAGACGTATGACTTCATTGGATCTTTTGGCTATTCACCCCTTCTCCGATGTGTGGTTTGCAAACCTGCTGTCGCAGTTGTTGTGATGTCTTTGCACTGAGTCAATGGTGTCACTGGCTGCGCAGAAGCTTCTGTGTTGGATGGAGTCCTGCTTGTTTCTTTTTTCCTTTGTTGCCCTTGCCCAGTCACACATGCTTCTTCCAAATAGGCGGCCAAGCCAGATGGCAAAGAGCAAGCTGCCTGCGTTTCCTCCTCGAAGTGTCACGGTTTCAAGTCTTCCATTCAAGGCTTTAATCCATTTCGAGGTGGTGTGTGTGCCTGGTGTAACATCACGGTCTACTATCAATGTGTTACATCTGGCTGTGCAGTCTTTCCAGCACCATTTCCTGTCTAGAGTCTCTTTTCTCCGCTTTCTCCTCTTGGCTCCCTGGTCGAAAATGGGCTGTCCATAGAGGTGTGAGTTGATTTCTGGGCTCTCAATTCTGTTCCATGCATCTGTGTGCCTCCTTTGCAGGCCAGGCTGTGCTGTTTTTGTACCTAGCTCTTCGTCCTACATGTGCAAGTAAGAAAGTGTGATAATTGCAGCTTTGTTCGTTTTCCCCAGGATTCCTTTTGCTATTCAGGGTCCGTTGTTGCAGGATAGAAACTTTAGGATTCTCTCTTCTATTTCTGTGGGAAAGATTGCTGCAACTTTGACTGGGACTGCATGGAATCCAGACATTGCTTTGTTGACAAAATAATCCGTAACCAATCTGTAAATGAAAATTTGGGGGAGTTTATTCTGAGCTTCAATCTGAGGATTATAACCCAGGGCCTTTCTACCCAAAGGAAGAAAGAGCATCAGAGAAGTGGGGGTGCACAGACTGGTTGTATTCCCCTCATCGAGGATGTTTCACATAGGATTGAAATGTCCCATTTACAATAGTCGCGAGACTGCTCTGTTGGCACAGCGATTGATGGAAATAGCAGGTAGGTCTTCTGTCTCAGTGAACACAGTAGGGTGGCAGTCTGTTGTCTCCAGCTGACTGGTCACAGGTGAGCTGGGTGGTCAAGGGTGAGTGCAGCAATCAGTTCCTAGCCTAGGGAGAAATGCTTATCCCTAAAGAAATGCTAATGTGGGGGGAAGTTGCACCTTTATCTCAAGGGCCATAGGAAATGTCTAAGCAGATATGCAATGCGTGCTAAATAGCCATAGTCAGGCCCTTTTGGAAAAAACAAAATCAGGCCGAATTAGGTTTATACCAAATGGCTTCCTCATATAGTCCAATATATCCAATTGCTTCCCATTTTTATTTGAGCTTTATGCCGTATGGACGTTTCAAGTCTGTCCGTTGTTGCATTCGAACGGCACGGAATAGCCTTGCGTTTCCTTGTGTCTTGTGGAATTTCTTTCACCAAAACTTTGCTAGTTTGTGGTTCCCATCGCTTTCTCCTGTTTGTCCAAGGTTATTCGCAGGTGTCATTTTCTTCTCACTGGCATGGGTTTTTTTTGAGGTTCAGCTTTTCTATTCTTTGCAACTTTTAATTGGTTTTGTTTGGCAGAAGTTTATGGCTGTGCTCAAATCTGCTGGCCGTGCTGTTCTCTTTGCTGAGGAAGAGTGGCGCTGTTTAACATAGCTTCCCATCTGCCTCTACACTAGCTCGCACGCCTGTCCCAGAATGGCTGGACGAGCGTTGAGGAGGCTCACCCCCAGGATTCCACGCGGCCGACCCTGGCCTGCTGACCCAGAACACGTGGACTTCACCGCTGGCCCACTGGCTGGACCCTTTCGTGCTGCATTGGCAACCTGCGGTTGAGTGGAATGTGACCTGAATATGCTACTTGAACCCAACTCTTGCCCTGTGTAGATGAGGCCAGGTTTTTTCTCTGGCCCACTGTGATGTTGGAGGATTTTTCAGTATCGTGTCTCCTCTGTCCAGTCTAGCTTGGTGGACACAGGGTTTCAGAGCATGCGTGAGGCAGTCTCATAACTCACCCTTCCCAGTTACGCCAGGTTAGACCTTCCCTGCAGTTTTTGGGGTTGTGACTTTCCGTAACTTTCAATCGTTCAAGCAGAGTCTGTCTAAAGACTGACATCTTTCACTGTGGATTATTGAGGTGTGATTTCTGTTGCCCTTCCATTTTATGGGACCCTGTTTGCTTTTCCATGGTCTAATCATCATGTTCTTTATGAGCTTGTCCTTTGACATGCTTATCAGTGCATTCTCCTTCACTCCATTTTAGGAATTTTGTATTTCTCTAATCACCATATGTTCTGTAGGCCAAGGTGTGAGTCCTTTCGTGATTGTTGGGTGTTGTCCTGGAATTTTCATCCTTCACTTGAGGGAATCTCTGCTATCCTAGCCTAGATCCAACTGAGCACTGACTACACGTGGTCATCTTGGTTCGTTTGACATTGTGAGATGATAAACTCCATATTCGAGGTTATTGTGGCAACCACTTTCATGGGCCCAATGGTTCCAACACAAATGAGATGAATCTGATGAATTCCTCTCTGCAGGTGAGAGACCTTCTGTCCCTTTTCTGGACTTGGGAAGTTTCGAGCTTGACCACTGATCCTTGAACTTTCCACTAGATTACGTCTAGATACTGGCTTACTTTATTTCCACAGGGTTTGTTATTTGTTTGATTTACATCCTCAGCTGTGGCATGTTTATTTTTCTTTAAGTATAATGGTAATGTTCTAATTTTCTGCCATCTTTTCTATGTGTGGTTTCGAAACACATAAACAATACTCCTTCTACGGTAAGAGATATGGGGAGAGAATCTCACTGATCCCACTGAGCCCTGTAACCTGGGAGGCCAGCCTTCACAAAGGATGGAAGCCCTCTGCAAAAGGGTACTTTTCAGCACACTTCTAGAGCCCTTCCAAACCAAGAGACATACCCAAGCATGGCAGGGGTCCATTCCTTCAAGGCTTCAATGAGCTCTCTTGTGACATATTGGCATTACCCAGTGGGCCCCCGTGACTTGAGAGCTGTGGAAAGTGAGAATTCTCTTCAAGAATGCTAGGGGCATAGGAAAGGAGGCCTCGATTCTTCTCTTTAATGTCCTCAATTGATCATTCTTGACTTTGTATTTTGTGTAAGGCAGAATGACAATGTAGGTCTGATAAGCCCCGGGTCTGGCCTCGTTTTTCAGAACACATTTCCAGCTTGAATCAGCATGGCCTCCCCAGACTTCCGTAGATGACACTGTTGCCGTCTGAGTACTTGACCCTCTATTGTCTCTTCTTCCCAATGATTCCTTTCTCATCCCTTGAATTAGCGTCTCTTTGATGTCTTCAAGTTTCTGTGCCCGGTTTGTGTTTGGAAAAGCTGTTTCTGTGTACCTCTCACTTGAATATCCTAGCCCAGGCCAATCCTAGAGCTGGAAACCTATGGCCAACTTTGGTGACATGGTCACCGTGATGTCATAAACACGCTCAGAATTCTAAGTTGTCCTGACAACCTCCATGCACACAGTGTTTCAGAGCCATCTCATACCAGTCTGACGACTCCCCCTTTCCAGGTGCGATAGTTTTCCTTTTTCTGGACTTCTTGTCGGTTTCTAACTTTATCCTCGAACCTTGAAAGTTCTACTACATTCCTTCTAGACAGTGGTTTCTTTCCTTTAAGATAGTCCTGGGATTTATCTCTTATCTTCTGTGGATGTGGCCAAATGTGTGGACTTTCCCCACAGAAAGTCCTGGAGTCCCTGCAAAGCTGAAGTTATCCAAGCAATCCTCTGATGAGCAATGATCATGTTAACTCATAGCAGTCTGGTGTTTCCACCTTGGCAGGTCAGATGTTTTCCTTCCTTCATCATTTGGGGAAGTGTACCTGATGTGTTCATAGATTGTAATATTCTCATGGTTCGTTTCCTGGTGTGTATTCATAAGGTATCCTCACAATTTCTACTTCTTCATGATCTCTGTCGGCACCATACCTTGAATTCTATATTTCCTAATGCTCCTAATCGGATCTGCACCTGCGATGTCAGCCTGCCAGTCCCAGGCCGCCCAAGTGGAACATGGACACTTACCCACTACACCAGAGGGCTGGCCCTGAATTGGACTTTTGGACCAACATTTGGCTTGAACTTGGGAAGATGTTGGTCTGCATTGATTATTCAAAAAGGTAATTACCAGTAACATCGTGGACAGCAACATTTTCAGTTGGCTTAGGGGTTTAGCACGGGTTATGTTCTGTTGCTAGTGTTCCTCTTCATCTCTTTGCAATGGTCTACCTTTATGTTGCATCATTAAGCATTTCGAGGTGATTGTCAATCCTTTGATGTTCATAATCTCTAAACTCTTTCAGCCTGCAAACTTTATCCCTTAAACCTGCTTGCCTTTATGGAGTCTTGATTTTAGGTGAATTGATTTCCATAACCTAGCATTAGAGAATCCTATAGCTTTCAGATTTACATCCTCATAGATTTAGACTTCTGTGTATGCTACATCTTCTTCCCCACAGTAAGCCTAATTACAGGCCCACACCCCACACTTGTGCCTAATCAACTCTTTCTCCCACCGTCCACTGCCACCCGTTCCCTCTGGGGACCACCAATCCCATATCACGTTCTACCTGTTTGTTGGTCCTTATTTTAATCTTCTGCTTGTAAGTGAGATGCGATGGTATTTGATTTCTCCCTTGGGCTTGTTTCAGGACCCCTCCCACCCTCAGGAGTGATTCTGCTGTCACAAATCGCTGGACTGCACTCTTTCTTACAGCTGAGTATTTTGCCTTTGTGTGGATATAGCCCAACTTCCTTCTCCATTGGTCCTTTGATGGGCACCAGGGCGGCTTCCAAGTCTTGGATATCGGGAGTAAGGCTGTGGTGAACACAGCGGGGCACGGATCTGTGTGCATTAGTGTTTCGCATTTCTTTGGATAAACACGCTGGAGAGGAATCCCTGGATCATATGGTAGATGGATTTGGAAATTTCTGAGGCAATTTCACATGGCTATGCCTAGTGCCCTCACCGGTTTGCACTCCCACCAGAGGTGCAGGACTCTTCCCTTCTCTCCACCTTCTCTCTGACACTTGTTGTTTCCTGTCTTGTTCCTTATAGCCATTCTGAACACAGGGAGCTGTCATCTCATTGCCGTGAGGATTTGCGTTGGCCTTATACTTAATGGTGTTGAACATGTGTTCATAGAGCTGTTGGCCACCTTTCTGTCTTCTTGGGGTAAATCTCTGTTTCCATCTTCTGCCCAGGTTTTAATGGGCTTGTTGTTTTTTCTCTTGTGGAGACGTGTGTGGTCATTGGGTCTTTTGGCTATTCAGCCCTTCTCAGATGTGTGGTTTGAAACATCCTCTCCCTGTTGTGCTGTCTTTGCATTGAGTGGACGGTTTCCCCGGCTGGACAGAAGCTTCTACGTTGGATGGAGTCCTGCTTCTTTCTTCTTTTCTTTGTTGCCCTTGCCCAGTCACACATGCTTCTTCCAAATAGGCGGCTACCCCAGATGGCAAAGAGCAAGCTGCCTGTGTTTTCTCCTAGAAGTTTCACTGTTTCAAGACTTCCATTGAAGGCTTTAATCCATTTCGAGGTGGTGTGTGTGCCTGGTGTAACATCATGATCTACTCTTATTGTGTTACATGTGGCTGTGCAGTCTTCCCAGCACCATTTATTTTAGAGACTCTCCTTTCTCCACTGTCTCCTCTTGCCTTCCTCATGGCAAATGTGCTGTCCATACATGTGTGAGTTGACCCTTGGGTTCTGCATTCTGTTCCATTGGTCTTTGTGCCTGTTTTTGGGACCAGGCTGTGCTGGTTCGGTACCAAGCGCTTCGTCCTACATGTTGAAATCAAAGTGTGATACGTCCTGCTTTGTTCGTTCTCCTCAGAATTCCTTTGGGTATTCCGGGTCCCTTGTTGCTGGATAGAGACTTTAGGATTTTCTCTTCTATTTCTGTGGGAAAGATTGCTGTAAATTTGACTGGGATTGCATGCAATACGGAGATTGCTTTATCCATTACGGACGTTTCAGGTGTTTTAGATCTTACATTCCTAGAGCACAGAATACCCTTTTGTTTCCTTGTGTTTTCTGGAATTTCTTTCCCTAAAGCTTTGCTAGTTTTCAGTTTCCATAGCTTGCACCTGTTTGTCTAAGCTTATTCTTAGAAATCTTATTCTTCTTACTTGCATTTTTTTTCCAGAGTTTCAGTTTTTCTAATCTTTGAAACTTTTCATTGCTTTTGTTTTGGCAGATGTTTATGGCTGTACGCACATCTGGGGGCGATGCTGCTGTATTAGCTGGGCAAGAATGATGCTGTCTGACGTTGCTTCCCATCTGCCTCTACACTACCTTTGACGCCTGCCCCAGAATATCTGGACCATCGGTGAGGAGGTTCACCTCCAGGATTCTGCATGGTCTGCCCTGGGTGCCGACCCAGAATTTGTGGACTTCACCACTGCACCACTGGCCAGCACCTTTCATGTTCCACTTTAAACCTGCATTTGATGTGGAATGTGAGTTGAATATGCTATTTGGGACAAATCTTGCACTGTGTAGACGAGGCCAGTTTGTTTTTCTTCTACACTGTGATGTCAGAGGATTTCTCAGAATTGTGTCTCTGCTATCACGGCAAACTTCATTGACATAGGTTTTCAGAGCCCCATTTTAGCAGTCTCATAACTCACCCTTACCATTTAGCCTAGGTTTGACATTTGCTGCATTTTTGGGGTTTGTGGCTTTCTCTGTCTTTCGAACGTTCAGGGTATTTCTAAAACGGACATCTTTCATTGTGGATTATTCAACTGTGATTTCTGTGTGCCTTCCATTTTCTGGGACGGTTTTTTGTTTTCCATGGTATAATGGTTGATATGGGCTTGGTGAGCTGAAGACTCG
This sequence comes from Equus asinus, assembly GCF_041296235.1. Classification (NCBI taxonomy): domain Eukaryota; kingdom Metazoa; phylum Chordata; class Mammalia; order Perissodactyla; family Equidae; genus Equus; species Equus asinus. The sequence continues at coordinate 10,629,780 of NC_091817.1, forward strand.
AATGAAAGATTTCTAGGACATTCAAGGTCTGGCATTGGTGCTATTTTATTTAGAGAATAGTACGGGATAGAATGGGGACAGGACCCATGGGTAGTGAAGAGTTGCTGCTGCTCCCTGGGGATGGGACCCATGAGCAGTCAAAGCTCCTGCTGCTGCCCTGAGTTGAGGGCTAGGGCTAGTTTTATAAGTCATGGGTACATGATTTATTTTTACTGGGAAAAGAAATGAAGTGGGAAAATTCTTTAAATGATTTCAGTGCAGATGGGGTCTGGTTATTGTGCAGTCATATAACTTTAGATACGGATCTGGCAATATAGATCAGCATGTACGTGATGATGCCCTGGGCTTCTCTCCCTGAGTCAGCTCTAATTCCACCGGCTCATATAGTTTGGCATGTAGGCCAGATCACCTTGGGCTTCCCTAGCTGGGGCAGCTTTAATGTACATCATAAACACCCCCTGAACCCATTTGGACTGGAGAGGTTTGGGGATATGGACGATGGTCTGTCTTCTGTAACTACTTATGGCTTTACATGGTCGCAGAGCTGTCCCTAAATGGGGTCATAGGTACAGGTAGGAAGTTCAGTGGACTGGAAGCCTTCACCTGTGGAGTTCAAGGCTGACAAGGTATACAGAGCCTCTGGAGACGAGAGAATCATTTGACGAGAGGTGGTCCAGGAGGTGAAACTTTTTTCACATGTGGAAGACAGACAATGAAACAGACAACAAACTATAATAAGAAATACAAGCAGTATGTTTGACCCAATGTATAACGTATTGAAGTAGTGCAGAAACCTGGTCCTGACTTGGAGTTCAACCAATCGTTTAGAGTTAGGGTTGATAAGACACGGATTTAATTTGGTGGTTGGGATAGGAAGCCAGAAATATTTTGACGGTAGTCAGGAATATAGACACAACATTCAGTTTTTATAATGGCATAGGTGCCCCCTTGTGCTGCTGTCAAGACATCCAGTGCCATTTGGATTTGGAGGACTGCCTTACACATTTGGGATACTTCTAAATTGAGCAGAAAAATGCTATGTTGCGCGTCATTTAATGCCTTCATAATAAATTTGTTTAGGACTTCCATGTGCAAGACGACACTTTCGATACCTAATTGGGGAAGGAAAATTGCGGAAAGATGGTCATACCAGTGGAAGACAGAGCTGGTCCTGAGCTGCTGCAGTTGGGTAGGTTAGCAGGAGGAGATGTAGTAAATGGAGTTCTACCTTGCATCCAGCTAAAGCCAAGTGTGCATCGTGCAATCCATTTAGGTGGCAGCCAAGGCCATAAATTGGAGCCGCATAGCCACTGAGCACCATTAGGGACTAACCAAAGCGTGCTGGGCTGTCTATCCCAGTCAGTCCCAAAACAATCAGTACTTTTTTAAGACTATGATATGAGAACACATATAACAGCGAATTTTTCCCATAGGTCGGCTGTTATTAGGCCATGTATCACAGGTGTGATTGGTTTGTTCCCAACAGAGAGTGACCTTTTACTGAGTTGACCACTAGTAGGAGTGAACCAAATACATTCATCCCAAATTTCATATCGTCCATCCTGTGGCTATCGATAAGTTAGGTAATTTAACTTTGGAACTTGTTGTTTCTAACCCACCTGTGACAAGGCAAATCTAGTTAGTATTTGGGGAGTAGTTTTAAAGGAAAATGTTTGAATGTGGCCAGGGAACTCGCAGGTATCAGACATAGATGAGCACAAGGAGACATTACGATTTGTAATAGATGAATCTTGCGGAAGAAAGAGCTAGAATCTAATATCCATGAATGCCTACTATAGCTTCTACAGAAACATAATTTTTTCTCTCTTAAATCACCCTCATTTTTACAAAAGATAGCCAAATCAGGTTTAACAGGTTTGCAAATCAACTGTAGTTTTAATACAACATGCTCCAATTATTTATATAACAGCTACAAGAATAGCAATTTTTTATACAGGCTTTTTTAAGTATGCCTTGCTGGAAATTTTTATGAGGAATCTCGGATTGAACTGTGAAGGCCTCTAGAGGCCAGAAAAGCCAAGCCAAGGATTTGCCATCGGATTTTGCCTGCGGTACTTACCGATTTGAGTGGAGTTCTCTTTCAGGTCCCCCAAAGTATTTGGAGGTTACTTGCACCTGCCAAATAAGCACGTTTCCTTACTTAATGGGTAAGATTGCCAGAATCTCTGTAAACATGGTACCAGGCCCATGTTTCCGAGTGGCTGTATTCCAGAAAGTCCAATCTTTGTTCCTGAAATGCGGTCTTGTCATAGCTGAGCCTGTATGTTTCAAATATGCCATTGCAGTCAAAGCCTTGGTAATATAACCAATGTGTCCTGTTATAAGGAGAACAGATTCTTATGGAACTTATGCAAATATTGCCACGAAATGACCATACTCAGTCACAAAGGGTTTCCAAATTCTCGAGGGATAAGGTACAGAGAAAAAGATGAATGTTTCAGTTTTGCTCATAAAGGTATATTTTCACCAAGTGGCTGTAAGTCAAAGTTAGCATAAGAGAAAAGAGGAAAAGATTTCCTTCATTATGAGAAAACAAAACAACACATCAAAACTCAACAATATTTCAAACAGAAGTCCTAAAAAATTATAATCGTCCTCATCAGTTCACACAGTCTTGTATAATCAATTCTTGAGCTAAATCTGTCCTTAGCAGATTGAGGAGCTTAGTTTCTGTTACAATTCTGTAGTTTCTTACTCAGCTCAGTTTTACAATCTGAAAGTTTATTAGAAACCTGTAGTTTAGAACCTCTGTGTCAGAATCCTTTCCAGGAATATCTCTGAAGATGAAACATATTTGCAAAAGAAAAAAGCATCAGAGTAAAACAACAACTATCTGCAAATTGACAAAGGACTCAAAAGGGTAAATGTCAAAGAAACTTGGATACTTCTGTGACATATGACCCTTCCAGATAATAAGTGGACTTATGACTGATAACCAGGAAAGATCAGAAGCTTAGGAATGCTATATAATTTTAAGACATCTATATTAATAACATTTACCAATCTAATACCACCTAAGAATATCTATCATCACTTGTTTCACAGTTTCCCCTGTAATTTAATAGAAAAGCTAAGCCTAATTAGTTTAATGTTTTCGTCCTTACAGGAACAGAGAGCAAATTTCTTTGAGAAGTCTCAGGGGCCCTCTGAAAATCCTCAGAGTAATTTCTCTTCTGTCTACCAGGTTAAAAGAAAGACTTCATTCAGGATTTGAATATTTTTGAGGGAGAAACTTGTCAAAACATACCCAAAGTTTTTAAAATGCTTCTTCAAATAGGAAACAACACTCACTGTGAAACAATGCTCAGGTATCTATTCAAAGTGATAACAGAAAGAGTCAAAAATCTTACGAGTGACCTCAGTCATTGTTTTCACAAAACACATTTCTCTCTTGGGTAGACTTACTCAAAGGAACAGCTTTTATAACGTCTTTATTAAGAGCAGATCCAAAGTTCAAGAAAAAGTATCCTTTTAGAGAAAACCAAATTTCAATTTCTGCACCTACTTATTTTGAACATTCAAACTCATTCACTTAATTGAACTTACTTTAGTCTACTTGAGTAGGCATAAAACTCTTTTCAGAATTTCTACTTCACAAGCCTTCTACAACTTTCTTTTTCGTTTTCAGAATGTGTCAACAACTCTTTCTTTTTTCCTTTCTAGTACATTAGGACAAATTTACCTTTTTTCACCCATCAAACAAAAATATTTCCATTTTTTATACCTTTTTTACTGAAAGCATACATTTTAACTTCCCTGAATACAGAGCTCTTTTACTTATTAATTTCCTGTAGCTTTAATTCCATAAGTTAATTAGAACTTTTAAGGCTTAACAGATCTCCTAAACGCTAAAAAAGTAAATAATTATGAATTGTCTTTTATATCAGCATTCTAAACACTTCATAACTTTAGAAACATGCAGCTTTACAATAAAACACAAGGCATGCTTTTTAATACACCCAAGCGCTTTTAGCCTATTCAAGAAGAAGCCAAAAGTAGATAAATTAAATATGTTTATTACTAATGATTCAGTGTTTCAGCCTATCCAAAAATGACCGGCATATTCATCTTTTTATCATTTAACTTAATTTTGCAAAACTCAAGATTGTTACACAGAAAAATTTCGAAGCTGTTGGTTTTTCAACAAGTATACAGAGCATAAAAGTTATTGTACTCACTTTTATGAGTTTTATGTATTTAAACCATTTTTTCCAACATTTATGTTCACATTACCTACAGAAACCTCATGAGGCATTAGACAAAACTAGTCATCATATAAAGCTATTATTTTGCTGACAAATTTAAGAAAGTGAACTTATATGACTAGAAAACCCATGCTGAATGCCTGCATCCTATGCAAATACCGACAAGTCTGACAACAAGATAATTTTCAATCAAACCAAGAAACTTTAACAAGCTTTCATTTACCAAAGGTTAATTCACATCACGTTAACTTTGAAAGGCACTGAGTTAATTTCTACTACATTAGAATTTATGTAAGCACTATCTTTAAGCCAACTAAACAGAGATCTTAATTTTGGCCATACCATCCAGGGGTAAAAATATCACACGTATAAAGTACACATAGACACACATAGACAGAGACTGTACAACCATTGTTTTAAAATCTACTCCAGTGAGTCAGGTACAATAATATAAAGCTCACCAGTTATGAATCCACATTTTGTTTTGAGCCTTTTTACTAATACTTATGGAGAAGACCCTCGAGATGGTAGACTTTTTGCAAGGGTGCACTTATGACCATTTATCCTTTCCCCTCCTTTTTTTTTTTCAGTTTTAAGAATGAGTGATGGGCTACATAGTAGTTCCTGGAGAGGGGGGATGAGAATCCTTTTCATGATAAAGTAAGTACGTGGAATCTGAACTGCCTCTAGAGCTGTCTTTCCAGTCTTGCAAGGATTTTGTAAGGACAGTTGCTCTTGATTTCTCAGAAACTGGACTGTAACTTGAAGGACATTCTAGGTGGATCTACCTGTCCAACTGCACAAGAAAGGCACAGAGATACCTCTCAAATTATCCCCCAGATGGAGTTTCTGGGGCATACCCATACAATTGAAAGTGTTTCTAATTAGTTAGAATGACCCTGAGTGGTGAGTCTCTTGGGATGCTTTCGTCATTCCCCATGGCAGTGAAGCCAGTGTTGGACTGACAGTGTACTGGACAAAGGTGCAGTGCCTAAAGAGGCCTGGAACATGCTGGAGGCCGGGGCTCCCAGTACCTCGGTTGAGAGTTAAGTCCCTTGCAAAATATTTTCAAGTTATTCGATTTTACAGAAGGGACAGGTTCTGCTCAAGTCCAGCCTGAAATTAAGCTCAACTTGGTGACAACAGAGGACATGAGCAAAACAAAGAAATTAAAAGAAGACATCAGACCTCACCCTCATGGCTGTTCCCAGAGGGTTATCATGATAAAAGTCACACAACAGTTCCCATGCTGGGGCATACTAACCTAGCACGACAGTTCACAGAATAAATCACAGGTCTCCTAACATCATAGCCAACTCAGTAGGTGACTAAAATACTCAATGCATCAACCGCCAACAGAGGGCACCCTACTTGGGGTCGCTGGGGTGATCAGGCCCAGAAAGCCAAAGTTGGGGCTCCCAGTGTTGGAGGACTTTACTGTTGAAAGATTTCTTTGTTTCCCGGTTGCAAAGCTCAAAAGGAGACAAAATTGGCCATTGTAACTCTAAGAAAGATGAAAGAGACAGGTCCATTACCTTGAAAATCCCCCTGAACCTAGGGAAGCATCCTACCTGTTGTTCCTACAGTGGGGTGCCTATAGCAAGGGGTGATGGGGGTGTCCCCCAGAATTGCATCCCTTGGATATCTTCCCTGGTATGCCTGGCAGTAACAGGTGCCTGGTGAACATCTTTCCTTTTCTGCCTGGAAGTAATAGGTGCCTGGTGAGTGGTCCCCAAGAGAATAGGAGAAGTTTAAGAGAGAACATGATGGAGAGAAATAGTGAAGAAGTTTCCGCCACGCCGGGGGACATTCTACCCAATTGTGTATTGGAGCCATTCTCCGAAGAAGGGTTTCCAATACTCAACCACAGGTTAGAGTTTGGTACTTTCCCTGAACTGCAGTCCCGATTGGGACATTCACACAGTTCAGATGGTCAAGTGCAATGGGACGTATCTCAATCCAGCTTTAAGAATAGAAAACTTGCACGGGAGTCTTGGAGATTGCCAACCATCCTAATGACTTAAATGGCTCACCTGTTCCCACGTAAAATGTATATATTAGAGATAGGGTCAGGAAGGAATGGATTAATTCATTCTACATCACTCTTAGGCTTAAGGTACTGATTCTCTTCAAGCTGAATGCCAGATTTGCACCATAGAGTAGTCATGGGCAGCAAACATGAATTCATGCAGCTATTCAAGACAGTTCCTGATGGAGAAGTGAATTTAGATCCATCCTCGAAAAAGAGAGAGGCACAAGGAAGAAAAGGGCACTTACCAGAATTCGAGCTCACAAACCGATGAAGCATGTTCCCCATACGGGCCACAAGATATGATGCATGGTCGGTAAGCTCAAGAGTTGAAAGAAAGATTTCTTGGACCCTCAAGGTCTGGCAGTCTCTTTTATTTAGACAATGGTACAGGATAGCATGGGGACAGGACCTATGGGCAGTGAAGAGCTGCTGCTGCTGCATTGGGAAAGGACCCATGGGTAGTCACAGCTCCTGCTGCTTTCCGGAGTTGAGGTTAAGGACTAATTTTATAAGGCATGGGTACGTGACTTATTTTTCCTGGAAAAAGAAATGATGTAAAAAGTCATTAAATGATTTCAGTTCAGATGGATTCTTGTTATTGTGTGGTCATATAACACTAGATACAAAACTGGCCCCATAGATAGGCATGTAGGTGAGCATGACCTGGGCTTCTCTCCCTGGGGCACCTCTAATTCATACCAAAAGAAATTCAACGGGTCATATAGTTCTGCATGTTCACCAGCTAACCTTGGGCTTTCGAGTGGGGGCAGCCTTAATCCACATCAATCCTCATGGTCTTTCACAGCTGTCTCCCATAGATATGCTCATCAGTGTGTTCTCCTTCATTCCAAGTTGGGAATTTTGTATTTCTTTAATCACCATATGTTCTCTAGGCCGATGTGTGAGTGCTTTCGTGATTGTTGGGTTTTGTCTTTGAATTTCCATCGTTCACTTGAAGGAATCATGGTTATCCTGGCCTAGGTCCAACTGAGCACAGAAAACATGAGGTCATCTTGGTTGGTTTGACATTTTGAGATCAGAAACGCCAAATTCTAGTTTGTCCTGGCAACCACCTTATGGACATAATGTTTCCGAGACACATTAGAGAAATCTGATGAATTCCTCTCTCCAGGTAAGATATTTTTATGTCTTTTGTTCTGAATTTGGGTAAGCTAGACCTTGACTTCGGATCCTTCATTGTTCCAGTAGATTACGTCTAGATGCTTGTTTACTTTATTTCTGTAGAGTTTGCTAGTTGTTTGGTTTACATCCTCAGCTATGGCATGTTTATTTTTCGTTAAATATAAGTGTAATGTTCTAATTTTCAGCCAACTGCCTCACATACAGTGTCAAAACACATAATAAATACTCTTCTATGACAAGAGATAGGGGGCAAGAATTTCATTGGGGCCAAACGGAGCATTTTAGCTTTGATGGCAGCCTTCACTTTGGATTGGTGGTTCCCAGAGGGAAAGAAAAAATCCATAAAGCTGTGCAGATTTACGGCATAAAGCTTTTGAGGCTGAAAGAGATTAGAGAAGATAAACTTTCAAGGATTGTGAATCTCCTCCAAATGCTTAATGATGCTACAGAAAAGTAGACCATTGCAAACACATTAGGAAGAATACTACAAAGACAATGTGTTCCATGCTAAACTCATGAACCAAGGGAAAATGTTACCTTCTGAGAGGTTACTACTCATTACCTTCACGAATAATCACAGCAGGCCAGCTTCTTCCCAAGTTCAGGCAAAAGATTGGTCCAAAAGTAAAATTCAGGGCCAGTCATGTGTTCTGGTGTGTAAGATCCCATGTTCCTAGTCTGTGGTCTGGGACTCATGGATTCGCATCACGGGTGCTGATCAGATTAGTAACATCAGGAGAGATAGATTTCATGGTATGGTGCAGGCAGAGATCATACATAAGTAGAAATTGTGAGCAGACCTTATACATATGCACCAGGAAAACAACATGAAAATGTTGCAATCTATGACGCATCTGGTAGACTTCTCACATACAGAATGGAGGAAGTGATGTGACTTGCATAGGTGGAATTGTTGGACTGCACAGGATGACACGATCATTGAACATCAGAGGATTGGCTGGGCAACTTCAACTTGGGAGGGACTCGTGGACTTTTTCTGGGGAAAATCTACATATTTGGCCATATCCACAAAATGTGACAGATAAAACCAAGGATAAACTTAAAGTAAAGAATTCAGTGTCTAGAGAGAATGTAGTAGACATTTAAAAGTCCAAAGATAAAGTTATAAACACACAAGAAATCCAGGAAATGGAAAACCATCTTAGCTGGAAAGGGTGAGCAGTTAGACTGATATCAGATGGCATTCTGCGTCGGCAGCAAGGAGTTGGCAGGGTAGAATCCTGGGGGTAAACCTCCACACCGCTGGTACAGCCATTCTGGGGCAGGCAAGGGAGGTAATGTAGAGGCAGATGAGAAGTGACGTTAGACAGGGCCACTATTCCTCAGCAAATACAGGAGCATTTCCAGCAGATGTGAGCACAGTGATAAATCTCTTTCAAAAGGAAACAAATTAAAAGTTGCAAATAATAGGAAAATTGAACCTCAATAAAAAAGAAAAAGGATGCCAGTAAGAAGAATAAGATACCTAGGAATAACCTCACCCCAACAGGTGAAAGCTCTGTAAACAGAAAACTAGCAAACCTTTGCAGAAAGAAATGGGAGAAGACACAAGGAAGTGGAAGGATATTCCATGCTCTTGAAATGGAAGAATTAACACAATTGAAATGTCCACACCGCATAGAGAAATCTCTTGATTCCATGCAGTGCCAAAGTTGCAGCAATATTTCTCACAGAGATAGAAGCGAGCATCCTACAGTTTACATCCAGCAACAAAAGACCCCGAATAGCCAAAGGAATCCTGAGGAAAAAGAACAAAGCTCAATGTATCACACTTTCTGATTTCAACATATAGGATGAAGAAATTGAAATGGAAACAGTGCAGGCTGGGATGCAAAACAAAGAAACAGAACCAAGGAACACAATCAAGAGCCCAGAGGTATAGGGACACATATATGGACACCCCATTTTCGACCATGGAGCCAAGAGGAGACAGTGGAGAAAGGAAAGTCTCTACAATGAACGGTGTTGGGAAGAGTGCAGAGTCTCATGTAAGACAAGGAGAGTAGCCCATGGTGTTACACCAGGCACATACACCAACTCAAAATGGATTAAAGTCTAGAATGTATCACTGGAAACCATGAGACTTCTGGAAGAAAATGTAGGTAGCGTGCTCTTTGTCATTTGTCTTAGCCTCATATTTGGAAGAAGCATGTCTGGGAAAGGGTAATAAAGGAAACCAGAAACAAATGGGACTACATCAAACACAAAAGCTTTTGCATAGCCAAGGAAATCATTGATGCAATGCAAAAACAGCACAACAACTGGGAGAGGATGTTTGCAAGCCACACATTGGTGAAGGGGTGAATAGCTAAAAGATCCAATAAACTCATACGGCTCCACAAGAAAAAAAAAACAAGCCCCATTATAATCTGGGCAAAAGCTGGAAACAGACATTTCTCCCAGGAAGATAGAAAGATGGCCAACAGGCTGTATGAAAACATGTTCATCATCATTAAGTCTCTGGTCAGTGCAAATCTGAAGGCAATGAGATAGCAGCACACGGAAGTCAGAATGGCTATAACGATGAAGACAGGAAACAATAAGTTTCTCAGAGGAGGTGGAGAGTAAAGAAGCCTCCTGCACTGCTGTAGGAATGTGAACTGGTGCAGCCACTATGCAAAGTGGTGTCGAATTGCCTCAGAAATTTCAGAATCCACCTACCATATGATCCGTCTATTCCTCTGTGGCGTATATATCCAAACATCATGGAAACACAGAGATCGATGCACTGCTGTGTTCACCACAGCCTTACTCCCGATATCCAAGACTTGGAAGCGTCTGTGGTGACCATCAAGAGATGAATGGAGAAGGAAGATCGGCTATAGGCACACGATGGTATAGCTCTCAGCTGTAGGAATGGATGCAGTCCAGCCATTTGTGACCACCAGAATGGCTCCTGAGGGTCTTAGGGGAACTGAAGCCAGCCCCAGGGATAAGGTTGTATACCACAGGATCTCACGTACAAGGAGAAGAGGAAAAACGGAGCAACAGAAAGGTAGGACGTGACATGGAATTCGTAGTTCCCAAAGGGAAATGGATGCGGGGCTCTGAGGGAGAAAGAGTTGATTAGGCACAAGTGTGTGGTGAGGGCCTGTAATTAGGCTTACACTGGTGAAGATGATGTAACCTACACAGAAGTCTAAATCTATGAGATTGTAGATGTGAAAAGCTATAGGATGTTATAATGCTGGGTTAAGGCAATCAACATAAGATCAAAACTCCAAAGAGGGGTGCAGATTTACGGCCTAAGCTTTGGAGGCTGAAAGAGATTAGAGAAGATGAACTTCCAAGGATTGCTAAGCACCTCCAAATGCATAATGATGCTACAGCAAGGTAGACCTTAGCAAAGTGATGAAGCGGAATACTAGCGAGAGAAAATGCTCGGTGCTAAACTCATCAATGAAAGGTAAATGTTATGGTCACTCATGTTACTACTGATTCCCTACACGAATGATCGAAGCAGGCCAACATCCTCCCAAGTTCAGGCCAAAGGTTGGTCCAGAAGTCCAATTCATTGGCGGACCTGTGATGTAGCAGGTAAGTGCCCACGTTCCGCTTGGGCAGCCTGAGCTTCACAGGATAGCACCACGGTTGTGGATCAGATTACTAGCATTAGGAAATCCAGATTTCATGGTCTGGTGGGCACAGAGATCACAAAGAAGTAGAAATGGTGGGGGAAACTGAGCAATACGCACCAGAAAAAAAAAATGTGAATATTACAATCTATGAACGCATCAGCTACACTTCCCCAAATGATGAAGGAAGGAAACATGTGACTTGCCTGGTGGAATTGTCAGACTGCTAGGAGATGACACGATAAGTGTGCATCAGGGGATTGCCTGGGCAACTTCAACTTGGGAGGAAGTCCATGACTTTCTCTGGGGAAAGTCCACCCATTTCACCATATCCACAAAAGATAAGAGATAAAATCTTTGATAATCGTAACGGAAAAAGACTGGTGTGTAGAGGGAATGTAGTAGACCTTTCAAAGTTCGAGGAGACATTTAGAAACCGACAAGAAATCCAGAACAAGGAAAACTATCCTACCTGGAAATGGGGAGTGGTCAGACTGGTACGCGATGGCTCTGAAACGCTGTGTGCATGGAGGTTGTCAGGACAACTTAGAATTCTGAGGGTGTTTATGAACATGTCACCCAAGATGGCCACATCTATACAGTCCGAAGATTGGCCATTGTGTGGCTATAGATCGTCTTCCTTCTCCATTCGTCACTTGATGGGCACCACGTAGGCTTCCAAGTCTTGGATATTGGGAATAAGGCTGTGGTGAACACAGTGGTGCATGGATCTCTGAGCATTAGTGTTTCCAAGTTCTTTGGATATATATGCCACAGAGGAATAGCTGGATCACATGGTAGATGGATTCTGAAAATTCTAAGGCAATTCCACAGCACTTTGGGTAGTGGCTGCACCTGATTACACTCCCCCCAGCAGTGCAGGAAGCTTCCCTTCTCTCCACCTCCTCTCCAAGACTTGTTGTTCCCTGTCTTCATCCCTATAGCCATTCTGACCACTGTGAGCTGCTATCTCATTGCCGTTCGTATTTGCATTGCCAAAGACTTAATGATGATGAACATGTTTTCATACAGCCTGTTGGCCATCTTTTATCTTCCTGGGAGAAATATCTCTTTCCATCTTTTGCCCACCTTTTATGGGGCTCGTTGATTTTTTATTGTGGAGACATATGAGTTCATTGGATATTTTGGTTAATCATCCCTTCTCCGATGTGTGGTTTGCAAACATCCACTCGCAGATGTGCTGTCTTTGCATTGAGTCAATGGAGTCGTTGGCTGTTCAGAAGCTTCTGCATTGGATGGAGTCCCGCTTGTTTCTTGTTTCCTTTGCTGCCCTTGCCCAGTCACACATGCTTCTTCCAAATAATCGGCTAAGCCAGATGGCAAAATGCAAGCTGCCTGCGTTTTCTCCTAGAAGTTGCATGGTTTCAAGTCTTCCATTCAAGGCCTTAATCCATTTTGAGGTGGTGTGTGTGGCTGGGGTAACATCATGGTCCACTCTCATTGTGTTACATGTGGCTGTGCAGTTTTCCCAGCACCGTTTCTTCTCGAGACTCTCCTTTCTCTGTTGTCTCCTCTTGGCTCCTTGGTCTAAACTGGGCTGTCAATATATGTGGGAGTTGACCTCTGGGCTCTCGATTCTCTTCCTTGTGTCTCTGTGCCTCTATTTGTGGCCAGCCTTTGCCGTTTCGGTACCTAGCAGTTCGTCCTATATGTGGAAATTCGAAAATGTGGTACTTGCTGAGTTGTTCGTTTTTCTCAGGATTACTTTGGCCGTTCCTGCTCCTTTGTTGCTGGATAGAAACTTTAGGATTATCTCTTCTATTCCTGTGGGAAAGATTGCTGAAACTTCGATGGGGCTTGTGTGGAATCCAGAGATTGCTTTATCCAATATGGACGTTTCAAGTGTGTTCATTCTTCCGTTCGAAGAGCGGTGAATAGACTTCCGTTTCCTTGTGTCTTCTTTAATTTCTTTCCGCAAAGCTTTCCAGTTTGTTGGTCCTTGTTTGTCTCTTCTCCTTGTAAGTGAGCACCTACGGTATTTGAGTTTCTCCCTGCGAGCTGTTTCACTTCCAATGAAACCCTGAAGAACCATCCTTCAGGTCACTACTGGCTGGATTCTCTCTTTTGTTATGGCTCAGAGATATGCCATTGTGTTCATAAAGCCCAGCTTCCTTCTCCAATCTTCTTTCTCTATTCGTCCTTCTGCCTTGATGGGCATCAGGGCGGCTTCCAAGTCTTGGATAATGGGAGTAAGGCCAGGGTGAACACAGGGGTGCACATATATCAGTGTAAGACTTTTTCCAAGGTCTTTTGAGAAACACGCCACTGAATAATAGCTGGATCATATGGTAGATGGATTCTGACACGTCTGAGGCAATTCCACACTGATTTGCGTCGTGGCTGCACCAGCTTACACTCACAGCAGCACTGTACGAGTCTTCCCATCTCTGCAGCTCCTCTCTGACACTTGTTTCCTGACTTTTTACCTATAGTCATTCAGACCACATTGAGCTGCTATCTCACTGCCATTTGGATTTCAATTGCCATGAGTCTTAATGATGATTAACATGTTTTCATACACCTGTTGGCCATCTGTATATCTTCTTGGGTGAAATCTCTGTTTCCACCTACTGCCCAGGTTTTAATGGGCTTATTTTTTTCTCTCTTGTGGACCCATATGAGTTCACTGCATCTTTTGGCTATTCACCCGTTCACCGATGTGTGGTTTTCAAACATCCTCTCCCAGTGGTTGTACTGTCTTTGCATTGAGTCGATGGTTTCCTTGGCTGGGCTGAACTTTTGCATTTGATGTAGTCCCATTTGTTTCTTGTTTCTGTTGTTGCCCTTGCCCAAGCAGACCTGCATCTTACTAATAGGAGGCTAAGACAGATGTCAAATAACATGCTGCCTAGTTTTCCTTACAGAAGTCTCGTGGTATGCAGTCTTACATTCAAAACTTTAATCCATTTTGAGTTGGTGTTTGTGCCTGGTGTAACACCGTGGTCTACTCTCCTTGTTTTACATGGGGCTCTGCAGTCATCCCAGCACCATTTACTGTAGAGACTTTCCTTTCTCCACTGTCTCCTCTTGGTTCCGTGGTCGAAAATGGGCTGTCCATGTATGTGTGTGTATACCTCTGGGCTCTCGATTGTGTTCCATGGTTCTGCATGTCTGTTTTCATCCCAGCCTGTGCCGTTTCCAATCCTATTTCTTCATCCTATATGTTGAAATCAGAATCATTTTTTGGTATGAATTAGAGGTGTCCCAGTGAGAGAAGCCCAGGTCATGCTCACCTACATGCCTATCTATATGGCCAGATTCGTATCTAATGTTATCCGACCACACAATAACCAGACCCCAACTGAACTGGAATCATTTCATGACATTTTACATCATCTTTTCTTTTTCCAGCAAAAGTAAGTCACGTAACTATCCTTATAAAATTAGCACTTACCCTGTACTCAGGGCAGCAGCAGGAGCTGTGACTGCCCATAGGTCCTGTCCCCATGCAGCAACTCTTTAGTGTCCATGGGTCCTGTCCCCATGCTATCCTGTACCGTTCTCTAAATAAAAGAGCATCACTGCCAGACCTTGAGAGTCCAACAAATCTTTCTTTTGACTCTTCAGTTCGCCAACCCCGCATCATATCTTGTGGCCCGTACAGGGATTTTGCTTCATCGGTTTGTGAGCTTGACTTCTGGTAAATGCCCTTTCCTTCCTTGTGCCTCTCTCCTTTTCGAGGATGGATCTAAATTCACTTCTCCATCAGGAACTTTCTTGGATAGCTGTATGAATCCACGTTTGCTGCCCATGGCTACTCTGTGGGGCAAATCATGGCATTCGGCTTGAAGAGAATCAGTAGCTTAAGCCTAAGGGTGATGTAGAATGAATTAATCTGTTCCTTCCTGACTCTATCTCTGATATATAAATTTTACGTGGGCACGGGTTGGCCACTTAAGTCATTAGAATGGTCGGGAATCTACAAGACTACTGTGGAAGGTTTCTTTTCCTAAGGCTGTATTGGGCTACCTCCCATGGCACCTGACCATGCTCTGAACTGTGTGAATGTCCCAATTGGGAGTCCAGTTCAAGGCAAGTAAGAAAGTCTAAACTTTGGTTGAGTATGGAAAACCCTTCTCGGAGAATGGCTCCAACACGCAATTGGGTATAATGTCCCCCAAATCGGCGGAAAATTCCTCACTATTTTTCTCTATCCTGTTCTCTCTTAAACTTCTCCTTTTCTCTCAGGGACCATTCACCAGGCATCTATTGCTGCCAGGCAGAATAGGAAAGATGTTCACCAGGCACCTGTTACTGCCAGGCATCCGAGGGAAGGTACACAAGGGATGCAATGCTGGTGGACTTCCCCATCACCCATTGCTATAGGAACCCAACATTAGGAACGACAGGTGGGATGCTGCCCTAGGTTCACAGGGGATTTTCAAGGAAATTAACGTGTCTCTTTCATCTTTGTTAGAGTTACACGGGCCATTTTCATCTTCTTTTGAGCTTTGCAACCGGAAAACTGAAGAATCTTTGAAGAGTCAAGGCCTCGACGCCTGGGAACCCCAACTTTGGCTTTCTACCCTGATCACCACGGCAACACCAAGTAGGGTGCCCTTTTTTGGCAGATGACTGATTGAGGATTTTAGTCACCTACTGAGTTGGCTATGAGGGTAGCAGACCTGTGATTTATTCTGTGAACTGTCATGCTAGGGTAGTGTGCCCCAGCACGGGAACTGTTGTGTGACTCTTATCTTGAGAACCCTCTGGGAGTGGCCATGAGGGTGAGGTCTGGTGTCTTATTTTCCTTTCTTTGTTTTGCTCATCATGTAGTCTGTTGTCACCAAGTCGAGCTTAAGTTCAGGCTGAACCTGACCAGAACCTGGACCTTCTTTAAAATCGAAAAACTTGAAAACATTTTGCAAGGGACTTAACTCTCAACCCGGCTGCTGGGAGCCCTGACCTCCAGCCAGTTCCCGGCTTCTGTGGGCACTGCACCCTTTTCCAGTCCACTGTCAGTCAGACACTGGCTTTACTGCCATGGGGAATGCCGTAAGCATCCCAAGAGACTCACCACTCAAAATCCTTCTAACTAATTAGAAACACTTTCAATTGTATGGGTGATGCCCCAGAAACTCCAACTAGGAGAAAATCTGAGATTTTTCTCTGTGCCTTTCTGGTGCAGTTGGACAGGTGGATCAACCTAAAAGGACCTTCAAGTTACAGTCCAATTTCTGGGAAATAAAGAGCAACTGTCCTTACAAAATCCTTGCAAGACTGGAAAGACAGCTCTAGAGGCAGTTCAGATTCCACCTAGTTCCTTTATCATGAAAAAGATTATCATCCTCCCTCTCCAGGAACTACTGTCCAGTCCATCACTCATTCTTAAGACTGAAAAACAAAAAAGGAGGGGAAAGGTTAAATGAACATAAGTGTGTCTTTGCCAAAAGTCTAGCATGTCAAAGGTCTTCTCCATAAGTATTAGTAAAAAGGCTCAAAACAAAGTTTGGATTCATAACTTGTGAGCTCAATATTATTGTTCCTGACTCACAGCAGTAGTTTTTAAAAGGATGGTTGTACAGTCTCTCTGTAGGTGTGTCTATGTGTATGTTATAGGTGTGATACTTTTATCCTGGATGCTATGGCCAAAATTAAGATTTCTGTTTAGTTGGCTTAAAGTAAGTGCTTTATTAAATTCTAAATGTAGTAGAAATTAACTCAGTGCCTTTCAAAGTAAACGAGATGTGAATTAACCTATGTTAAATGAAAACTTGTTTAAGTTTGTTGGTTTGATTGAAAATAGTCTTCTTGTCAGAGTTGTCGGTATTTGCATAGTATGCAGGCATTCATCCTGGGTTTGCTAGTCACATAAGTTCACGTTGTCTGTTAAATTTGTCAGCAAAATAATAGCTGTAAACGATGACCAGTTTTTTCAAATGCCTCATGAGGTTTCCGTAGGTAATCTGAACATAATTGTCGGAAAAAAATGGTTTAAATACATAATACTCACAATAAATTTTACAGTCTGTATACTTGGGGAAAAAAACAGCTTCGAAATTCTTTTTGGTAACAATCTTGAGTTTTGCCAAGTTAAGTTAAATGATAAAATCTGAATACCTGGGTCAATTTTGGATAGGATGAAACACTGAAACATTATTAATAAACATAGCTAAGTTATCTGATTTTGGCTTCTTAGTGGAGAGGCTAAAAGCGTTTGGGTGTATTAAGAAGCATGCCTTGTGTTTTGTTGTAAAGTACCACGTTTCTAAATTTATGAAGTGTTTAGAATGCTGATATAAAAGACAATTCATAATTGTTTACATTTTTAGTGTTTACTAGGTCTGTTAAGGTTTAAATGTTCTAATTAACCTATGGAATTAAAGCTACTGGAAATTAATAAGTAAAAGAGCTGTGTATTCAAGGAAGTTAAAATGGATGTTTTCAGTAAAAAAGGTATAAAGAATGGAAATATTTTTGTTTGATAGGTTAAGAAACATAAATTTGTCCTGATGTACTAGAAAGGAAAAAGAAAGACTTTGGGACAAAGTTGTAGAATGCTTGTGAAGGAGAAATTCTGAAAGGAGTTTTATGCCTACTCAAGTAGACTAAAGTAAGTTCAATTAAGTGCATGAGTTTGAATGTTAAAAATAAGTACGTGCAGAAATTCAAATTTGGTTTTCTCTGAAAGGATACTTTTTCTTGAACTTTGGATCTGCTCTTGATAAAGAGGTTATAAAAGCTATTCCTTTCAGTAATTCTACCTAAGAGACAAATCTGTTTTGTGAAAATAATGACTGAGGTCACTATTAAGATTTTTCACTCTTTCTGTTATCACTTTGAATAGATACCTGAGCATTGTTTCACAGTGAGTGTTGTTTCCTATTTGAAGAAGCATTTTAAAAACTTTGGGTATGTTTTGACAAGTTTCTCCCTCAAAAATATTCAAATCCTGAATGAAGGCTTTCTTTTGACCTGGTAGACACAACAAAAATTACTCTGAGGATTTTCAGAGGCCCCCTGAGTCGTCTCAAAGAAATTTTCTCTCTCTTCCTATAAGGAGGAAAATACCAAACTAACTAGGCTTATTTGGTCTATTAAATTACATGGAAAACATTGGGAAATAAATGAAGATAGACTATCTTAGGTGGTATTAGATGGGTAAATGTTATTAATATAGATGTCTTAAAGTTATATGGCATTCTTAAGATTCTGATCTGTCCTGGATATCAGTCATAAGTCCAATTATTATCTGGAAGTGTTATATGTCACAGAAGTAGCCAAGCTTCTTTGGCAATTGCCGTTTGGAGTCCTGTGTCCATTTGCAGATAGCTGTTGTTTTACTCTGATGCTTTTTTCTTTTGCTAATATCTTTCATCTTCCAACAAATTCCTGGAAAGGATTCTGACACAGAGGTTCTAAAGTACACGTTTCTGATAAACTTTCAGATTGTAAAACTGAGCTGAGTAAGAAATGACAGAATTCTAACAGAAACTAAGTTCATCGATCTACTGACAGAAGATTCAGCTCAAGAGTTGATTATACAGGACTGTGTGAACTGATGAGGATGATTATAATTTTTTAGGACCTCTGTTTGAAATATTGTTGAGTTTTGATGTGTTGTTTTGTTTTCTCACAATGAAGGAAATATTTTTTCTTTTCTCTTATGCTAACTTTGACTTACAGCCGTTTGGTGAAATTATGCCTTTATGAGAAAAACTGAAACATTTATCTTTTTCTCCCTACCTTATCCCTCTGGAATTGGGAAACCCTTTGTGACCGAGTATGGTTATGTAGTGGCAATCTTTGCATAAGTTCCATAAGAATCTGTTCTCCTTATAACAGGACACATTGGTTATACTACCAAGGCTTTGACTGGAATGTCATATTTGAAACACACAGGCTCAGATATGACAAGACAGCATTTCAGGAACAAAGATTGGACTTTCTGGAATACAGCCACTTGGAAACATGGGCCTGGTACCTTGTTTACAGAGATTATGGCAATCTCACCCGGTAAGTAAGGAAGCTTGCTTATCTGACAGGTGTAAGGAACTCCGAATATTTTGGGGGACCTCAAAGAGAACACCACTCAAATCTGTAAGTACTGCAGGCCAAATCTGATGGCAAGTCCTTGGCTTGGCTTTTCTGGCCTTGCAAGGCCTTCACAGTTGAATCTGAGATTCCTCATAAAAAAGTCCAGCAAAGCAGATTTTAAAAAGCCTGTATAAGCAATTACTATTCTTGTTACTCTTATGTAAATAATTGGAGCAAGTTGTATTGAAGCTACACTTTATTTGCAAACCAGTTCATCCTAATTTGGCTATCTTTTGTAAAAATGAGGGTGATTTAAGAGAGAAAAAATACGTTTATGTAGAAGCTATAGTAGGTATTCCTGGATATTAGATTCCAGCTGTTTTCTTTTACAAGATTCATCTATTGCTAATCGTAATGTCTCCTTGTGGCCATCTATCTCTGACACCTGGGAGTTCCCTGGCCACCATCAAACATTTTCCTTCAATACTACTGCCCGAATACTAAATACATTTGCTTTGTCACAGGTGGATCCTAAACAACATGTTCCAAATTTAAAGTCCCCAGCTTATCAAGACACAGGATGGACCATATCAAATTTGGAATGAATATATTTGGTTCACTCCTACTAGTGGTCAACCCAGTAAAAGATCATTCTCTGTTGGGAACAAACCAATCACACCTGTGATACATGGCCTAATAGCACTCGACTTATGGGGAAAATTCCCTGTTATTTGTGTTCTCGTATCATAGCCTTAAGAAAAATACTGACTGGTCTGGGACTGACTGGGATAGACGGCCCAGCACGTTTTCGTTAGCCCCTAATGGTGCTCAGTGTCGATGTGGGTCCACTTTATGGCCTTGGCTGCCACCTGGATGGATTGGATGATGCACCCTAGGCTTTGTCTGCATGCAAGGTAGAACTACATTTAATATATCTCCTCCTCCTAACCTACGCAACTGCAACAGCGCTGGACCAGGTGTGTCTTCCACTGGTATTTCCATCTTTACTCAATTATCCTTCACCAATTAGGAATTGAAAATGCTGTCTTGCACATGGAAGTCCTAATCAAATTCAGTAGGAAGGCATTAAATGATGCACAACATAGCATTTCGCTGCTCAATTTAGAAGTATCCCAAATGTGTAAGGCAGTTCTCCAAATCCAAATGGCACTGGATGTCTTGACAGCAGCACAAGGGGGCACCTGTGCCGTTATAAAAAGTGAATGTTTTGCCTATATTCTTGACTACCATCAAAATATTTCTGGCTTCCTATCCCAGCCACCAAATTAAATCCATGTCTGACCAACC
Source organism: Equus asinus (assembly GCF_041296235.1). Taxonomy (NCBI): domain Eukaryota; kingdom Metazoa; phylum Chordata; class Mammalia; order Perissodactyla; family Equidae; genus Equus; species Equus asinus. The sequence goes on from NC_091817.1 coordinate 10,650,083, forward strand.
CTAACTCTAAACGATTGGTTGAACTCCCAGTCTGTACCAGGTTTCTGCACTACTTCAAAACCTTATTCATTGGGTTAAACATACTGCTTGTATTTCTACTTGTAGTTTGTTGTCTGTTTCGTTGTTTGTCTTCTGCATGCCAAAATATTTCACCTCTTGGAGCACATCTCGTCAAATGATTCTCTCCTCTCCAAGGGCTCTGTATAACTTAGCCTTGGACTCCACAGGTGAAGACTTCTGGTCCACTGAACTTCTACCTGTGCCTATGGCCCCATTTAGGGACACCTCTACAACATTGTACAGCCAGAAGTATTTACAGAAGAGTGAACATCGATCATATCCCCAAATATTTCCGGTCCAAATGGGTTCGAGGGGGTTTATGTCGTGGATTGAGGCTGCTCCAGCTAGAAAAGCCCAAGGTGACCTGGCCTACATGCCAATCTATATGACCCGGTGGATTTTTTGTTGATATGAATTAGGGCTGGCCCATGGAGAGCATCTCAGGGCATACTAACCTACATGGTAATATATATGGGCAGATTCGTATCTAAAGTTATATGACCGCACAATAACCAGACCCCATCTGCACTGAAATCATTTAAAGACATTGAACATCATCATTTCTTTTTCCAGTAAAAACAAGTCATGTACCCAGTCCTTATAAAATTATCACTAACCCTCAACTGAGGGATGCAGCAGGAGCTCTGACTGCTCATGGGTCCCGTCCCCAGGGAGCAGCAGCAGCTCTTCACTGCCCATGGGTCCTGTCCCCATGCCATCCTGTACTATTCTCTAAATAAAAGAGCACCAATGCCAGACCTTGAGAGTCCAAGAAATCTTATATTTGAGTCTTCAGCTCGCCGAGCCCATATCAACAATTATACCATGGAAAAGAGAAAACGGTCACAGAAAATGGAAGGCACACAGAAATCACATCTGAATAATCCAAAATGAAACAATTAAGTTTTAGTCATACTCTGAACGTTCGAAAGTCAGAGAAAGTCACATTCACAAAAACTGGAGCAAATGTCAAACTTAGGCTAATTGGTAAAGGTGAGTTATCACACTGCTAACATCGGGCTCTGAAAACCTGTGTCAATGAAGTGTGCCAGGACAGCAGAGACAGAATTCTGACAAATCTTCTGACATCACAGTGGAGAAGAAAAATAAACTGGCCTCATCTACACAGTGCCACATTTGGCCCAAGTAGCCCATTCAAGTCACATTCCACTCAACTGCAGGTTGCCAATGGAACATGAAAGGTGCCGGCCAGTGGTGTAGTGGTGAACACTGCATGTTGTGGTCAGCAGCCCCAGGCAGGCCATGCGGAATCCTGGGGGTGAACCTCATCACAGCTGGTCCAGCCATTGTGGGGCAGGCGTCTGAGGTAGTGTAGAGGCAGATGGGAAGCAACGTCAGGCAGCGTCAATCTTCCTCAGAAAGTACAGCATCATCACCAGCAGATGTGAGCACAGCCATGAACATCTGCCAAAACAAAACCAATGAAAAGTTGCATAGGATAGAAAAACTGAACCTCAGAAAGAAAAAACATGCACGTAAGAACAATAGGATTTCTAGGAATTAGCTTAGACAAACAGGTGCAAGCATTGGAAACCAAAAACTAGCAAAGCTTTGGCAAAAACAATTCCAGAAGACACAAGCAAACGGAAGGGTATTCCATGCTCTAGGAATGTAAGAACTAAAACAACTGAAATGGCCGTAAAGGATAAATCAATCTTTAGATTCCATGCAATCCCAGTCAAAGTTGCCAGAATCTTTCCCACAGAAATAGAAGAGAGAATCCTAAAGTCTCTATACAGCAACAAGAACCCTGAATACCCAAAGGAATCCTGAGGAAAAAAGCAGGACGAACAAAGCAGGATGTAAAACACTTTCTGATTCCAACATGTAGGACGAAGAGCTAGGTACCAAAACATAGCCTGCTCCCAAAAATAGGCACACAGACCAATGGAACAGAATCAAGAGCCCAGAGGTCAACTCACCGGTATATGAACAACTCATTTGCAACGAGGAACGCAAGAGGAGACAGTGGAGAAAGGTGAGTCTCTAAAAGAAACGGTGCTGGGAAGCCTGCACAGCCACATGTAACACAATGAGAGTAGACCATGATGTTACACCAGGCACACACTCCACCTCGAAATGGATTAAACCCTTAAACTTAAGACTTGAAACCGTGAAACTTCTAGAATAAAACCCAGGGAGCTTGCTTTTTGCCATCTGGCATAGCCGCCTATTTGGAAGAAGCATGTGTGACTAGTCAAGGTCAACAATGGAAACAAGAAACAAACGGGACTCCATCCAATGCAGTAGGTTCTGTCCAGCCAAGGAAACTGTCGACTCAATGCAAGGACAGCGCAACAGCAGGAAGAGAATATTTCAAACCGCACATCGGAGAAGGGCTGAATAGCCAAAAGATCCAATGACCTCACACGTCTCGACAAGAGAAAAAAGAACAAGCCCATTAAAACCTGGGCAAAAGATAGAAACAGAGATTTACACCAAGAAGACAGAAAGGTTGCTAACAGCTTTATGAACTCATGTTCATCATCATTGAGTCTAAGGCCAATGCAAATCCAAACGGCAATGAGATAGCAGCTCACTGTGGTCAGAATGGCTATAAAGAACAAGACAGGAAACAACAAGTGTCAGAGGGGAGGCAGAGAGAAGGGAAGAGTTCTGCACCGCTGGTGGGAGTGCAAACCGGTGAAGGCACTAGGCATAGCCTTGTGGAATTGCCTCAGAAATTTCAAAATACATCTACCATATGGTCCAGCTATTCCTCTGCGGTGTGTTTATCCAAAGAAATTGGGAACACTACTGCACAGAGATCCGTGCAGCGCTGTGTTCACCACAGCCTTCCTCCCGATATGCAAGACATGGAAGTTCCTCTGGTGCCCATCAAGGGACCCATGGAGAAGGAAGGTGGGCCATATCCACACAATGGCCTAGCACTCAGCTGTAAGAAAGGGTGCAGTCCAGCCATTTGTGACACCAGAATGGCTCCTGCGGGTATGAGGGGAACTGAAACAACCCCCAGGGAGAATGTCAAATACCATAGGATCTCACTTACAAGGAGAAGATTAAAATAGGGACCAAGAAACATGTAGAACATGACATGGGATTGGTGGTTCCCACAGGTAACGGGTGGCAGGGGACGGTGGGACAAAGAGTTGTTTAGGCACAATTTTGTAGTGTGGGCCTGTAATTAGGCTTACAGTGGGGAAGATGATGTACCATACACAGAAGTCTAAATCTATGAGGATGTAAATCTGAAAGCTATAGGATGTTATAATGAAGGGTTAGGGAAATCAATTCACCTAAAATCAAAACTCCTTAAATGCAAGCAGGTTTATGGCATAAAGATTGCAGGCTGAAAGAATTTAGAGAAGATGAACTTCCAAGCATTGATAATCACCTCCAAATGCTTAACGATGCTACAGAAAATTAGACCATTGCAAAGAGATGAAGAGGAACACAACCAACACAGCACGTTCTGTGCTAAACTCATGAGCCAACGGAAAATGTTACTGTCCACGATGTTTTTACTAATTACATTTATGAATAATCAATGCAGGCCAACATCTTCCCAAGTTCAAGCCAAAGGTTGGTCCAAAAGTCCAATTCAGGTCCGGGACTGTAGTGTCGCTGGTAAGTGCCCATGTTTCACTGGGGCGGCCTAGGCTTGGCAGGGTGGCATCACGGGTCTGGATCAGATTAGGAGCAGTAGGAAATATGGATTTCAAGGTATGGTGCCAACAGAGATCATGAAGAAGTAGAAATTGTGAGGATACCTTATGAATACACACCAGCAAATGAACCATGAGAATATTACAATCTATGAACGCATCAGGCACACTTCCCCCACATGATGAAGGAAGTAAAACATGTGACCTGCCAAGGTGGAATTGCCAGACTACTATGAGATGACACGATCATTGCTCATCAGAGGATTGCCTGGGTAACTTCAACTTTGCAGGGACTCCAGGACTTTCTGTGGGGAAAGTCCACACATTTGGCCACATCCACAAAAGATAAGAGATAAATCCCAGGACGGTCTTAAAGGAAAGAAACCAGTGTCTAGAAGGAATGTAGTAGACCTTTCAAGGTTAGAGGAGAAAGTTAGAAACCGACAAGAAGTCCCGTAAAAGGAAAACTGTCCTACCTGGAAGGGGAGAGTAGTCAGACTGGTATGAGATGGGTCTTAAACACTGTGTGCATGGAGGTTTTCAGCACAACTTAGAATTCTGAGGGTGTTTATGACATCATGGTGACCATGTCACCCAAGATGGTCCCAGGTTTCCATCCCGAGGATTTGCCTAGGCTAGGATATTCAATTGAGAGATTCCCAGAAACAGCATTTCCAAACAGAAACCGGGCACAGAAACTTGAAGAGATCCAACAGATGCGTATTCAAGGGATGAGAAAGGAATCACTGAAATGAAGCGATAATAGAGGGACAAGCACTCAGAGGAGAACATTGTCATCTACTCATGTAGATGGGGAGGCCATGCTGATTCAAGCTTGAAACTTGTTTTGAGAAAAGAGGCCGTACCTGAGGCTTATCAGACCTACATTGTCCTTCTGCCTTACCCATAACCCAAAGTCAAGAATGATTACTTGAGGACATTGAAGAGAAGAAGCGAGGCCACCTTTCTTAGGCCTCAGCAAACTTTGAAGACAAGTCTCCCTTTCCATAGCTCTCAAGTCACGGGGGCCCACTGGGTACATGCCAATGTGTCAGAAGAGATCTCATTGAAGCCTGGAAAGAATGGCCCCCTGCCATGCTTGGGTATGTCGCTTGGTTTGGAAGGGCTCTAGAAGTGTGCTGAAAAGCACCTTTTCCAGAGAGCTTTGTTCCTTTGTGAAGGCTGCCCTCCCAGGCTAGAGTGTTCAGTTGGGATCAATGAGATTCTCTCCACCCTCTCTTGCTGTACAAGGAATATTGATTACGTGTTTCGATACCACACGTAAGGAGGTTTGCTGAAAATTAGAACATTACCATTATATTTAAAGAAAAATAAACTCGCCACAGCTGAGGAGGTAAATCAAACACATAACAAAACCTGTAGAAACAAAGTAAGCCAGTATCTAGCCATAATCTAGTGGAAAGTTCAAGCATCAAGGGTGAAGTTTGAAACTTCCCAAATCCAGAATAGAGACAGAAGGTCTCTCACCTGGACAGAGGAATTCATCAGATTCATCTAATTTGTTTCAGAAGCATTGGGTTCCTGAAGGTGGTTGCCAGGACAAAGTCATACCTGGAGTTTCTCATCTCACAATGTCAAAGGAACCCAGATGACCACGCGTACTCAGTGCTCAGTTGCACCTAGACTAAGAGAGCAAAGACTCTCTCAAGTGACCGATGGAAATTCAAAGACGACACCCAGGAATCACGAAAGCACTCACACATCGGCCTACAGAACATATGGTGATTAAAGAAATACAAAATCCCTAACTTGGAATGAAGGAGAATGTACTGACAAGCATCTCGAAGGGACATACCTCAGGAAGACCATGACGATTAGACTATGGAAAAGAAAACAGGGTCCCAGAAAATGGAAGCCCAACAGAAATCACACCTGAATGATCCACAGTGCAATACGTCAGTCTTTACACAGACTATGCTTGAAGGTTGGAAAGACCGAGAAGGTCACAACCCCAAAACTTGCAATGAAGGTCAAACCTGGGCTAACTGGGAAGGGTGAGTTACGAGACTGCTCCAAGCGGGCTCTGAAACCCTGTGTCCATGAAGCTTGCTGGGACAGCAGAGACAAATTCTGACAAATCCTCTGACATCACAGTGGACCGGATAGAAAACCAGGCCTAGTCTACACAGGGCCAGATTTGGGCTTATGTAGCATATTTAATTCACATTTCACTCAACAGCAGGTTGGCAATGGAACATGAAAGGGGCCAGCCCGTGTTGTAGCAGTGAAGTCCGTGCATTCTGGGTTGGAAGCCCGTGCTAGGCCACATGGATTCTTGGGGGTGAGCCTCCTCACCGTTGGCCCAGCCATTCTGGGGCAGGCGTCCGAGGTAGTGCAGAGGCAGATGGGAAGCAACGTTAGACAGGGCCACTCTTCTTTAGCAAATACAGCTGCAGTGTCAGCAGATGTGAGCACAGCCATAAACGTTTGCCAAAACAGAACCAATTAAAAGGTGCAAAGAACATAAATACTGAACCTCAAAAACAGAAGCATACCAGTAAGAAGACTAAGATATCTATGAATGACCTTAACCAAACGGGTGCATGCTATGTAACACGAAAGGGAAGAAAGCTTTTGGGAAATAAATTCCAGAAGAGAGAAGGAAACGGAAGGCTACACCGTGCTCTTGGAATGGAAGAACTAACACACTTGAAAAGTTCGTAACAGATAAAGCAATCTCTGGATTCCATGCAATCCCAGTCAAAGTTGTAGTAATTTTTCCCACAGAAATAGAAGAGAGAATCCTAAAGTCTCTATCCAGGCATAAGGGACACTGAATAGCCAACGGAATCCTGAGGAAAATGAACAAAGCTGGACGTATCCCCCTTTCTGATTTCACCATACAGGACGAAGCACTAGGTACTGAAACAGCACAGTCTGGGCCCAAAAACAGGCACACAGACGAATAGAACACGATCAAGAGCGCAGAGGCCTACTCACACAAATATGGACAGCTCATTTTCGACCAGAGGGACAAGAGAAGACAGCGGAGAAAGGAAAGTCTAGAGAAGAAATGTTTCTTGAAAGACTGCACAACCACAGGTAACAAAATGAGAGTAGGACATGATGTTAAACGAGGCACATACCACCTCGAAATGGATTAAAGCCTTGAATGGAAGACTTCAGTCCATGGAACTTCTAGGAGAAAACCCAGGCAGCGTGCTCTTTACCATCTGGCTTAGCTGCCTATTTGGAAGAAGCATGTGTGACTGGGCAAGGGCAAGAAAGGAAACAAGAAGCAAACGGGACTCTATCCAACGCAGAAGGTTCTGCCCAGCCAAGGAAACCATAACTCAATGCAAAGACTGCACAGCAACTGGCAGTGGATGTTTGCAAACCACACATCAGAGAAGGGCTGAATAGGCAAACGATCCAATAACCTCACACGTCTCCACAAGAGGAAAAACAACAAACCCAGTAAAACCTGGGCAAAAGATGGAAACAGAGATTTCTCCCAAAGAGAGAAAGATGGGCAACAGCTGTATGAAAACATGTTCACCATCATAAATTCTCAGGCCAGTGCAAATCCAAACGGCAATGGGATAACAGCTCCCTGTGGTCAGAATGGCTATAAGGAACAAGACAGGAAACAACAAGTGTCAGAGAGGAGGTGGAGACAAGGGAAGCCTCCTGCACCACTGGTGGGAGTGTAAACCGGTGCAGCCAGTAGGAAAAGCAGTGTGGAATTGCCTCAGAAATTTCTACCATATGATCCAGCTATTCCTCGGCAGCTTGTCTCTCCATAGAACTTGGAAACACTAATGCATAGAGATCCGTGCACCACTGTGTTCACCACAGCCTTACACCCGAGATACAAGACTTGTAAGCCGCCCTGGTGCCCATCAAGGGACGAATGGAGAAGGAAGATGGGCTATATCCACACAATGGCATAGCACTCAGCTGTAGGAATGGATGCAGTTCAGTCATATGTGACCACCAGAATGGCTCCTGAGGGTATGAGGGGAATTGAAACAAGCCCAGGGAGAAGGTGAAATACCATGCGATCTAAGTTACAAAGAGATATAGGAAAAAAAGGACAAACAAGCTGGAATCACGTGAGATGGAACCGATGGTTCCCAGAGGGAATGGGAGCCTGGGCCCCGAGGGAGACATAGTTGAATAGGCACAAGTGTGTGGTGAGGGCCTGTAATTAGGCTTATGGTGGTGAAGATGATGTAACCTACACAGAACTTTAAATCTGTGAGGATGTAAATGTGAAAGATATAGGATGTTATAATGCAGGGTTACGGCCACCAATTCACATAAAATCAAAACTCCAAAAAGGGGTGCAGATTTACGGCCTAAAGCTTTGGAGGCTGAAAGAGATTAGAGAAGATGAGCTTCCAAGGATGGGTAATCACCTCAAAATGCTTAATGATGCTACAGAAAGGTAGACCTTTGCAAAGAGATGAAGTGGAATACTAGGAAGAGAACATGTTCCGTGCTAAACTCATGAACCAACAGAAAATGCTACCTTCCATGTTGTTACTACTGATTCCCTTCATGCATGAGCCAAGCAGGCCAACATCTTCCCAAGTTCAGGCCAAAGTTCGCTCCAAAAGTCCAATTCAGGGTCTGCCCTGTATTGCAGCAGTTAAGTGCCCACGTTCCGCCTCGGTGGCCGGGGCTTCATTGGCTAGCATCACGTGTGTGGATCAGATTACTAGCATTAGGAAATCCAGATTTCGTGGTCTCGTGGGCACAGAGATCATAAAGAAGTAGAAAGTGTGAGATGACCTTATCAATACTCACCAGAAAAAGAACCATGAGAATATTACAATCTATGAATGCATCAACTGCACTTGCCCAAATGATGAAGGAAACAAAACATGTGAGTTGCCAAGGTGGAATTGTCACACCGCTAGGAGATCACACGATCATTGTGCATCAGGGGATTGCCTGGACAACATCAACTTCTTATGGACTTCAGGACATTCTCTAAGGAAAGTCCACCCATTTGGCCATATCCACAAACGATAAGAGATAAAACCAGGGATGATCTTTAAGGGAAGAAACAGGTGTCTAGAGGGAATATAGTAGACCTTTCAAAGTTCGAGGAGAAAGTTAGAAACTGACAAGAAATCCAGAACAAGGAAAACTATCCTACCTGGAAAGGGGGAATAGTCAGACTGGTATGAGATGGGTCTGAAACACTGCGTGCATGGAGGTTTTCAGGACAACTTAGAATTCTGAGGGTGTTTATGACATCGCGGTGAACATGTCACCCAAGATGGCCGCATGTTTCCAGTCCTAGCATTGGACTAGGCTAGGATAGTCAAGTGAGAGATACCCAGAAACAGCTTTTACAAACAGAAACCAGGCACAGAATCTTGAAGCGACCAAAGAGACGCTGGTTCAAGGGATAAGAAAGGAATCATTGTGATGATACGTCATGATTTCTTTGTTTTCCTCATGATTCCTTTGGTTCTTCAGGGTCTTTTGTTGCTGGAGAGAAACATTAGGATTCCCTCTTCTATTTCTGTGGGAAAGATTGCTGCAACGTTGACTGGGATTGCATGGAATCCAGAGATTGCTTTATCCAGTACAGACGTTTCAAATGTGTTACTTCTTCCATTCCAAGAGCACTGAATGACCTACCAGTTCCTTGTGTCTTGTGGAATTTCTTTCCTCAAAGCTTTGCTATTTCTCGGTTTACATAGCTTTCACCTGTTTGGCTCAGGTTATTCCTAGATACCTTTATCTTCTAAAGCATTCTTTTATTTTTTTTTGAGGGCAAGTTTTCCTATCATTTGTAACTTTTAATTGCTTTTGTTTAGGCAGAAGTTTATCGCTGTGCTCACATCTGTTGGCAATGCTCCTGTATTTCCTGATGAAGAGGGCCCTGTCTAACGTCTCTTCCCATCCGCCTCTACACTACCTCGGACGCCTGTCCCAGAATGGCTGGACCAGCCGTGAGGAGGTTCACGCCAGGATTCTATGCGGCCACTGCTGGCTGCCGACCCAGAGCACGTGGACTTCACCGCTGCACCGCTGCACCACTGGCCGGCCCCTTTCATGTTCCATTGACAGCCTGCAGTTGAGTGGAAGGTGACTCGAGTATGCTACTTGAGCCCAACTCTGGCCCTGTGTAGATGAGGCCAGCTTGTTTATCTGGTCCAGTGTGATGTCAGAGGATCTGTCAGAATTGTGTCTCTGCTGTCTCGGCAAGCTTCATGGACACCGGCTTTCATAGCCCGCTTGGAGCAAACTCGTAACTCACCCTTCCCAGGTAGCCCAGCTTTGACCTTCGCTGCAGTTTTTGGGGTTGTGAATTTCTCGGACTTTCAAACATTAGAGCAGAGTCTGTCTAATGAATGACATATTTCACAGTGGATTATTCAGGTGTGATTTCAGTTTGCCTTCCATTTCGGGGACCTTGGTTTCATTTCCATAGTCTAATCATCATGGTCTTTCTCAGCTGTCTCCCTTACATATGCTTATGTAGCCGTTCTCCTTCATGCCAAGTTATTAATTTTGTATTTTTTTAATCACCATATTTTCTGTAGGCCGAGGTGTGAGTCCTTTCGTGAATGTTGGGTGTTGTCTTGGAATTTCCATCTGTCACTTGAAGGAATCTCTGCTATCCTAGCCTAGGCCAAACTGAGCACTGAGAACACCAGGTCCTCTTGGATGGTTTGACATTCTGAGATCAGAAACTCCAGACTCATGGGTGTCCTGGCAACCACCTTCACGGAAATGATTTTTCCGAGACAAATTAGACAAATCTGATGAACTCCTCTCTCCAGGCAACAGATTTTTCTGTCTCTTTTCTGGATTTTGGAAGTTTCTAACTTGAGCCCTGATCCTTGAACATTCCACTAGCTTACGTCCAGATACTGGCTTGCTTTATTTCTATAGGGTTTATTTGTTTGATTTACATCCTCAGATCTGGCATGTGTAGTTTTCTTTAAATGTCACTGTAATGTTTAATTTTCCACCAACTCCTTACATAAGGTGTCAAAACACATAATCAATACTCCTTCTAGGGTCAGAGATATGGGGAGAGAACTTCATTAGAGTCCAATGGAGCAATCTAGCCTGGGAGGGCAGCCTTCACAAAGGAACGAAGCCCTCTGGAAAAGGGTGCATTTCAGCACACTTCTGGAGCCCTTCCAAACAAGGAGACATACCCCAAGCTTGACAGGTGCCCACGCCTTCAGGGCTTCAAAGAGTACTCTTGTGAGACATAACCGTCTACCCAGTGGGCCCCCGTGATGCCAGAGCTATGGAAAGGGATACTTCTCCTCAAAGAATGCTAGGGTCCCAGGAAAGGAGGCATGGATTCTCCTCTTTGATGTCCTGAAGACTTCATTCTTGACTTTGGATTAAGATTAAGTCAAAAGGACAATGTCAGTCTGATAATCCCCAAGTCTGGCCTCTTGTTTCCAATCAAGTTTCAAGCTTGAATCAGCATGGTCTCCCCATCTACTTGACTAGATGAGAATGTTCTCCTCTTGTTGCATGTCCCTCTATTATCGGTTCTTCCCAATGATTCCTTTCTTATCCCTTGGATCATAGTCTCTTTGATCTCTTCAAGATTCTGTGCCCGGTTTCTGTTTGTAGCAGCTGTCTCTGGGTATCTCTCACTTGAATATCCTAGCCTAGTCCAACGCTCCGACTGGAAATATGTGGCGATCTTGGGTGACATGTTCACCGTGATATCATAAACACCCTCAAAGTTACAAGTTGTCCTGACAACCTCCCTGCACACCATGTTTCAGAGCCATCTCATACAAGTCTGACCACGCACCTTTTCCAGGCAGGATAGTTTTCCTTTTTCTGGATTTCTTGTCGGTTTCCAACTTTATCCTCCAACTTTGAAAGGTGTACTACATTCTCTCTAGACACCGGTTTCTTTCCTTTAAGATTATCCTAGGTCATCTCTCATGATTTGTGGCTATGACCAAATGGGTGGACCTTCCCCATAGAAAGTCCTGGAGTACTTCCCAAGTTGAGGTTGCCCAGGCAATCCTCTGATGCGCAATGATCGTTTCATCTCATAGCAGTCTCACAAGTCCACCTTGGCAGGTTACAAGTTTTCCTTCCTTCTTCATTTGGCAAGTGTACCAGCCGCGTTCACACATTGTAGTACACTCATGTTTCTTTTTCTGGTGCATATTGCTAACACATCCTCACAATTTCTACTTCTTTGTGGTCTCTGTCCGCACCATACCATGAAATCTACATTTCCGATTGCTACTAATCTGATCCCCACCCCTGATACGAACCACTGAAGCCCGGGCCGCCCAAGCAGAACGTGGGCACTTACCCCCTACACCACAGGGCCGGCCCTGAATTGGACTTTTGGGCCAATCATTGGCCTGAACTTGGGAAGATGTTATCCTCCTTTGATTATGGGTAAATGGAATTACTAGCAACATCATGGATGGGAACATTTTCCGTTGGTGCGTGAGATTAGCACGGAACATGTTCTCTTGGTAGTATTCCTCATCATCTCGTTGCAATGGTCTACCTTTCTGTAGCACTATTAAGCATTTGGAGGTGATTGTCAATACTTGGAAGTTCATCTTCTCTCATCTCTTTCAGACTCCAAAGCTTTAAGCCGTAAATCCGCACGCCTTTCTGGATTTTGGATTTTATGTTAGTTTATTATTGTAACCCTGCGTTATAACATCCTGTAGCTTTCAGGTTTCCACTCCCAGAGATTTAGACTTCTGTGTAGGTTATATCATCCTCCCCTCCGGAAGCCTCATTACAGGCCTGAACCACATGCTTGTGGCTAATCTTCTCTTTCACCCTCCCTCCGCCCCCCAGTCCCCTTGGGAACCACCAATCCACTGTCCCATGGTACCTGTACATTAGCCCATGTTTTTCTGTTCTCCTTGTAAGTGAGAACCTACGGGATTTGACTTTCTCCCTGTGACTGGTTTCATTTCCCTCAGGAGCCATTCTGGAGGTCACAAAGGGCTGGATTACATCCTTACTTATAGCTGAGTAGTATGCCCTTGTGTCGCTATAGCCCATCTTCCTTCTCCATTGGTCCCTTGATGGGCACCAGGGCAGCTTCCAAGTCTTGGATATCAGGAGCAAGGCTGTGGTGAACACAGCGGTGCAGGGATCTCTATGCATTGGTGTTTCCAAGTTCTTTGGATAAATACACCACCGAGGAAGAGCTGGATCATATGGTAGATGGAATCTTAAATTTCTGAGGCAAGTCCACACTGCTTTGTGGAGTGGCAGCATCGGTTTACACTACCACCAGCAGTGCTGGAGGCTTCACTTCTCTCCACCTCCTCTCAGACACTTGTTTCCTGGCTTGTTACTTAGGGCCATTGTGACCACAGTAAGCTGCTATCTCATTGAAGTTTGGATTTGCACTGGCATGGGACTTCCTGATGAGGAACATGTTTTCATACAGCCTATTGGCCATCTTTCTATCTTCTGGGGAGAAATCTCTGTTTGCATCTTCTGCCAGGTTTTAGTGGGCTTGTTGCGTTTTCTCTTTTGGAGACGTATGAGGTCATTGGATCTTTTGGCTCTTAACCCCTTCTCTGATGTGTGTTTTGAAAACATCCACTCCCAGTTGTTGTGCTGACGTTGCACTGAGTTGATGCTTTCCTTGTCTGGGCAGAAGCTTCTGCAGTGTATGAAGTCCCGTTTGTTTCTTGTTTCCTTTGTTGCCCTTGACTAGTCAAACATGCTTCTTCCAAATAGGTGGCTAAGCCAGATGGCAAAGAGCAAGCTGCCTGGGTTGTCTCCTAGAAGTTGCACGGTTTCAAGTCTTCCATTCAAGGCTTTAATCCATTTCGAGGTGGTCTGTGTGCCTGGTGTAACATCATGGTCTACTGTAATTGTGTTACATGTGGCTGTGCATTCTTCCATGCACCGTTGCTTGTCGAGACTCTCCTTTCTCCGCAGTCTCCTCTTGGTTCCCTTGTCGAAAACGGGTTGTACATATGTACGTAAGTTGACCTCTGGGCTCTCGATTCTGTTCCATGTGTCTGTGTGCCTGTTTTTGGACCTAGACTCTGCCATTTCGGTTCGTTGCGCTCCGTCCTACATGAAGAAATCAGACAGTGTGACATGTCATGCTTTGTTCGTTTTCCTCAGGATTCCTTTGGGTATTCAGATTCCTTTGCTGCTGGATAGAGGCTTTACTATCCTCTCTCTATTTCTGTGAGAAAGATTGCTGCAACTTGGACTGGGATTGCATGGAATCCACAGATTGCTTTATGGGGTATGGACGTTTCAAGTGTATTAGTTCTTCCATTCGAAGAGCATGAAATAGCCTTCCGTTTCCTTAGGTCTTCTGGAGTTTCTTTCCGCAAAGCTTTGCCAGGTTTTGGTTTACATAGCTTGCATCTGTTTGGCAAAGCATAGTCTTAGATATCTTATTTCTCCTACTGGCATGCTTCCCTTTTTGAGGTTCATTATTTCTATTCTTTGCACCTTTTAATTGGTTCTGTTTTGGCAAACGTTTATTGCTATGCTCACATCTGCTGACAATGCTGCTGTACTTGCTGAGGATGAGTGGCACTGCCTAACGTCGTTTCCCAACTGCCTCTACACTACCTCAGACGCCTGCCCCAGATGGCTGTAACAACCATGAGGAGGATCACCCCAGGATTCCACGCTCCCGACCGCGGCCGGCCAACCAAGAACACGTGGACTTCACCCCTGCAACACTGGCCGGCCCTTTACATGTTCCATTGCCAACCTGCAGTTGAGTGGAATGTGACTTGAATATGCCACTTGAGCCCAACTCTGGCCCTGTGTTGACTAGGCCAGGTTGTTTTTCTGGTGCACTGTGATGTCAGAGGATTTGTCAGAATTTTGTCTCTGCTGTCCCGGCAAGCTTCATGGACACACGGTTTCAGAGCCCGTTTGGAGCAGTCTGAGAACTCCCCCTTCCCAGTTAGCCCAGGTTTGACCTTCACTGCAGGTTTTGGGGTTGTCACTTTCTCAGACTTTCCAACAATCAAGCAGAGTCTGTCTAAAGACTGACGTCTTTCACTGTGGATTATTGAGGTGTGATTTCTGTTGGCCTTCCATTTTCTGGGACCATGTTTTCTTTTCCATAGTCTAATTGTCATGGTCTTTCTGAGCTATCTCCCTTTGACATGCTTATGATTGCATTCTCCTTCATTCCAAGTTAGGAATTTTGTATTTCTTTAATCACTGTATGTTCTGTAGGCTGGTGTGTGAGTGCTTTTGTGATTGTTGGGTGTTATCTTTGAATTTCTATTGGTAACTTGAAGTAATCTTTGCTATGCTAGCCTAGGTGCAACTGAGCACTGAGTACATGTGGTCATCTTGGTTCGTTTGACATTGTGAGATGAGAAACTCCATGTTGTCCTGGCAACCACCTTCAAGGACCCAAGGGTTTCGAGACAAATTAGATGAATCTGATGAATTCCTGTCTCCAGGGGAGAGATCCTTCCATCCCTTTTCTGGATTTGGGTGGTTTCGTACTTCACCCCTCATCCCTGAACGCTCCACTAGATTACGTGTAGATTGTTTCTTACTTTATTTCTACAGGGTTTTTTTATTTGTTTGATTTACATCCTCAGCTGTGGCATGTTTATTTTTCTTTAAATATAATGGAAATTTTCTACTTTTCAGCCAACCTCCTTACATGTAGTTCGAAACACATAATCAATACTCCTTCTAAGATAAGAGATGGGGGAGAGAATCTCATTGATCCCAACTGAGCACTCTAGCCTGCGAGGGCAGCCATCACCAAGGAACGAAGCCCACTGGAAAAGGGTGCTTTTTAGCACACATCTAGAGCCTTTCCAAAGCAAGAAACATAGCCAACCATGGCAGAGATCCATTCCTTCCAGGCTTCAATGAGATCTCTTGAGACACATTGGCATGTACCCAGTGGACCCCTGTGAAGCCAGAGCTATGGAAAGAGAGACTTGTCTTCAAGATGCTAGGGGCCTAGAAAAGGAGGTCTGGATTCTTCTCTTCAATGTCCTCAAGTGATCATTCTTGACTTTGGATTATGAATAAGGCAGAAGGACAACGTAGGTCTGATAAGCCCCAGGTCCGGCCTCTTTTTTCTAAACAAGTTTCAAGCTTGAATCAACACAGTCTCCCCATCTACTTGAGTAGATGACACTGTTCTCCTCTCAGTGCTTGCCCCTCTAGTATCGCTTCTTCCCAATGATTCCTTTCTCAACTCTTGAATCAGCGTCTCTTTGATCTCTTCAAGATTCTGTGCCAGGATTCTGTTTGGAAAAGCTGTTTCTGGGTAACTGTCACTTGAATATACTGTCCTAGGCCTATCCTCGGGCTGGAAACCTCAGCCAACTTGGTTGACATGGTCACCATGATGTCATAAACACCCTCAGAATTCTAAGTTGTCCTGACAACCTCCATGCACACAGTGTCTCAGAACGATCTCATACCAGTCTGACTACTCTCCCTTTCCAGGTAGGACAGTTTTCCTTTTTCTGGACTTGTTGTCGGTTTCTAACTTTATCCTCGAACCTTGAAAGGTCTACTACATTCCTTCTAGACACTGGTTTCTTTCCTTTAAGACCGTCCTGGGATTTATCTCTTATCATTTGTGGATGTGGCCAAATGGGTGGACTTTCTCCAGAGAAAGTTCTGGAGTCCCTGTCAACTTTATGTTCCCAGCAATCCTCTGATGCACAATGATCGTGTCATCTCATAGCACTCTGGCAATTCCACCTTGGCTGGTCACATGTTTTACTTCCTTCATCATGTGGGGAAGTGTACCTGATGCATTCATAGATTGTGATATTCTCATGGTTCTTTTTCTGGTGTGTATTCATAACGTATCCTCACAATTTCTACATCTTCATGATCTCTGTGTGCATCATATCTTGAAATCTATATTTCCAAATGCTCCTAATCTGATCCGGACCCATGATGCTGGCCAGCAAAGCCTAGGCCGCTCAAGCAGAACATGGGCACTTACCCGCTACACCACTGGGCCGACCCTGAATAGGACTTTTGAACCAACCTTTGTACTGAACTTTGGAAGATGTTGGCCTGCTTTGATTATTCGTAAAGGTTATTAGTAGTAACATCATAGACAGCTACATTTTCCATTCTCTCACGAGCTTAGCATGGAACGTGTTCTCTTGGTAGTGTTCCTCTTCATCTCTTTGCAATGGTCTACCTTTCTGTAGCATCATTAAGCATTTGAAGGTGATTATCAATCCATGGAAGCCCATCTTCTCTAAACTCTTTCAGCCTGCAATCTTTATGCCATAAACCTGCTTGCCTTTATGGAGTTTTGATTTTATGTGAACTGGTTTCCGGAACCCTGCATTATAACATCCTATAACTTTCAGATTTACATCCTCATAGATTTAGACTTCTGTGTATGCTACGTCATCTTGACCACTCTAAGCTTAATTACAGGCCCACACCACACATTGTGCCTAATCAACTGTTTCTCCCTCCGTCCCCTGCCACCTGTTACTTCTGGGAACAACCAATCCTCTGTCACATGCTACCTGTTTGTTGCTCCTTGTTTTAACCTTCTCCTTGTAAGTGAGATCCTATGGTATTTGACTTTCTCCCTGGGGATTGTTTCAGTTACCTTCATACACTCAGTAGCCATTCTGTTGTCACAAATTGCTGGACTGCACACTTTCTTCCAGCTGAGTGCTATGCCATTGTGTGGATATAGCCCATCATCCTTCTCCAAGAGCCTTTGATGGGCACCAGGGAGGATTCCAAGTCTTGGATATCGGGAGTAAGGCTGTGGTGAACAAAGCAGTGCAGGGATCTCCATGCCTTAGTGATTCCAAGGTCTTTGGATAAACACGCCGGAGAGGAATAGCTGGATCATATGGTAGATGGATTCTGAAATTTTTGAGGTAATGTCACATGGCTTTACGTAGTGCCTGCACTGGTTTACACTCCCACAAGCTCTGCAGGACTCTTCCCTTCTCTCCACCTCCTCTCTAACACTTGTTGTTTCCTCTCTTGTTCCTTGTAGCCATTCTGAACACATGTGCTGTTATCTCATTGTCATTTGGATTTGCATTGGCCTTAGGCTTAACGATGATGAACATGTATTTATATAGCTATTTCCCAACCTTCTATCTTCTTGGGGTACATTTCTGTTTCCATCTTTTGCCCAGGTTTTAATGGGCTTGTTGTTTTTTCTCTTGTGGAGACGTGTGTGGCCATTGGATGTTTTGGTTATTCAGCCCTTCTCCGATGTGTGGTTTGAAACATCCTCTCCCTGTTGTTGTGCTGTCTTTGCATTGAGTAGATGGTTTCCTTGGCTGGACAGTAGGTTCTGCATTGGATGGAATCCCGTTTGTTTCTTGTTTCCTTTGTTGCCCTTGCCCAGTCACATATGCTTCTTCCAAATAGGCGGCTAAGCCAGATGGTAAAGAGCAGGCTGCCTGCGTTTCCTCCAAGAAGTTTCACGGTTTCAAGACTTCCGTTGAAGGCTTTAATCCATTTCGAGATGGTGTGTGTGCCTGGTGTAACATCATGGTCTACTCTCATTGTGTTACATGTGGCTCTGCAGTCTTCCCAGCACTGTTTCTGTTAGTCTCTCCTTTCTCCACTGTCTCCTCTTGCCTTCCTCGTTGCAAATGTGCTGTCCATATATGTGTGAGTTGAACTCTGGGCTCTGGATTCTGTTCCATTGGTCTGTTTGCCTGTTTTTGAGACCAAACTGTGCCGTTTCGGTACCTAGCACTTCGTCCTACATGTAGAAATCACAAAGTGTGATACCTCCTGCTTTGCTTGTTTCCCTCAGGATTCCTTTGGGTATTCAGCCTCCCTTTTCACTGGATGGAGACTTTAGGATTCTCTCTTCTATTTCTGTGGGAAAGATTCTGCAACTTTGACTGGGATTGCATGGAATCCAGAGATTGCTTTATCCATTACGGAAGTATCAAGTGTTTTGCTTCTTACATTCCTAGAGCACGGAATACCCTTCCGTTTGCTTGTGTCTTCTGGAATTTCTTTCCACAAAGCTTTGCTAGCTTTCGGTTTCCATAGCTTGCAGCTGTTTGGCTAAGCTTATTACTAGAAATCTTTTTGTTCTTACTGGCATGTTCTTTTTTTTTTTGAGGTTCAGTTTTTCTGTTCTTTGCCCCTTTCATTGATCTTGTTTTGGCATATGTTTATGTGTGTGCTCACATCTGCAGGCGATGCTGCTGTATTTTCTGAGGAAGAGTGCTGCTGTCTGACATCACTTCCCAGCTGCCTCAACACTACCTCGGACGCCTGCTGGAAAACGGCTGGACCAGCAGTGAGGAGGTTCACACCCGGGATACCACGTGTCCGGCCCCGGGCTGCCGACCCAGAACATGCGGACTTCAGCACTGCGCCACTGGTGGCACCTTTCATGTTTCATTGGCAACCTGCAGTTGAGTGGAATGTGACTTGAATATGCTGCTTGAGCCCTACTCTGGCGCTGTGTAGATGAGCCCAGTTTGTTTTTCTTCTCCACTGTGATGTCAGAGGATTTGTCAGAATTGTGTCTCTGCTATTCCAGCAAACTTCATCGACACAGGTTTTCAGAGCCCGATTTTAGCAGTCTTGTAACTCACCCTCCCAGTTAACCTAGGTTTGACCTTCAATGCAGTTTTTGGAGTTGTGACTTTCTCTGATTTTAGAACGTTCAGAGTATGTCCAAAATTGACGTCTTTCATTGTGCATTATTCAGGTGGGATTTCTGTGTGCCTTCCATTTTCTTGAACCATTTTTTCTTTTCCATGGTATAATCGTTGATAGGGGCTCGGCGAGCTGAAGACTCGAATGAAACATTTCTTGGAATCTAAAGGTCTGGCATTGGTGCTCTTTTATTTAGAGAATAGTACGGGATAGCATGGGGACAGGACCCATGGGCAGTCAGATTTCCTGCTGTTGCCCTGAGTTAAGGGTTACGGTGAATTTTATAAGGCATGGGTACATGACTTACTTTTACTGGAAAAAGAAATGATGATGTAAAATATCTTTAAATGATTTCAGGGCAGAATGGGTCTGGTTATTGTGCGGTCATATAACTTTAGATACAAATCTGGCAATATAGATCAGCATGTACGTGATGATGCCCTGGGCTTCTCTCCCTGGCTTCTCAGCCCTAATTCATACCATAAAGAAATCCAGCTGGTCACATAGTTTGGCATGTAGGCCAGGTCACCTTGGGTTTCTCTAGCTGGGGCCGGCTTAATCCATATCATAAACCCCCCCTGAACCCATTTGGACCGGAAATCTTTGGGGATATGGACGATGGTCTGTCTTCTGTGACTACTTCTGGCTGTACAAGGTCATAGAGCTGTCCCTAAATGGGACCATAGGCACAGGTAGGAAGTTCAGTGGACTGTAAGGGTTCACCCATGGTGTTCAAGGCTGACAAGTTATACAGAGCCTCTGGAGACAAGAGAATCATTTGATGAGAGGTGGTCCACGAGGTGAAACATTTTTGACATGCGGAAGACAAACAACGAAACAAATAAATTATCATAAGAAATACAAGCAGTATGTTTAACCCAATGAATAAGGTTTTGAAGTAGTACAGAAAACTGATCCGGACTATGAGTTCAACGAATCGTTTAGACTTAGGGTTGATAAGACATGGATTTAGTTTGGTGGTGGGGATAGGAAGCCAGAAATATTTTGATGGTAGTCAAGAATATAGACACAACATTCAGTTTTTATAATGGCACAGTGCTGCTCTTGTGCTGCTGTCAAGACATCCAGTGCCGTTTGGATTTGGAGGACTGCCTTTCACATTTGAGATACTTCTAAATTGAGCAGTGAAGTGCTATATTGAGTGTCATGTAATGCCTTCATAATAAATTTGTTTAGGACTTCCATGTGCAAGACGACATTTTGGATTCCTAATGAGGGAAGGAAAATTGAGGAAAGATGGTGACACCAGTGGAAGACACAGCTGGTTCATTGTTGCTGCAAGTTGGGTAGGTTAGCAGGAGGAGATATAGTAGATCTCATTGTACCTTGCATCCAGACAAAGCCTAGGGTGCATCATCCAATCCATCCAGGTGGCAGCCAAGGCTGTAAATTGGAGCCACATAGCCACTGAGCACAATTAGGGGCTAACCAATGTGTGCGGGGCCATCTATCCCAGTCAGTCCCAAACCAATCAGTATTTTTTTAAGACTATGATATGAGAACACATATAACAGCGAATTTTTCCCATCGGTCAGGTGTTAATAGGCGATGTATCACAAGTGTGATTGGTTTGTTCCCAACAGAGAGTGACCTTTGACTGAGTTGACCACGAGTAGGAGTGAACCAAATATATTCATCCCAAATTTGATATTGTCCATCCTATGCGTATCAATAAGTTGGGGACTTTACATTTGGAACTTGTTGTTTAGGATCCACCTATGACAAGGCAAATCTAGTTAGTATTTGGGCAGTAGTATTGAAGGAAAATGTTTGATGATGTCCAGGGAACTCCCAGGTGTCAGACATAGATGGCAACAAATAGACATTACGATTAGTAATAGATGAATCTTGCCAAAGAAAACACCTAGAATCTAGTATCCAGGAATGCCTATTATAGCTTCTACAGAAACATAATTTTTGTCTCTTAAATCACCCTCATTTTTACAAAAGATAGCCAAAATAGGATTAACTGGTTTTCAAATAAAGTGCAGTTTCAAGACAACTTTCTCCAATTATTTACATATCAGCAGCAAGAATAGTAATTGCTCATACAGGCTTTTTAAAATCTGCTTTGCTAGACTTTTTTTCTGACGAATCTCAGATTGAACTGTGAAGGCCTCTCGAGGCCAGAAAAGCCAAGCCAAGGACTTGTCACCAGATTTTGCCTGCAGTACTTACAGATTTGAGTGGAGTTCTCCTTGAGTTCCCCCAAAATATTTGGAGGTTCCTTACAAATGGCAGATAAACAAGCTTCCTTACTTACCGGGTGAGATTGCCAGAATCTCTGTAAACAAGGTACCAGGCCCATGTTTCCAAGTGGCTGTATTCCAGAAAGTACAATCTCTGTTCCGGAAATGCTGTCTTGTCATATCTGAGCCTGTATGTTTCAAATATGACATTCTAGTCAAAGCCTTGGTAGTATAACCAATGTGTCCTGTTATAAGGAGAACAGATTCTTATGGAATTTATACAAATATTGCCACCAAATAACTATATTCAGTCACAAAGTGTTTCCCAATTCCGGAGTGATAAGTTAGGGAGAAAAAGATAAAAGTTTCAGTTTTGCTCATAAAGGTATAATTTCACCAAATTGCTGTAAGTCATAGCATAAGAGAAAAGAGAAAAAGATTTCCCTCATTATGAGTAAACAAAACGACACATCAAAACTCAACAATATTTCAAACAGAAGTCCTAAAAAATTATAATCATCCTCATCAGTTCACACAGTCCTGTATAATCAAGTCTTGAGCTGAATCTTGGGTCAGCAGATCGAGGAGCTTAGTTTCTGTTAGAATTCTGTAGTTTCTTACTCAGTTTAGTTTTACAATCTGAAAGTTTATCAGAAATCTGTAGATTAGATCCTCTGTGTCAGAATCCTTTCCAGAAATTTCTCGGAAGATGAAACATATTTGCTCAAGAAAAAAGCAGCAGAGTAAAACAAGAACTAACTGCAAATTTGCAAAGGAATCAAAAGGGCAATTGGTAAAGAAACTTGGCTACTCCTGTGACATATAACACTTCCAGATAATAATTGGACATATGACTGATAACCATCACAGATCAGAATTCTAGGAATGCTATATAATTTTAAGACATCTATATTAATAACATTTACCCATCTAATACCACCTAAGAAGATCTATCATCACTTATTTCCCAATGTTTCCCATGTAATTTAATAGACCAAATAAGCCTAATTAGTTTAGTATTTTCTTCCTTATAGGAAGAGAGAGCAAATTTCTTTGAGAAGTCTCAGGGGCCCTCTGAAAATCCTCAGAGTAATCATTCTTCTGTCTGCCATGTGAAAAGATAGCCTTCATTCAGGATTTGATTATTTTTGAGGGAGAAGCTTGTTAAAACATATCAATAGTTTTTAAAATGCTTCTTCAAATAGGAAACAATACTCACTGTGAAACAATGTTCAGGTATCTATTCAAAGTGATAACAGAAAGAGTCAAAAATATTAAGACTGACCTCAGTCATTATTTTCACAAAACAGATTTGTCTCTTAGGTAGAATTACTCAAAGGAACAGCTTTCATTACCTCCTTATCAAGAGCAGATCAAAGGTTCAAGAACATTTATCCTTTTAAAGAAAACCGAATTTGAATTTCTGCACCTACTTATTTTTAACATTCAAACTCATTCACTTAATTGAACTTACTTTAGTCTACGTGACCAGGCATAAAACTCCTTTCAGAATTTCTCCTTCACAAACCTTCTAAAACTTTCTTTTTTGGTTTCAGATTTTATCCCAAACTCTTTCTTTTTTCCTTTCTAGTACATTAGGATGCATTTATCTTTCTTAACCAATCAAACAAAAATATTTCCATTCTTTATACCATTTTTACTGAAAGCGTAGACTTTAACTTCCTTGAATATGAGCTCTTTTCCTTAGTAATTTCCAGTAGCTTTAATTCCATATGTTAATTAGAACTTTTAACCCTTAACAGACGTAGTAAACACTAAAAAGGCAAACAGTTATGAATCGACTTTTATATCAGCATTCTAAGCACTTCATAACTTTAGAAACACGCCACTTTACAATAAAACACAAGGCATGCTTTTTATACACCCAAATGCTTTTAGCCTCTTCAATAAGAAGCCAAAAGTAGATAACTTAGATATGTTTATTAATAATGTTTCAGTGTTACATCCAATCCAAAGACAACCCAGATATTCAGATTTTTATCATTTAGCTTAACTTGGCATAACTCAAGATTGTTACCAAAAAGAATTTTGATGCTGTTTTTTTTCAACAAGTATACTGATCATGAAAGTTATTGTACTCATTTTTATGAGTTTTATGTATATAAACCATTTGTTTCCAACTATTATGTTCAGATTACCTACAGAAACCTCATGAGGCATTAGACAAAACTGGTCATCATTTAAAGCTATTATTTTGTTGACAAATTTAACAGACAACGTGAACTTATATGACTAGAAAACCCAGGCTGAATGCCTGCATGCTATGCAAATACCAACAACTCTGACAAAAAGACTATTTTCAATCCTTAATCCACATCAATCGTCTTTTTCTTTCTCAGCTCTCTCTCATAGGTATGCTTATCAGTCCATTCTACTTCATTCCAAGTTATTAATTTTGTATTTCTTTAATCACCATATGTTCTGTAGGCCGATGCATGAGTGCTTTTGTGATTGTTATGTATTGTCTTTGAATTCCCATTGTTCACTAGAAGGAATTTTTGCTACCCTGCCCTAGATCCAACTGAGCACTGAGAAGACATCGTCATCTCGGTTGGTTTGACATTCTGAGATCAGAAACTCCAAATGCTAGGTTGTCCAGCCAACCAACTTATGGACATAATGTTTCTGAGACAAATTAGACAAACCTGAAGAATTCTTCTCTCCAGGTAAGATATTTTCATGTCTCTTTTCTGAATTTGGGAAGGCTCGAACTTGATCGTTAGAGTAGATTACATCTAAGGACTGCTTTACTTTAATTCTGTAGGGATTGTTAATTGTTTGATTCACATCCTCAGCTCTGGCATGTTTATTTTTCTTTAAATATAAGTGTAATGTTTCGATTTTCAGCCAACTTCCTCACATATGTTTTCAAAACACATAATCAATACTCTTCCAAAAAGGCATGCAGATTTGCACCATGAAGCGTTTGAGGCTGAAAGACGTTAGAGAAGATGAACTTCCAAGGATTGTGAATCTCTTCCAAATGCTTAATGATGATATGCAAAGGTAGACCACAGCAAATAGATTAAGAGGAATACAACGAAGAGAACGTGTTCCGTGCTAAGCTCATGAAGCAAGGGAAAATGTTACCATGAGTGAGGTTACTACTAATTACCTTCACGAATAATCACAGCAGGGCAGCTTCTCCCCAAGTTCAGGCAACAGATTGGTCCAAAAGTAAAATTCAGGTGCAGCCATGTGTTCTGGTGTGTAAGTGTCCACGTTCCTAGTGGACGACCTGGGATTCATGGAGTCAATGATGGGTGCTGATCAGATTAGTAACATTAGGAAAGATAGATTTCATAGTATGGTGCAGACAGAGATCAAAAATAAATGGAAATTGTGAGCATACCTTATAGATACGCACAAGGAAATAAACATGAAAATATTGCAGTCTATGACACATCTGGTACACTTCTCTAAATACAAAATGAAGGAAGTGATGTGACCTGCATAGGTGGAATTGTCGGACTGCACGAGATGACATGATCATTACACATCAGAGGATTGGCTGGGCAACTTCAACTTGGGAGGGACTCCAGGACTTTCTCTGGGGAAAGTCTACACATTTGGCCATATCTACAAAATGTAACAGCTAAAACCCAGGATAAACTTAAAGTAAAGAAACTAGTGTCTAGAGAGAATGTACTAGACGTTTAAAAGTTCAAGGATAAAGTTAGAAACCGACAAGAAATCTAGGAAATGGAAAACTATTCTAGCTGGAAAGCGTGAGTAGTCAGACTGGTATGAGATCGCTCTGAAATGCTGTGTGCATGTAAGATGCCAGGACAACTGAGAAGTTTGAGGGTGTTTAGGACATCACAGTGAACATGTCCCCCAGATGGCCTCATGTTGATAGTCCGAGGATTGTCTTAGGCTACTGATACTCAAGGGAGAGATACCCAGAAGAGAATTTAAAAACAGAAACCAGGCACTGAAACTTGAAGAGATAGAATAGACGCTGATTAAAGGGATAAGAAAGAAGTCATTGTGAAGATACAATAATAGAGGGACAATCACTGAGTGGAGACCACTGTGATCTACTCAAGTATAGGGGGAGGTCATGGAGATTCAAGCTTGAAACTTGATTTGAAACCAGAGGCTGGACTTGGGTCTTATCAGGCCTACATTTTCCTTCTGTGTTAATCATCATCCAAAATCAAGAGTGATCTCCTGAGGACATTGTAGAGAATGATTGATGCTTCCTTTCCTATGCCACTTGCATTCATTGAAGAGAAGTATCACTTTCCATAGCTCTGGCATTATGGAGCTCCAAAGGGTACATGCTAATGTGTCACAAGATATCGCTTTGAACCCTTGAAAGAATGGACCCCGTCATGCTTTGCATATGTCTCATTGTTTGGCAGGGCTTCAGAAATGTGCTGAGAAGCACCCTTTTCCAGACGGCTTCATTGCTTTGTGAGGGCCACCGTAACAGGCTAGTGTGCTCAGTTTGGGTCCAATGAAGTTCTATCCCCATATCTCTTGGAGTAGAATGATTATTGATGACGTGTATTGACACCATATGCAAATAGTTTGGCTGAAAATTAGATCATTACAATTATCTTTATAGAAAATAAACTTGCCAGAGCTGAGGATGTAAATCAAACAAATAACACACCCTATAGAAATAAAGTAAGCCAGTATCTAGACGTAATCTAGAGTAACGTTCAAGGATGGGGGTCAAGATTGAAACTTCCCAAATCCAGAAATGAGACAGAAAAGTATCTTATTTGGAGCGGAATTCAGCAGATTTGCCGAATTTGTTTCAGCTACATTATGTTCATGAAGGAGGTTGCCATGCCTACCTAGAATTTGGAGGTTAAGATCTCAGAATGTCAGACCAACCAAGATGAACACGTGTTCTCAGTGCTCATCTTCACCAAGGCTAGCATGGCAAAGATGGCTACACGGGACCATGTAAATTCAAAGACAACACCCAACAATGAAAGGCACTCATACGTAGGTCTATAGAACATAGGGTGGTTAAAGAAATAGAAAATTGATACCTTGGGATGAAGGACAACCGACGGACAAGCATACCAAAGGGGGAAATCTGAGAACGACCATGATGATTATACTATGGAAAAACAAAATGTGCTCAGAAAAGGGAATGCAAACACAAATAACACCTGAATAATCCACAACAAAGGATGTCAGACTTTAGACAGACTCTGCTTGAACTTTTGAATGTCAGAAAGTCACAAACCAAAAAACTGCAGTGAGGTAAAACCTGGGCTACCTTGAAAGGGTGAGTCTGAGATTGCTCCAAACCTGCTCTGAAACTCTGTGTCCATGATGCATGCCTGGACAGCAGAGACACAATTATGACAAATTCTCTGACATAGTTGAGCAAAAATACAAACCGTCTACATCAACTCAGTGCCAGAATTGGGCTGAAGTAGCCTATTTAAGTCACATTCCACACAACTGCAGGTTGCAAGGGAACTTGAAAGGGGTCGGGCAGTGGAGAACTGGGGAAGTCCGCGGGTTTTGGGTCAGCAGCCTGCACTTGGCTGGGTGGAATCCTGGGGGCAGACCTCCTCACCGCTGGTCCAGCCATTCTGGGGCAGGCGTGGGAGGGAGTGTAGAGGCAGATGAGAAGCGACGTGAGACAGGGCCAGTCTTCCTCAGCAAATACAGGAGCACTTCCAGCAGATGTGAGCCCAGCAATAAACCTCTGTCAAAAGGAAACAAATTAAAAGTTGCAATCAGTAGGAAAATTGAACCTCAAAAAAGTGCCAGTAAGAATAATAGGATACCTACGAATAACCTCACCCCAACAGGTGAAAGCTCTGTAAATCGATAACTAACAAACCTTTGTAGAAGAAAAATGGGAGAAGACACAAGGAGGCGGAAGGATATTGCATGCTCTTGAAATGGAAGAATGAACACACTGGAAACCTCCACACCGGCTAAAGCAATCTCTAGATTACATGAAATCCCAGTCAAAGTTGCAGCTATATTTCTCACAGAGAAAGAAGCGAGCATCCTAAAGTTTACATCCAGCAACAAAAGGCCCCAAATAAACGAAGGAATCCTGAGGAAAAAGAACAAAGCTCAATGTATCACATTTTCTGATTTGAATATAGAGGACGAAGAACTAGGAATGGAAACGGCACAGTCTGGGATGCAAAACAGACACACAGAACCATGGAACAGAATCAAGAGCCCAGAGGTATATGCACACCTATATGGACAGCCCATTTTCGACCACGGCGCCAAGAGGAGACAGGGGAGAAAGGAAAGTCTCTACAATAAATGGTGCTGGGAGGACTGCAGAGCCTCACCTAAGACAAGGAGAATAGACAACAGTGTTACACCAGGCACAAACACCAACTCAAAATGGATTAAAGTCTTGAATGTAAGACTGGAAACCATGAGACTTCTGGAAGAAAACGCTGGCAGCTTGCTCTTTGTCATCTGTCTTAGCCTCCTATTTGGAGGAAGCCTTTCTGTCTGGGCAAGGGCAATAAAGGAAACAAGAAACAAATGGGACTACATCAAACGCAAAAGCTTCTGCCCAGCCAAGGAAACCATCGACTCAATGCAAAGACAGTACAACCACTGGGAGAGGATGTTGAAAACCACACATCGGTGAATGGGTGAATAGCCAAAAGATGCAGTGAACTCATATGGGTCCACAAGAGAAAAAACAATAAGCCCATTAAAACCTGGGCAGTAGGTGGAAACAGAGATTTCGCCCAAGAAGAGATAGAGATGGTCAACAGGTGTATGAAAACATGTTCATCATCATTAAGACTCAGGGTAGTTGAAATCCAAACCGCAGTGAGATAGCAGCTCACTGTGGTCTGAATGACTATAGGTAAAAAGTCAGGAAACAAGTGTCAGAGAGGAGCTGCAGAGATGGGAAGACTCGTACAGTGCTGCTGTGAGTGTAAGCTGGTGCAGCCACGATGCAAATCAGTGTGGAATTGCCTCAGACATGTCAGAATCCATCTACTATATGATCCAGCTATTATTCAGTGGCATGTTTATCCAAAGATCTTGGAAAAAGTCGTGCACTGATATATGTGCACCCCTGTGTTCACCCTGGCCTTACTCCAGTTATCCAAGACTTGGAAGCCGCCCTGATGCCCATCAAGGCAGAAGGAAGAATGGATAGGGAAGATTGGAGAAGGAAGCTCGGCTTTATGAACACAATGGCATATCACTGAGCCATAACAAAGTAGAGAATCCAGCCATTAGTGACCAGAAGGATGGCTCCTGAGGGTTTCATTGGAAGTGAAACAACTCGCAGGGAGAAACTCAAATACCGTAGGAGCTCATTTACAAGGAGAAGAGACAAACAAGGACCAACAAACTGGAAAGCTTTGCGGAAGAAATTAAAGAAGACACAAGGAAACGGAAGTCTATTCACCGCTCTTCGAATGGAAGAATGAACACACTTGAAACGTCCGTACTGGATAAAGCAATCTCTGGATTTCACGCAAGCCCCATCGAAGTTTCAGCAATCTTTCCCACAGAAATAGAAGAGAGAATCCTTAAGTTTCTATACAGCAACAAAGGAGCAGGAACGGCCAAAGGAATCCTGAGGAAAATGAACAAGGCAGCAAGTACCACATTTTCGAATTTCCACATATAGGATGAACTGCTAGGTACCGAAATGGCAAAGGCTGGCCACAAAAAGAGGGACATAGACACAAGGAACAGAATCGAGAGCCCAGAGGTCAACTCCCACATATATGGACAGCCCATTTTAGACCAAGGAGCCAAGAGGAGACAGCGGAGAAAGGAGAGTCTCGACAAGAAATGGTGCTGGGAAGACTGCACAGCCACATGTAACACAATGAGAGTAGACCATAATGTTACACCAGCCACACACACCACCTGGAAATGGATTAAGGCCTTGAATGGAAGACTTGAAACGGTGCAACTTCTAAGAGAAAACGCAAGCAGCTTGCTATTTGCCATTTGGCTTAGCCGATTATTTGGAAGAAGCGTGTGTGACTGGGCAAGGGCAACAAAGGGAACAAGAAACAAGCGGGACTCCATCCAACGCAGAAGCTTCTGAACAGCCAACGACTCCATCGACTCAATGCAAAGACAGCACAACAACTGCGAGTGGATGTTTGCAAACCACACATCGGAGAAGGGGTGATTAGCCAAAATATCCAATGAACTCATATGTCTCCACAGTAAAAAAACAACAATCCCCATAAAACGTGGGCAAAAGATGGAAAGAGATATTTCTCCCAGGAAGATAAAAGATGGCCAACAGGCTGTATGAAAACATGTTCATCATCATTAAGTCTTTGGCAATGCAAATACGAACGGCAATGAGACAGCAGCTCACAGTGGTCAGAATGGCTATAGGGATGAAGACAGGGAACAAGTCTCGGAGAGGAGGTGGAGAGAAGGGAAGCCTCCTGCACTGCTGGGGGGAATGTAATCAGGTGCAGCCACTACCCAAAGTGCTGTGGAATTGCCTTAGAATTTTCAGAATCCATCTACCATATGATCCAGCTATTCCTCTGTGGCATATATATCCAAAGAACTTGGAAACACTAACGCTCAGAGATCCATGCAGCACTGTGTTCACCACAGCCTTACTCCCAATATCCAAGACTTGGAAGCCTATGTGGTGCCCATCAAGTGACGAATGGAGAAGGAGGATGATCTATAGCCACACAATGGCCAATCGTCGGACTGTATAGATGTGGCCATCTTGGGTGACATGTTCATAAACACCCTCAGAATTCTAAGTTGTCCTGACAACCTCCATGCACACAGTGTTTCAGAGCCATCGAATACCAGTCTGACCACTCCCCATTTCCAGGTAGGATAGTTTTCCTTTGTCTGGATTTCTTGTCGGTTTCTAACTTTCTCCTCGAACTTTGAAAGGTCTACTACATTCCCTCTACACAGCAGTCTTTTTCCGTTAAGATTATCAAAGATTTTATCTCTTATGTTTTGTGGATATGGTGAAATGGGTGGACTTTCCCCAGAGAAAGTCATGGACTCCCTCCCAAGTTGAAGTTGCCCAGGCAATCCCCTGATGCACACTTATCGTGTCATCTCCTAGCAGTCTGACAATTCCACCAGGCAAGTCACATGTTTCCTTCCTTCATCATTTGGGGAAGTGTAGCTGATGCGTTCATAGATTGTAATATTCTCATGGTTTTTTTCTGGTGTGTATTGCTCAGTTTCCCTCACCATTTCTACTTCTTTATGATCTCTGTGCCCACCAGACCGTGAAATCTGCATTTCCTAATGCTAGTAATCTGATCCACAACCGTGGTGCTATCCTGTGAAGCTCAGGCCGCCCAAGCAGACCGCTGACACTTACCTGCTACATCACAGGTCCGCCAATGAATTGGACTTCTGGACCAACTTTTGGCCTGATCGTGGGAGGATGTTAGCCTGCTTCGATTATTCGTGAAGGGAATCAGTAGTAACATGAATGACGGTAACATTTACCTTTGGTTGATGAGTTCAGCATGGAACATATTCTCTTGCTAGTATTCCGCTTCATCTCTTTGCTAAGATCTATCTTTCTGTAGCATCATTAAGCATTTGGAGGTGCTTACCAATCCTTGGAAGTTCATCTTCTCTAATCTCTTTCAGCCTCCAAAGCTTAGGCCGTAAATCTGCACCCCTCTTTGGAGTTTTGATCTTATGTGAATTGATTGCCGTAACCCAGCATTATAACATCCTATAGCTTTTCACATCTACAATCTCATAGATTTAGACTTCTGTGTAGGTTACATCATCTTCACCAGTGTAAGCCTAATTACAGGCCCTCACCACACACTTGTGCCTAATCAACTCTTTCTCCCTCAGACCCCCGCATCCATTTCCCTTTGGGAACTACCAACCCCATGTCACGTCCTACCTTTTTGTTGCTCCGTTTTTCCTCTTCTCCTTGTACATGAGATCCTGTGGTATTCAACTTTATCCCTGGGCCTTGCTTCAGTTCCCATAAGACCCTCAGGAGCCATTCTGGTGGTCAAAAATGGCTGGACTGCATCCATTCCTACAGCTGAGAGCTATACCATCGTGTGGCTATAGCCGATCTTCCTTCTCCATTCATCTCTTGATGGTCACCACGGACGCTTCCAAGTCTTGGATATCGGGAGTAAGGCTGTGGTGAACACAGCAGTGCATCGATCTCTGTGCATTAGTGTTTCCATGATGTTTGGATATATACGCCACAGAGGAATAGATGGATCATGTGGTAGGTGGATTCTGAAATTTTTGAGGCAATTCCACACCACTTTGTGTAGTGGCCGCACTGGTTCACATTCCTACCAGCAGTGCAGGAGGCTTCCTTTCTCTCCACCTCCTCTGTGAAACTTATTGTTTCCCGTCTTCATCCTTATAGCCATTCTGACCACTGTGTGTTGCTATCTCATTGCCGTTCGGATTTGCATTGACCAGAGACTTAATGATGATGAACATGTTTTCATACAGCCTGTTGGCTATCTTCCTATCTTCCTGGGAGAAATGTCTGTTTCCATCTTTTGCCCAGGTTCTATTGGGCTCGTTGTTTTTATCCCTGTGAAGACATATGAGTTCATTGGATCTTAAGCTACTCACCCCTTCTCCAATGTGTGGTTTGCAAACAGCCTGTCACAGTTGTGCTGTCTTTGCATTGAGTCAATGGAGTCGTTGGCTGGGCAGAAGCTTCTGCATTGGATGGAGTTCCGCTTGTTTTTTGTTTCCTGTGTTGCCTTTGCCCACTGACACATGCTTCTTCCAAATAGGCAGCCAAGCCAGATGGCAAAGAGTAAGCTGCCTGGGTTGTCTCCTAGAAGTTGCACGGTTTCAAGTATTCCATTCAAGGCTTTAATCCATTTTGAGGTCGTGTGTATGTCTGGTGTAACATCATGGTGTAGTCTCATTGTGTTACCTGTTGGTGTGCAGTCTTCTCAGCACCGTTTCTTGTGGAGACTCTCCTTTCTCCACTTTCTCCTCTAGGCTCACTGTTCGAAAATGCACTGTCAGTAGATGTCTGAGTTGACCTCCAGTCTCTCGTTCTGTTGCATGAGTCTGTGTGCCTATTTTGGGGGCCAGGCTGTGCTGTTTCCGTACCTAGGGCTTCGTCCTATATGTTGAAATCAGAAAGTGTGATACTTGCTGCTTTGTTCGTTTTCCTGAGGATTCCTCTGGCTATTCCGAGTCCTTTGTTGCTGGATAGAAACTTTAGGATTCTGTCTTCTATTTCTGTAGGAATGATTGTTGCAACTTTGACTGGGACTGCATGCAATGCAGACACTGCTTTATGCGGTATGGACGTTTGAAGTGTGTTCGTTCTTCCATTGGAAGAGCACGGAATAGCCTTCCGTTCCCTTGTGTCTTCTGTAATATCTTCACCCAAACCTTTGCGAGTTTTCTGTTTCCATAGCTTTCTGCTGTTTGGCCACGTTTATTCCTAGATATCTTTTTCTTCCTACTGGCATGCTTTCTTTTTTTGAGGTTCAGTTTTTCTATTCTTTGCAACTTTCAATTGGTTTTGTTTTGACAGAAGTTTATAGCTGTGCTCACATCTGCTGGCCATGCTGCTGCATTTCCTGAGGAAGAATGGCGATATCTATCGTCGCTTCCCATCTGCCTCTACACTACCTCAGACGCCTTCCCCAGAATGGCTGGACGAGCGGTGAGGTGGCTCACCCCCAGGATTCCACATCGCCGATCCTCGGCTGCTGAACCAGAATGTGCAGACTTCACCACGGCCCCACTGGCTGGCCCTTTTCATGTTCCATTGGCAACCTGCAGTTGAGTGGATTGTGACTTGACTATGCTACTTGAGCCCAACTCTGGCCCTGTGTTGATCAGGCCAGCTTGCTTTTCTGGCCCACTGTGATGTTGGGTGATTTGTCAGAATCGTGTCTCTGCTGTCTGGTCTAGCTTCGTGGACATAGGGTTTCAGAGCCCTCGGGGAGCAATCTCATAACTCACCCTTCTCATTTAGGCCAGGTTTGACCTTTGCTGCTGTTTTTGGCGTTGTGACTTTCTCTGACTTTCAAACGTTCAAACAGAGTGTGTCTAATGACTGACGACTTTCACTGTGGATTAGTCAGCTTTGATTTCTGTTGGCCTCCATATTCCAGGATCCTTTTTTCTTTTCTATAGTCTAATTGTAATGGTCTTGCTGAGATATCTCCGTTCGATTTGCTTATCAGTGTGTTCTCCATCTTTCCAAGTTAGGAGTTTTGTATGTCTTTAATTACCATAGGTTCTGTAGCCCGAGGTGTGAGTCATCTCATGATTGTTGGGTGTTGTCTTGGAATTTCCATTGGTCACTTGTAGGAATCTTTGCTATCCCGGCCCAGGTGACACTTAGCCCTGAGAACACATGGTCGTCTTGGTAGGTTTGAGATTCTCAGATCAGAAACTCCAGATTCGAGCTTGTCCGGACAACCACCTTCACGGACATTATGTTTTCGAGAGAAATTAGAGAAATCTGATGAATTCCTCCCTCCAGGTAAGTGATTTGTCTGTCTTTTTTCTGGATTTGGGAAGTTTCAAACTTGACCCCTGATCATTGAATGCTCCACAAGGTTACATCTGGATACTTGGCTTTTTATTTCTACATGATTTCCTATTGGTTTGATTTTCATTCTGAACTTTGGCAGGTGTATTTTTGCTTAAATATAATGGCAATGTGCTAATTTTCAGAAAACCTCCTTCCATATTTTGTCAGAACAAGGAATCAATACTGTTTCCATGGCAAGAGGTGGGGGAGAGAATTTCATTGGAGCCCAACTGAGCACTGTAGCCTGGAAGGGCAGCCTTCACACAGGAACGAAGCCCTCTCGAAAAGGGTGCTTTTAAGCACACTTCTACAGCCCTCCAAACCAAAGGACACACCCCAAGCATGACAATCATCCATTCCTTTAAGTCTTCACAGAGATGTCTTGGGACACATTAGCATGTACCCAGTGGGACCCCGTGACGCCAGAGCTATGCAAAGGGAGACCTCTCTTCAAAGAATTCTAGGAGCTTAGGAAAGGAGGCCTCAATTCTTTTCTTCAATGTCCTCAAGAGATCATTCTTGACTTGGGATTATGAGTAAGGCAGAAGGACAACGTAGTTCTGATAAGCCCCAAGTCCAGCCTCTTGTTTCAAATCAAGTTGCAAGCTTCAATCAGCACGGCCTCCACATCTACTTGAGTAGATAACAATGTTCTCCTCTCAGTGCTTGCCCCTCTAATATCCCTTCTTCCCAATGATTCCTTTCTTATCCCTTGAATCAGTGCCTCTTTGCTCTCTTCAAGTTTCTGTGTGCGGTTTCTGTTTGGAAAAGCTGTTTCTGGATATCTCTCACGTGGGTATCCTAGCCACGGCAATCCTCGGACTCTAAACTTGCTGCCATCTTGGGTGACACGTTCACCGTGATGTCATAAACACCCTCAGAATTCTAAGTTGTCCTGAAAACCTCCAGGCACACAGTGTTTCAGAGCCATCTCATATCAATCTGACGACTCCACCTTTCCAGGTAGGATAGTTTTCCTTGTTCTGGATTTCTTGTCAGTTTCTAACTTTCTCGTGGAACTTGAAAGGTACACTACATTCCCTCTACCCACCAGTTCCTTTCCTTTAAGATTATCCCTTGTTTTATATCTTATCCATTGTGTATATGCCCAATTGGGTGGACTTTCCTCAGAGAAAGTCCTAGAGGCCCTCCCAATTGGAAGTTGCCCAGGCAATCCCCTGATGCACAATGATCGTGTGATCTCCTAGCAGTCTAAAAATTCCACTTGGCAGGTTACATGTTTTCCTTCCTTCATCATTTGGGGAAGTGTTCCTGATGCGTTCATAGATTGTCATATACTCATGGTTCTTTTTCTGGTGCATATTGTTAAGGTCTCGTGACAATTTCTCCTTCTTTATGATCTCTGTGCCCACCATACCTTGAAATCTGTATTTCCTAATGCTAGTAATCTTATCCGCACCCCTGATGCTAGCTGGTGAAGCCCGGGCCGCCCAAGTGGAACGTAGGAACCTACCTGCTACATCACAGGGCTGGCCCTGAATTGCACTTTTGGACCAACCTTTGACCTGACCTGTGAAGATGTTGGCCTGCTTCGATCATTCGTGAAGGAATCAGTAGTAACATCATGAACGGTGACGTTTTCTGTTGGTTCATGAGTTTAGCACGGAACATGTTCCCTTGGTAGTATTCCTCTTCATCTCTTTGCAAAGGTCTACCTTTCTGTAGCATCAATGAGCATGTTGAGGTGATTACCAATACTTGGAAGTTCACCTTCTCTAACCTCTTTCTGTCTCCAAAGCTTCCGGTTGTAAATCTGCATCCCTTTAGGAGTTCTGGTTTTATGTGAATTGATTGCCATAATCCAACATTATAATGACCTATAGCTTTCAGATCTACATCCACATAGATTTAGACTTCAGAGTAGGTTACATCATCTTCAACAACGTAAGCCTAATTTCTGTCCCTAACCACACACCTGTGACTAATCAACTCTTTCTCTCTGGCCACTGCCCCACTTTCCCTCTGGGAAGTGCCAATCCATTGTCATGTGATACCTGTTTGTTGGTCCGTTCTTGCTCTTCTCCTTGTGCATGAGATCCTGTCGTATTTGACCATACCCCTGGGGCTTGTTTCAGTTCCCCTAAAACCGTCAGGAGCCATTCTGGTGATCACAAATGGCTGGCCTGAATCCGTTCCTATAGCTGAGTGCTATGCCTTTGTGTGGCTATAGCCCATCTTCCTTCTCCATTCATCCCTTGATGGGCACCAGGCAGGCTTCCAAGTCTTGGATATCAGGAATAAGGCCAGGGTAAATAGAGGTGTGTACCGATCTCTGTGTATGAGTGTTTCCAAGTTCTTTGGATAAACACACCACAGAGGAATAGCTGGATCATATGGTCGATGTATTCTGAAATGTCTAAGGCAATTCCACACCGTTTTGTGTCGTGGCTGCACCTGTTGACACTCCCTCCAACAGTGCAGGAGGCTTCTCTTCTCTCCACCTCCTCTCCGAATCTTATTTCCTGTCTTCATCCTTATAGCCATTCTGACTGCCGTGAGCTGCTATCTCATTGCCTTTCAGATTTGCACTGACCAGAGACTTAATGATGATGAACATGTTTTCATACAGCCTGGTGACAATCTTTCTATCTTCCTGGGAGAAATCTCTGTTTCCAGCTTTTGCCCAGATTTTAATGGGGCTTGTTTTTTTTTTTTTTTCCTTGTGGAGCCGTATGAGTTTATTGGATCTTTTGGCTATTCACCCCTTCACCAATGTGTGGTTTGCAAACATCCTCTCCCAGTTGTTGTGCTGTCTTTGCATTGAATCAATGATTTCCTTGGCTATGCAAAAGCTTTTGTGTTTGATGTAGTCCCATTTGTTTCTTGTTTCCTTTATTGCCCTTTCCCAGACAGATATGCTTCTTCCAAATATGAGGCTAAGAAACATGACAAAGAGCACCCTACCTACGTTATCTTCCAGAAGTCTCATGGTTTCCAGTATTACATTCTAGACTTCAATCCATTTCGAGTTGGTGTTTGTGCCTGGTGTAACACCATGGTCTACTCTCCTTGTCTTACATGAGACTCTGCACTCTTCCCAACACCATTCATTGTAGAGACTTTCCTTTCTCCACTGTCTCCTCTTGGTTCTGTGATCGAAAATGGGCTGTCCATATATGTGTCCCTATACCTCTGGGCTCTTGAATCTGTTCCATGGTTCTGTTTCTCTGTTTTGCATCCCAGCCTGCGCTTCTTCCATTTCAATTTCTTCGTCCTATATGTTGAAATCAGAAGGTGTGATACATTGAGCTTTGTTCTTTTTCCTCAGGATTCCTTTGGCTATTCGGGGTCTTTTGTTGCTGGATGTAAACTTTAGGATGCTCGCTTCTATCTCTGTGAGAAATATTGCTGCAACTTTGACTGGGACTGCATGGCATCAGGAGATTTCTCTATGCGGTGTGGACATTTCAAGTGTGTTAATTCTTCCATTTCAAGAGCATGGAATATCCTTCCGCTTCCTTCTGTCTTCTCCCATTTCTTTCTGCAAAGGTTTGCTAGTTTTCTGTTTACAGAGCTTTCACCTGTTGGGGTGAGGTTATTCCTAGGTATCTTATTCTTCTTACTGGCATCCTTTTCCTTTTCTATTGAGGTTCAATTTTCCTATTCTTTGCAACTTTTAATTTGTTTCCTTTTGAAAGAGATTTATCACTGTGCTCACATCTGCTGGAAATGCTCCTGTATTTGCTGAGGAAGAGTGGCTCTGTGTAATGTCGTTTCTCATCTGCCTCTACATTACCTCCCACTCCTGCCCAAGAATGGCTGTACCAGCGGTGAGGAGGTTTACCCCCAGGATTCTACCCTGCCAACTCGTGGCTGCCAACTCAGAGTGCGTGGGCATCCCCGATTCTTTACTGACCAGCCCCATTCATGTTCCCTCGGCAACCTGCATTTGAGTGGAATGTGACTTAAATAGGCTACTTCAGCCCAACTCTGGCACTGAGTAGATGTAGCCAGTTTGTATTTTTGGTCAACTGCGATGTCAGAGAATTTGTCATAATTGTGTCTCTGCTCTCCTGGCAAGCTTCATGGACACAGGGTTTCATAGGACGTTTGGAGGAGTCTCATACCCACCCTTTCCAGGTAGCCCAGGTTTTACCTCGCTGCAGTTTTTTGGTTTGTGTCACTTTCTGACTTTCAAAAGTTCAAGCAGAGTCTGTCTAAAGTCTGACACATTTCGTTGTGGATTATTCAGGTGTTATTTGTGTTTGCCTTCCTTCTTTTGAGCACGTTTTGTTTTTCCATAGCATAATCATCGTGGTCTTTCTCAGATTTCCCCCTTTGGTATGCTTGCCAGTCGGTTGTCCTTCATCCCAAGGTATCAATTTTCTATTTCTTTAACCACCCTATGTTCTATAGGCCTACGTGTGAGTGCTTTTCATTGTTGGGTGTTGTCTTTGAATTTACTTTGGTCACTTGTTGCAATCTTTGTCATGCTAGCCTAAGTCAAAGTGAGCTTGAGAAAACGTGTTCATCTTGGTTGGTCTGACGTTCTGACATCTTAAACTCCAAATTCTAGTTTGTCATGTGAACCTTCTTCATGAACATAATGTACCCGAGACAAATTAGACAGATGTGATGAATTCCGTTCCAGGTAAGATACTTTTCTGTCTCATTCCTGGATTTGGGAAGTTTCGATCTAGACCCCCGATCCTTGAACGTTCCACTAGATTACGTCTAGATACTGGCTTACTCTATTTCTATAAGGTGTGTTATTTGTTTGATTTACAACCTCATGTTTATTTTTCTATAAAGATAATTGTAATGCTCTAATTTTCAGACAACCTCCTTTCACATGGTGTCAATACACACCATAAGTAATCATTCTACTCCAAGAGATGGGGGAGAGTATTTCATTGGAGCCAAACTGAGCACACTAGCCTGGTAGGGCATCCCTCACAAAGCAATGAAGCCCTCGGGAAAAGGGTGATTCGCAGCACACTTCTGGAGCCCTGCCAAACAATGAGACATATGCAAAGCATGACGGGGTTCTAGTCCTTCAAGAGTTCAAAGAGGCGTATTGTGACAAATTAGCATGTACCCAGTGGGCCTCCGTAATGCCAGAGCTATGGAAAGTGAGACTTCTCTTCAATAAGTGCTAGGGGCATAGGAAGGGAAGCATCGACCCTTCTCTACAATGTCCTCAGGAGATCTGTCTTGATTTGGGATTATGATTAAGGCAGAAGGACAACGTATGTCTGATAAGACCCAAGTCCAGCCTCTGGTTTCAAATCAAGTTGCAAGCTTCAATCAGCACGGCCTCCACATCTACTTGAGTAGATAACAATGTTCTCCACTCAGTGCTTGTCTCTCTGTTATTTATTGCTTCTCCACAATGACTTCTTTCTTATCCCTTTAATCAGCGGCAATTCTAACTCTTCAAGTTTTAGTGCTGGTTTCTGTTTTTAAATTCTTTTCAGGGTATCTCTCACTTGAGTATTGTAGCCTAGGACAATCCTCAGACTATAAAGATGAGGCCATCTTGGGTGACATGTTCACTGTGATGTCATAAACACCCTC
The DNA here is from genome assembly GCF_041296235.1 of Equus asinus. Classification (NCBI taxonomy): domain Eukaryota; kingdom Metazoa; phylum Chordata; class Mammalia; order Perissodactyla; family Equidae; genus Equus; species Equus asinus. The sequence goes on from NC_091817.1 coordinate 10,689,661, forward strand.
AAACTTCTCAGTTGTCCCGGCGTCTTCCATGCACACAGTATTTCAGAGCCATCTGATACCAGTCTGATAGTTTTCCATTTCCTGGATTTCTTGTCTGTTTATAACTATCTTGGGACTTTTAAATGTCTACTACCTTCTCTCTAGACACTGAATTCTTTACTTTAAGTTTATCCTTGGTTTTATCTGTCACATTTTGTGGATATGGCCAAATATGTAGACTTTCCCCCGAAAAAGTCCACGAGTCCCTCCCAAGTTGAAGTTGCCCAGCCAATCCTCTGATGTTCAATGATCGTGTCATCTTGTGCAGTCCGACAATTCCACCTATGCAAGTCACATCACTTCCTCCATTCTGTATTTGAGAAGTCTACCAGATGCGTCATAGATTGCAATATTTTCATGTTGTTTTCCTGGTGCATATCTATAAGGTCTGCTCACAATTTCCACTTATGTATGATCTCTGCCCGCACCATACCATGAAATCTATCTCTCCTGATGTTACTAATCTGATCAGCACCCGTGATGCGAATCCATGAGTCCCAGGCCACAGACTAGGAACGTGGGCTCTTACACACCAGAACACATGACTGGCCCTGAATTTTACTTTTGGACCAATCTTTTGCCTGAACTTGGGAAGAAGCTGGCCTGCTGTGATTATTCGTGAAGGTAATGAGTAGTAACCTCACAGAAGGTAACATTTTCCCTTGGTTCATGAGTTTAGCATGGAACACGTTGTCTTTGTAGTATTCTTCTTAATTTATTTGCAATGGTCTACCTTTCTGTAGCATCATTAAGCATTTGGAGGAGATTCACAATCGCTGAAAGTTTATCTTCTCTAATCTCTTTCAGCCTCAAAAGCTTTATGCTGGAAATCTGCACAGCTTTTTGGATTTTTTCTTTCCCTCTGGGAACCACCAATCCAAAGTGAAGGCTGCCATCAAAGCTAAAATGCTCCGTTTGGCCCCAATGAAACTCTCTCCCCCTGTCTCTTGTCATAGAAGAGTATTGATTATGTTGTTTGCCACCGTATGTGAGGAAGTTGGATGAATATTAGAACATTACACTTATATTTAACGAAAAATAAACATGCCATAGCTGAGGATGTAAACCAAACAACTAGCAAACCCTACAGAAATACAGTAAAGCAGTATCTAGACGTAATCTACTGGCACAATGAAGGATCCGAAGTCAAGGTCTAGCCTACCCAAATTCAGAACAAAAGACATAAAAATATCTTACCTGGAGAGAGGAATTCATCAGATTTGTCTAATTTGTCTCGGAAACATTATGTCCATAAGGTGGTTTCCAGGACAAACTAAAATTTGGCGTTTCTGATCTCAAAATGTCAAACCAACGAAGATGACCTCGTGTTCTCAGTGCTCAGTTGGACCTAGGCTAGGATAGCCAAGATTCCTTCAAGTGAACGATGGAAATTCAAAGACAAAACCCAACAATCACGAAAGCACTCACATCGGCCTAGAGAACATATGGTGATTAAAGAAATACAAAATTCCTAACTTGGAATGAAGGAGAACACACTGATGAGCATATCTATGGGAGACAGCTGTGAAAGACCATGAGGATTGATGTGGATTAAGGCTGCCCCCATTCAAAAGCCCAAGGTTAGCTGGTGAACATGCAGAACTATAGGACCCGTTGAATTTCTTTTGGTATGAATTAGAGGTGCCCCAGTGAGAGAAGCCCAGGTCATGCTCACCTACATGCCTATCTATGGGGCCAGTTTCGTATCTAGTGTTATATGACCACACAATATCCAGAACCCATCTGAACTGAAATCATTTAATGACTTTTTACATCATCTTTTCTTTTTCCATGAAAAATAAGTCACGTAACCATGCCTGAGAAAATTAGTCCTTAACCTCAACTCCGGGCAGCAGCAGGAGCTGTGACTACCCATGGGTCCTTTCCCAATGCAGCAGCAGCAGCAGCTCTTCACTGCCCATGGGTCCTGTCCCCATGCCTGCAGCTCTTCACTGCCCATAGGTCCTGTCCCCATGCTATCCTGTACTATTCTCTAAATAAAAGAGCACCACTGCCAGACCTTGAGGGTCCAAGAAATCTTATTTTCAACTCTTGAGCTTGCCGACCCCACATCATATCTCGTGGCCCATATCGGGAACGCGCTTCATTGGTTTGTGAGCTCGAATTCTGGTAAGTGCCGTTTCCTTCCTTGTGCCTCTCTCTTTTTCGAGGATGGATCTAAATTCACTTCTCCATCAGGAACTGTCTTGAATAGCTGTATGAATTCATGTTTGCTGCCCATGGCTACTCTATGATGCAAATCTGGCATTCAGCTTGAAGAGAATCAGTACCTTAAGCCTAAGAGTGATGTAGAATGAATTAATCCATTCCTTCCTGACCCTATCTCTAATACATAAATTTTACGTGGGAACGGGTCAGCCATTTAAGTCATTAGGATGGTTGGCAGTCTCCAAGACTCTCGTGGAAGGTTTCTATCCCTAAAGCTGGATTGGGATACCTCCCATGCACTTGACCATCTGAACTGTGTGAATGTCCCAATCGGGACTTCAGTTCAGGGAAAGTACCAACGTCTAACCTTTGGCTGAGTATTGGAAACCCTTCTTTGGAGAATCGCTCCAACACGCAATTGGGTAGAATGACCCCAGCGTGGTGGAAACTTCTTCACTATTTTTCTCCATCATGTTCTCTCTTAAACTTCTCCTTTTCTCTTGGGGACCACTCACCAGGCACCTATTACTGCCAGGCAGAATAGGAAAGATGTTCACCAGGCACCTGTTACTGCTAGGCATAGCAGGGAAGGTATCCAAGGGATGCAATTCTGGGGGACACCCCCATCACCCCTTGCTATAGGCACCCCACAGTAGGAACAACAGGTTGGATGCTTCCCTAGGTTCAGGGGGGATTTTCAAGGTAATGGGCCTGTCTCTTTCATCTTTCTTAGAGTTACAATGGCCAATTTCGTCTCAGTTTGAGCTTTGCAACCGGGAAACAAAGAAATCTTTCAACAGTCAAGTCCTCCAACACTGGGAGCCCCAACTTTGGCTTTCTGGGTCTGATCACCCCGGTGATGCCAAGTAGGGTGCCCCCTGTTGGCGGTTGACTCATTGAGTATTTTAGTCACCTACTGAATTGGCCATGATGTTAGGAGACCTGTGATTTATTCTGTGAACTGTCATGCTAGGGTAGTGTGCCCCAGCATTGGAACTGTTGTGTGACTTTTATCATGATAACCCTCTGGGAATGGCCATGAGGGTGAGGTCTGGTGTCTTCTTTTAATTTCTTTGTTTTTCTCATCATGTCCTCTGTTGTCACTAAGTCGAGCTTAAGTTCAGGCTGGACTTGACCAGAAACTGGACATTCTGTAAAATTGAAAAACATGAAAGTATTTTGCCATGGACTTAACTCTCAACCCGGGTACTGGGAGCCCCGGCCTCCAGCATGTTCCAGGCCTTTGTAGGCACTGCACCCTTGTCCAGTTCACTGTCAGTCCGACACTGGCTTTACTGCCATGGGGAATGACGTAAGCATCCCAAGAGACTCACCAATTAGGGTCATTCTAACTAATTCGAAACACTTTCAATTGTATGGGTATGCCTCAGAAACTTCATCTGGGAGAAAATTTGTGATGTATCTCTGTGCCTTTCTGGTGCAGTTGGACAGGTAGATCAACCTAGAATGTCCTTCAAGTTTCAGTCCAGTTTCTGAGAAATCAAGAGCAACTGTCCTTACGAAATCCTTGCAAGACTGGAAAGACAGCTCTAGAGGCAGTTCAGATTCCACCTACTTCTTTTATCATGAAAAGGATTCTCATTCCCCCTCTGAAGGAACTGCTATGTAGCCCATCACTCATTCTTAAGAGTGAAAAAAAAAGGAGGGGAAAGGATAAATGGTCATAAGTTCACCCTTGCAAAAAGTCTACCATCTCGAGGGTCTTCTCCATAAGTATTAGTAAAAAGGCTCAAAACAAAGTTTGGATTCATAACTGGTGAGCTTTATATTATTGTACCTGACTCACTGGAGTAGATTTTAAAACAATGGTTGTACAGTCTCTGTCTATGTGTGTCTATGTGTACATTATACGTGTGATATTTTTACCCCTGGATGGTATGGCCAAAATTAAGATCTCTGTTTAGTTGGCTTAAAGATAGTGCTTACATAAATTCTAATGTAGTAGAAATTAACTCAGTGCCTTTCAAAGTTAACGTGATGTGAATTAACCTTTGGTAAATGAAAGCTTGTTAAAGTTTGTTGGTTTGATTGAAAATTGTCTTGTTGTCAGAGTTGTCGGTATTTGCATAGGATGCAGGCATTCAGCCTGGGTTATCTAGTCATATAAGTTCACTTTCTTAAATTTGTCAGTAAAATAATAGCTTTAAATGGTGACCAGTTTTGTCTAATTCCTCATGAGGTTTCCATAGGTAATCTGAACATGGTTGTTGGAAACAAATGGTTTAAATACATAAAACTCATAAAGGTGAGTACAATAACTTTTATGGTCAGTATACTTGTTGAAACAAAACAGCTTCAAAATTTTTCTGTGTAACAATCTTGAGTTTTGCCAAGTTAAGTTAAATGATAAAAAGATGAATATGCGGGTCATTTTTGGATAGGATGAAACACTGAACCATTATTAATAAACATATCTAAGTTATCTACTGTGGGCTTCTTCTTGAAGAGGCTAAAAGCGTGTGGGTGTATGAAAAAGCATGCCTTGTGTTTTATTGTAAAGCAGCATGTTTCTAAATTTATGAAGTGTTTAGACTGCTGATATAAAAGACAATTCATAATTGCTTAATTTTTAGTGTTTAGTAGATCTGTTAAGCCTTAAAAGTTCTAATTAACTTATGGAATTAAAGCTACAGGAAATTAATAAGGAAAAGAGCTCTGTATTCAGGGAAGTTAAAATGTATGCTTTCAGTAAAAAAGGTATAAAGAATGGAAATATTTTTGTTTGATGGGTGAAAAAAGGTAAATTTGTCCTAATGTACTAGAAAGGAAAAAAGAAAGAGTTGTTGACACATTCTGAAAACGAAAAAGAAAGTTGTAGAAGGCTTGTGAAGTAGAAATTCTGAAAAGAGTTTTATGCCTACTCAAGTAGACTAAAGTAAGTTCAATTAAGTGAATGAGTTTGAATGTTCAAAATAAGTAGGTGCAGAAATTGAAATTTGGTTTTCTCTAAAAGGATACTTTTTCTTGAACTTTGGATATGCTCTTGATAAAGACATTATAAAAGCTGTTCCTTTGAGTAAGTCTACCCAAGAGAGAAATGTGTTTTGTGAAAACAATGTCTGAGGTCACTCTTAAGATTTTTGACTCTTTCTGTCATCACTTTGAATAGATACCTGAGCATTGTTTCACAGTGAGTGTTGTTTCCTATTTGAACAAGCATTTTAAAAACTTTGGCTATGTTTTGACAAGCTTCTCCCTTTGACTGGAATGTCTTATTTGAAACATACAGGGTCAGATATAACAAGACAGCATTTGAGGAACAAAGATTGGACTTTCTGGAATATGGCCACTCGGAAACACGGGCCTGGTACCTTGTTTACAGAGATTCTGGCAATCTTACCCGTTAAGTAAGGAAACGTGCTTCTCTGGCAGGTGCAAGTAACCTCCAAATACTTTGGGGGACCTGAAAGAGAACTCCACTCAAATCTGTAAGTACTGCAGGCAAAATCCGATGGCAAATCCTTGGCTTGCTTTTCTGGCCTCTAGAGGCTTTCACAGTACAATCTGTGATTCCTCATAAAAATTTCCAGCAAAGCATACTTAAAAAAGCCTGTATAAACAATTGCTATTCTTGTAGCTGTTATGTAAATAATTGGAGCAAGTTGTATTGAAACTACACTTTCCTTGCAAACCTGTTAATCCTGATTTGGCTATCTTTTGTAAAAATGAGGGTGATTTAAGAGAGAAAAAATTATGTTTCTGTAGAAGCTATAGTAGGCATTCATGGATATTAGATTCTAGCTCTTTTCATCCACAAGATTCATCTATTACTAATCGTAATGTCTCCTTGTGCTCATCTATGTCTGACACGTGCGAGTTCCCTGGCCACAATCAAACATTTTCCTTTAAAACTACTCCCCAAATACTAGCTAGATTTGCCTTGTCACAGGTGGATCAGAAACAACAAGTTCCAAAGGGAAAGTCCCCAACTTATGGATACACACAGGATGGACCATATGAAATTTGGGATGAATGTATTTGGTTCACTCCTACTAGTGGTCAACTCAGTAAAAGGTCACTCTCTGTTGGGAACAAACCAATCACACTTGTGATACATGGCCTAATAGCCGACCTATGGGAAAAATTCGCTGTTATATGTGTTCTCATATCATAGTCTTAAAAAAGTACTGATTGGTTTGGGACTGACTGGGATAGACAGCCCAGCACGCTTTGGTTAGTCTCTAATGGTGCTCAGTGGCTATGCGGCTCCAATTTATGGCCTTTGCTGCCACCTAAGTGGATTGCACGATGCTCACTAGGCTTTAGCTGGATGCAGGGTAGAACTACATTTACTACATCTCCTCCTGCTATCCTACCCAACCTGTAGCAGCACTGAACCAGGTCTGTCTTCCACTGGTATGAACATCTTTCCGCAATTTTCCTTCCCTAATTAGGAATCGAAAGTGTCGTCTTGCACATAGAAGTCCTAAACAAATTTATTATGAAGGCATTAAATGATGCACAACATAGCATTTCGCTGCTCAATTTAGAAGTATCCCAAATGTGTAAGGCAGTCCTCCAAATCCAAATGGCACTGGATGTCTTGACAGCAACACAAGGGGGCACCTATGCCATTAAAAAACTGAATGTTGTGTCTATATTCCTGACTACCGTCAAAATATTTCTGGCTTCCTATCCCAACCACCAAATTAAATCCGTGTCTTATCAACCCTAACTCTAAACGATTGGTTGAACTCCAAGTCAGGACCAGGTTTCTGCACTACTTCCATACGTTATACATTGGGTTAAACATACTGCTTGTATTTCTTATTATAGTTTGTTGTCTGTTTCATTGTCTGTCTTCCGCATGTGAAAAAAGTTTCACCTCTTGGACCACCTCTCGTCAAATGATTCTCCCGTCTCCAGAGGCTCTGTATACCTTGTCAGCCTTGAACTCCACAGGTGAAGGCTTCCAGTCCACTGAACTTCCTACCTGTACCTATGACCCCATTTAGGGACAGCTCTGCACCCTTGTACAGCCATAAGTGGTTACAGAAGACTGACCATCGTCCATATCCCCAAACCTCTCCAGTCCAAATGGGTTCAGGGGGTGTTTATGATATGGATTAAGGCTGCCCCAGCTAGGGAGGCCCAAGGTGATCTGGCCTACATGACAAAGTATATGAGCAGGTAGAATAGGGCTGACTCAGGGTGAGAAGCTCAGCTCATCCTCACCTACATGCTGATCTACATTGCCAGATCCGTATCTAAAGTTAAATGACTGCACAATAACCAGACCCCGTCTGCACTGAAATCATTTAAAGACATTTTCCCACATCATTTCTTTTTCCAGTAAAAATAAATCATGTACCCATGACTTATAAAACTAGCCCTACCCCTCAACTCAGGGCAGCAGCAGGAGCTTTGAGTGCTCATGGGTCCCATCCCCAAGGAGCAGCAGCAACTCTTCACTACCCATGGGTCCTGTCCCCATGCTATCCCATACTATTCTCTAAATAAAAGAGCACCAGTGCCAGACATTCAATGTCCGAGCAATCTTTCATTCGAGTCTTCAGCTCGCTGAGCCTATATCAACAATTATAACATGGAAAACAAAAAACCGTCCCAGAAAATGGAAGGCACACTGAAATCACACCTGAATAATCCACAATGAAAGATGTCCGTTTTAAACATTCCCTGAACGTTCAAAAGACAGAGAAAGTCACAAACCCAAAAACTGTAGCCAATGTCAAACCTAGGCTAACTGGTCAGGGTGAGTTATGAGACTGTTAAAATCTGGCTCTGAAAACCTGTGTCGATGAAGTTTGCCGTGATAGCAGAGACACAATTCTGAGAAATCCTCTGACATCACAGTGGAGAAGAAAAACAAACTGGCCTCGTCTACACAGTGCAAGATTTGTCCCAAATAGCATATTCAACTCACATTCCACATCAAATGCAGGTTTCCAAAGGAACATGAAAGGTGCTTGCCAGTGGTGCAGTGGTGAAGTCCACAAATTCTGGATCGGCACCCAGGGCAGACCATGCAGAATCCTGGAGGTGAACCTCCTCACCGATGGTGCAGATATTATGGGGCAGGCGTCCAAGGTAGTGTACAGGCAGATGGGAAGCAACGTCAGACAGCGTTATTCTTGCCCAGCTAATACAGCAGCATCACCACCAGATGTGAGCACAGCCATAAACATCTGCCAAAACAAAACCAATGAAAAGTTTCAAAGAATAGAAAAACTGAACCTCTGGAAAAAAAACATGCAAGTAAGAAGAATAAGATTTCTAGGAATAAGCTTAGACAAAAAGGTGCAAGCTATGGAAACCAAAAACAAGCAAAGCTTTAGGGAAAGAAATTCCAGAAAACACAAAGAAACAAAAGGGTATTCTGTGCTCTAGGAATGTAAGATCTGAAACACCTGAAACGTCCGCAATGGATAAAGCAATCTCTGGGTTGCATGAAATCCCAGTCAAATTTGCAGCAATCTTTCCCACAGAAATAGAAGAGAAAATCCTAAAGTCTCTATCCAGCAAAAAGGGACCCTGAATACCCAAAGGAATTCTGAGGAGAACGAACAAAGCAGGACGTATCACACTTTGATTTCAACACGTAGGACGAAGCGCTTGGTACCAAACCAGCACAGCCTGGTCCCCAAAACAGGCACAAACCCCAATGGAACAGAATGAAGAACACAAGGGTCAACTCACACATATATGGACAGCGCATTTGCAATGAGGAAGGCAAGAGGAGACAGTGGAGAAAGGAGAGTCTCTAAAATAAATGATGCTGGGAAGACTGCACAGCCACATGTAACACAATAAGAGTAGATCATGATGTTACACCAGGCACACACACCACCTCGAAATGGATTAAAGCCTTCAACGGAAGTCTTGAAACAGTGAAACTTCTAGGAGAAAACACAGGCAGCTTGCTCTTTGCCATCTGGGGTAGCCGCCTATTTGGAAGAAGCATGTGTGACTGGGAAAGGGCAACAAAGAAAAGAAGAAAGAAGCAGGCCTCCATCCAACGTAGAAGCTTCTGTCCAGCCAGGGAAACCGTCCACTCAATGCAAAGACAGCACAACAACAGGGAGAGGATGTTTCAAACCACACATCTGAGAAGGGCTGAATAGCCAAAAGACCCAATGACCACAGACGTCTCCACAAGAGAAAAAACAAGCCCATTAAAACCTGGGCAGAAGATGGAAACAGAGATTTGCCCAAAGAAGACAGAAAGGTGGCCAGCAGCTGTATGAACACATGTTCAACACCATTAAGTATAAGGCCAACGCAAATCCTCATGGCAATGAGATGACAGCTCCCTGTGTTCATAATGGCTATAAGGAACAAAACAGGAAACAACAAGTGTCAGAGAGAAGGTGGAGAGAAGGGAAGAGTCCCGCACCTCTGGTGGGAGTGCAAACCGGTGAGGGCACTAGGCATAGCCATGTGAAATTGCCTCAGAAATTTCCAAATCCATCTACCATATGATCCAGCTATTCCTCTCCAGCGTGTTTATCCAAAGAACTGTGAAACGCTAATGCACACAGATCCGTGCCCCACTGTGTTCACCACAGCCTTACTCCAGATATCCAAGACTTGGAAGCCGCCCTGGTGCCCATCAAAGGACCAATGGAGAAGGAAGTTGGGCTATATCCACACAAAGGCAAAACACTCAGCTGTAAGAAAGAGTGCAGTCCAGCGATTTGTGACAGCAGAATCACTCCTGAGGGTGGGAGGGGTCCTGAAACAAGCCCAAGGGAGAAATCAAATACCATCGCATCTCACTTACAAGCAGAAGATTAAAATAAGGACCAACAAACAGGTAGAACGTGATATGGTGGTTCCCAGAGGGAACGGGTGGCAGTGGACGGTGGGAGAAAGAGTTGATTAGGCACAAGTGTGGGGTGTGGGCCTGTAATTAGGCTTACTGTGGGGAAGAAGATGTAGCATACACAGAAGTCTAAATCTATGAGGATGTAAATCTGAAAGCTATAGGATTCTCTAATGCTAGGTTATGGAAATCAATTCACCTAAAATCAAAACTCCATAAAGGCAAGCAGGTTTAAGGGATAAAGTTTGCAGGCTGAAAGAGTTTAGAGATTATGAACATCAAAGGATTGACAATCACCTTGAAATGGTTAATGATGCAACATAAAGGTAGATGATTGCAAAGAGATGAAGAGGAACACTACCAACAGAACATGACCCGTGCTAAACTCCTGAGCCAACTGAAAATGTTGCTGTCCACGATGTTACTGCTAATTACCTTTACGAATAATCAATGCAGACCATTTCCCCAAGTTCAAGCCAAAGGTTGATCCAAAAGTCCACTTCAGGGCCAGCCCTCTGGTGTAGTGGGTAAGTGTCCATGTTCCACTTGGTCGGCCTGGGACTGGCAGGCTGGCATCTCAGGTGCAGATCTGATTAGGAGCATTACGAAATATAAATTTTAAGGTATGGTGCCGACTGAGATCATGAAGAAGTAGAAATTGTGAGGATACCTTATGAATACACACCAGGAAATGAACCATGAGAATATTACAATCTATGAACACATCAGGTACACTTCCCCAAATGATGAAGGAAGGAAAACATCTGACCTGCCAAGGTGGAAACACCAGACTGCTATGAGTTGACATGATCATTGCTCATCAGAGGATTGCTTGGGTAACTTCAGCTTTGCAGGGACTCCAGGACTTTCTGTGGGGAAAGTCCACACATTTGGCCACATCCACAAAAGATAAGAGATAAATCCCAGGACTATCTTAAAGGAAAAAAACCACTGTCTAGAAGGAATGTAGTAGAACTTTCAAGGTTCGAGGATAAAGTTAGAAACCGACAAGAAGTCCAGACAAAGGAAAACTATCACACCTGGAAAGGGGGAGTCGTCAGACTGGTATGAGATGGCTCTGAAACACTGTGTGCATGGAGGTTGTCAGGACAACTTAGAATTCTGAGCGTGTTTATGACATCACGGTGACCATGTCACCAAAGTTGGCCATGGGTTTCCAGCTCTAGGATTGGCCTGGGCTAGGATATTCAATTGAGAGGTACACAGAAACAGCTTTTCCAAACACAAACCGGGCACAGAAACTTGAAGACATCAAAGAGACGCTAATTCAAGGGATGAGAAAGGAATCATTGGGAAGAAGAGACAATAGAGGGTCAAGTACTCAGACGGCAACATTGTCATCTACGGAAGTCTGGGGAGGCCATGCTGATTCAAGCTGGAAATGTGTTCTGAAAAACGAGGCCAGAGCCGGGGCTTATCAGACCTACATTGTCCTTCTGCCTTACACATAATACAAAGTCAAGAATGATCAATTGAGGACATTGAAGAGAAGAATCGAGGCCTCCTTTCCTAGGCCCCTAGCATTCTTGAAGAGAATTCTCACTTTCCACAGCTCTCAAGTCACGGGGGCCCACTGGGTAATGCCAATATGTCACAAGAGAGCTCATTGATGCCTTGAAGGAATGGACCCCTGCCATGCTTGCATATGTCTCTTGGTTTGGAAGGGCTCTAGAAGTGTGCTGAAAAGTACCCTTTTGCAGAGGGCTTCCATCCTTTGTGAAGGCTGGCCTCCCAGGTTACAGGGCTCAGTGGGATCAGTGAGATTCTCTCCCCATATCTCTTACCATAGAAGAAGTATTGATAATGTGTTTCGAAACCACACGTAGAGAGGATGGAAGAAAATTAGAACATTACCATTATACTTAAAGAAAAATAAACATGCCACAGCTGAGGATGTAAATCAAACAAATAACAAACCCTGTAGAAATAAAGTAAGCCAGTATCTAGACATAATCTAGTGGAAAGTTCAAGGATCAGTGGTCAAGCTCGAAACTTCCCAAATCCAGAAAAGGGACAGAAGGTCTCTCACCTGCAGAGAGGAATTCATCAGATTCATCTCATTTGTGTTGGAACCATTGGGCCCGTGAAAGCGGTTGCCAGGATAACCTCGAACCTGGAGTTTATCATCTCACAATGTCAAACGAACCAAGATGACCACGTGTAGTCAGTGCTCAGTTGGATCTAGGCTGGGATAGCAAAGATACCCTCAAGTGAACGATGAAAATTCCAGGACAACACCCAACAATCACGAAAGGACTCACACCTTGGCCTACAGAACATATGGTGATTAAAGAAATACAAAATTCCTAAAATGGAGTGAAGGAGAACGCACTGATAAGCATGTCAAAGCACAAGCTCATAAAGAACATGATGATTAGAACATGGAAAAGCAAACAGGGTCCCATAAAATGGAAGGCCAACAGAAATCACACCTCAGTAATCCACAGTGAAAGATGTCAGTCTTTAGACAGACTCTGCTTGAACGATTGAAAGTCCGGGAAAGTCACAACCCCAAAAACTGCAGGGAAGGTCTAACCTGGCCTAACTGGGAAGGGTGAGTTATGAGAATGCTCCACGCATGCTCTGAAACCCTGTGTCCACCAAGCTAGACTGGACAGAGGAGACACGATTCTGAAAAATCCTCCGACATCACAGTGGGCCACAGAAACAACCTGGCCTCATTTACACAGGGCCAGAGTTGGGTTCAAGTAGCATATTCAAGTCACATTCCACTCAACCGCAGGTTGCCAATGGAGCATGAAACGGTCCAGCCAGTGGGCCAGCGGTGAAGTCCACGTGTTCTGGGTCGGCAGGCCAGGGTCAGCCACGTGGAATCCTGGGGGTGAGCCTCCTCAACGCTCGTCCAGCCATTCTGGGCCAGGCGTGCGAGCTAGTGTAGAGGCAGATGGGAAGCGATGTTAAACAGTGCCACTCTTCCTCAGCAAAAAGAGCAGCACGGCCAGCAAATTTGAGCACAGCCATAAACTTCTGCCAAACAAAACCAATTAAAAGTTGCAAAGAATAGAAAAGCTGAACCTCAAAAAAAACCCATGCCAGTGAGAAGAAAACGATATCTGCGAATAACCTTGGACAAACAGGAGAAAGTGATGGAAACCAAAAACTAGCAAAGTTTTGGGGAAAGAAATTCCACAAGACACAAGGAAACGCAAGGCTATTCCGTGCCCTTCGAATGCAACAACGGACACACTTGAAACGTCCATACGGCATAAAGCTGACAAATAAAAATGGGAAGCAATTGGATATATTGGACTATATGAGGAAGCCAATTGGTATAGACCTAATTCGGCCTGATTTTGTTTTTTCCAAAAGGGCCTGACTATGGCTATTTAGCACGCATTGCATATCTGCTTAGACATTTCCTATGGCCCTTGAGATAAAGGTGTAACTTCCCCCCACATTAGCATTTCTTTAGGGATAAGCATTTCTCCCTAGGCTAGGAACTGATTGCTGCACTCACCTTTGACCACCCAGCTCACCTGTGACCAGTCAGCTGGAGACAACAGACTGCCACCCTACTGTGTTCACTGAGACAGAAGACCTACCTGCTATTTCCATCAATCGCTGTGCCAACAGAGCAGTCTCGCAACTATTGTAAATGGGACATTTCAATCCTATGTGAAACATCCTCTATGAGGGGAATACAACCAGTCTGTGCACCCCACTTCTCTGATGCTCTTTCTTCCTTTGGGTAGAAAGGCCCTGGGTTATAATCCTCAGATTGAAGCTCAGAATAAACTCCCCCAAATTTTCATTTACAGATTGGTTACAGATTACTTTTGTCAAAAAAGCAATGTCTGGATTCCATGCAGTCCCAGTCAAAGTTGCAGCAATCTTTCCCACAGAAATAGAAGAGAGAATCCTAAAGTTTCTATCCAGCAACTAAGGACACTGAATAGCAAAAGGAATCCTGGGGAAAACGAACACAGCAGCAATTATCACACTTTCTTACTGCCACATATAGGACGAAGAGCTAGGTACCAAAACAGCACAGCCTGGCCTGCAAAGGAGGCACACAGATGCATGGAACAGAATCGAGAGCCCAGAAATCAACTCACACATCTATGGACATCTCATTTTCGACCAGGGAGCCAAGAGGAGAAAGCGGAGAAAAGAGACTCTAGACAGGAAATGGTGCTGGAAAGACTGCACGGCCAGATGTAACACAATGAGAGTAGACCGTGATGGTACACCAGGCACACACACCACCTCGAAATGGATTAAGGCCTTGTATGGAAGACTTGAAACCGTGACATTTCGAGGAGAAAACGCAGGCAGCTTGCTCTTTGCCATCTGGCTTGGCCGCCTATTTGGAAGAAGCATGTGTGACTGGGCACGGGCAACAAAGGAAACAAGAAACAAGCGGGACTCCATCCAACGCAGAAGCTTCTGCCCAGTCAACGACACCATGGACTCAGTGCAAAGACGTCACAACAACTGCGACAGCAGGTTTGCAAACCACACATCAGAGAAGGGGTGAATAGCCAAAAGATCCAATGAAGTCATATGTCTCCACAGGAGAAAAAACAACAAGCCAAATAAATCCTGGGCAAAAGATGGAAACAGACATTTCTCCCAGGAAGATAGAAAGATGGCCAACAGGCTGTATGAAAAGATGCTCATCATCATTAAGTCTCTGCTCAATGCAAATACGAACGGCACTGAGATAGCTCACAGTGGTCAGAATGGCTATAAGGATGAAGACAGGAACCAACAAGTTTCAGAGAGGAGGTGGAGAGAAGGCAAGCCTCCTGCACTGCTGGTGGGAGTGTAAACCGGTGCAGCCACTATGAGCAGTGGTGTGGAATTGCCTCAGAATTTTCAGAATCCATCTACCACATGATCCAGGTATTCCTCTGTGGCATATATATCCAAAGAACTTGGAAACACTAATGCACAGAGATCCATGCACCGCTGTGCTCACCACAACCTTACTCCCGATATCGAAGACAGGGAAGCCTCCCTGGTGCCCATCAAGGGACGAAGGGACAAGAAAGATGGGCTATAGCCACACAATGGCATAGCACTGAGCTGCAGGAACAGATGCCTTCCAGCCATTTGTGACCAACAGAATGGCTCCTGAGGGTTTTAGGAGCATGTAAACAAGCCCCAGAGGGAAGGTCAAATACCATAGGGTCTCTCTTACAAGGAGAAGAGGAAAAAAAGGACCAAGAAACAGGTAGCACGTGATATGGGATTTCTGGTTCCCAGAGGGAAAGGTGGCGGGGCCCAGAGGGAGAAATAGTTGATTCGACACAAGTGTGTGGTGAGGGCCTGTAATTAGGCTTACAGTGGTGAAGATGATGTAACGTACACAGAAGTCTAAATTATGAGGATGTAGATCTGAAACGCATAGGATGTTATAATGCTGGGTTATGGCAAACAATTCACGTAAAATCAAAACTCCCAAAAGACGTTAAGGTTCACAGCTTAAAGCTTTGGAGTCTGTAAGAAATTAGAGAAGATGAACTTCGAAGGATTGGTAATCACCTCAAAATGCTTAAGGACGCTACAGAAAGGTAGACCATTGCAAGGAGATGAAGAGGAACACTACCAAGAGAACGTGTTCCATGCTAAACTCGTGAACCAGCGGAAAATGCTACCGTCCATGATGTTATTAACTGCCTTCATGAATGCTCGAAGCAGGCCAACATCTTCCCAAGATCAGGCCAAAGGTTTGTCCAAAAGCCCAATTCAGGGTCGGCCCTGTGGTGTAGCAGGTAAGTGCCCAAGTGCTGATTGGGTGGCCCGGGCTTCACCTGCTATCATCAGGGTTGCAGATCAGATTACTAGCATTAGGAAATACAGATTTCACAGTATGGTGGGCACAGAGATCATAAAGAAGTAGAAATTCTGAGGAGACATTTTCAATACACACCGGAAAATGAACGCTGAGAATATTACAACCTATGAATGCATAAGGTACAATTTCCCAAATGATGAAGGAAGGAAAACATGTGACCTGCCCAGGTGGAATTGTCAGAATCCTAGGAGATGACACGCTCATTGCGCATCAGAGAATTGCCTGCGTAAATTCAACTTGGGAGGAGCTCCAGGAATTTCTCTGGGGAAGGTCCACCCGTTTGACCACATCCACAAAAGATAAGGGAGAAAACCGGGGATAATCTTCATGGAAAGAAACCCGTGTCTAGAGGGAATGTTGTAGACCTTTCAAAGTTTGAGGAGAAAGTTAGAAACCGACAAGAAATCCAGAACTGGGAAAACTATCCTACTTGGAAAACGGGAGTAGTCAGACTGGTATGAGATGGCTCTGAAACACTGTGTGAATGGAGGTTGTCAGTACAAATTAAAATTCTGAGGGTGTTTATGATATCCCGGTGAACATGTCACCCAAGATGGCCACATGTTTACAGTCCAAGGATTGGCCTAGGCTAGGAGAATCAAGTGAGAGATACCCAGAAACAGCTTTTCCAAACAGAAACCGGGCACAGAAACTTGAAGAGACCAAAGAGACGCTGATCCAAGGCATGAGAAAGGAATCATTGTGATGATACCTCATGCTTTCTTCGTTTTCTTCCATTCCAAGAGCACTGAATTCCCTTCCGTTTCCTTGTGTCCTCTGGAATTTCTTTCCCAAAGGTTTGCTATTTCTCGGTTTACATAGCTTTCACCTGTTTTGTGCAGGTTATTCCTAGATTACTTGTTTTTCTTTCTAGCATGCTTGTTTTTTTTTGAGGTTCAGTTTTTCTATCATTTGCAACTTTTAATTGGTTTTGTTTAGGCAGATGTTTACTGCCGTGCTCATATCTGCTGGCAACGCTGCCGTATTTGCTGAGGAAGACTGGCCCTGTCTAACCTCGCTTCCCATCTGCCTCTACACTACCTCGGACGCCTGCCCCAGAAAGGCTGAACGTGCGGTGAGGAGGCTCACCCCAGAATTCCATGCAGCCAACCACATGCTGCCGACACAGAACACGCGGACGTCACCTATGCAACACTGGCCGGCCCTTTCGTGTTCCATTGGCAACCTGCAGTTGAGTGGAATGTGACTTGAATATGCTACTTGAGCCCAAATCTGGTCCAGTGTAAACGAGGCCAGGTGGTTTTTCCGGGCCACTGGGATTTGTCAGAATTGGGTCTCTGCTGTCCCAGCAAGCATCATGGACACAGGGTTTCAGAGCCAGCTTGGAGCAGTCTGAGAACTCACCCGTCCCAGTTAGCCCAGGTTTGACATTCACTGCAAATTTGGGGGTTGTGACTTTCTCGGACTTTCAAACGTTCAAGCAGACTCTTTGTAAACACTAACTTCATTCACTGTGGATTATTCATGTGTGATTTCTGTTTGCCTTCCATTTCTGGGAGCTTGTTTTCTTTCCTTAGTCTAATCGTAGTGGTCTTTCTGAGCTCTCTCCCTTCGATATGCTTATCAGTGGGTTCTCCTTCATTCTAGGTTAGGAATTCTGTATTTTTTTAATCACCATATGTTCTGTAGGCCGACGTGTGGCTGCCTTGGTGATTGTTGGATGTTGTCTTTGAATTTCCATCTGTCAGTTGAAGGAATCTTTGCTATCCTAGCTTACGTCCAACTGAGAACTGAGGACACGTCTCCATCTTGGTTCATTTGACATTGTGAGATGAGAAACTCCAGGTTAGACGTTGTCCTGGCAACCACCTTCACGGACACAATGGTTCCAAGACAAATTCGATGAGTCTGATGAATTCCTCTCTCCAGGTGAGAAATCCTTCCGTCTCTTTCCCTGGATTTGCGAAGTTTTGACGTTCAGCCCTGAACCTTGAACGATCCCCTAGATTACATCTAGATACTGGCTTACTTTATTTCTACAGAGTCTGTTACTCTTTGATTGACATCCTCAGCTCTGGCATGTGTATTTTTCTTTAAATATCATGGTAATGTTCTAGTTTTCAGTCAACCTCCTTCCATATGGTGTCAAAACACAGAATCAGTACTCCTTCTACGGCAAGAGATGGGGGAGTTAATTTCATTGGAGCCCAACTGAGCACTGTAGCCTGGGAGGGCAGCCTTCGCACAGGAATGAAGCCCTCTCGAAAAGGGTGCTTTTCAGCACACTTCTAGAGCCCTTCCAAACCAAGCTACATACCCCAAGCATGACAGGCGTCCATGCCTTCAAGGATTCAAAGAGATCTCTTGGGAAACATTAGCATGTAGCCAGTGGGCCCCCGTGAGGCCAGAGCTATGCAAAGGGAGAGTCCTCTTCAAAGATGTTAGGGGCCTACGAAAGGAGTCCTCGATTCTTCTCTTCAACGTCCCCAAGAGATCATTCTGTACTTTGGAATATGAGTAAGGCAGAAGGACAACGTAGGTCTGATAAGCCCCAAGTCTGGCCTCTTGTTTCAAATCAAGTTCCAAGATTGAATCTGCACTACCTCACCATCTACTTGAGTAGGTGACAATGTTCTCCTCTCTGTGCTTGTCCATCTATTATCGCTTGTTCCCAATGATTCCTTTCTTCTCCCTTGAATCAGAGTCTGTTTGATCCTTTCAAGTTTTTGTTTGGAAAAGCTGTTTCTGGGTATCTCTCACTTGAGTGTCCTAGACTAGGCCAATCCTCGGACTGTAAACATGCGGCCATCTTGGGTGACATGTTCACCGTGATGTCATAAACACCCTCAGATTCTAAGTTGTCCTGACAACCTCAATGCACACAGTGTTTCAGAGCCGTCTCATCCCAATCTGACTAGTCCCCCTTTCCAGGTAGGATAGTTTTCCTTGCTCTGGATTTCTTGTCGGTTTCTAACTTTCTCCAAGGACTTGAAGGGTCTACTAAGTTCCCTCTAGACACCGGTTTCTTTCCTTTAAGCTTATCCCGGGTTTTATCTCTTATCTTTTGTGGATATGGCCAAATGGGTGGACTTTCCCCAGAGAACGTCCGGGAGGCCCTCTCATGTTGAAGTTGCCCAGGCATTCCCCTGATGCACACTGATCGTGTGATCTCCTAGCAGTCTGACAATTCCTCCTTGGCAGGTCACATGTTTACCTTCCTTCATCATTTGGGGAAGTTTTCCTTATGTGTTCATAGATTGTAATATTCTCCTGGATCTTTTTCTGGTGTGTACTGATAAGGTCTCCTCACCATTTCTACTTCTTTATGATCTCTGTGACCACCAGACCTTGAAATCTGTATTTCCTAATGCTAGTAATCTGATCCCCAAGCGTGATGCTAGCCGGTGAAGCCCGGGCCGCCCAAGCGGATGTGGGCACTTACCTGCTACACCACAGCCCGGCCCCAAATTGGGCTTTTGGACCAACCTTTGGCCTGAATTTGGGAAGATGTTGGCCTGCTTCGATCATTCGTGAAGGGAAGCAGTAGTAACATTAGTGTCGGTAACATTTGCCGTTGATTCATGATTTGGCTCGGACCATGTTCTCTTGGTAGTATTCCTCTTCATCTCTTTGCAAAGGTCTACCTTTCTGTATCATCATTAAGCATTTGCAGGCGATTGCTAATCCTTGGATGTTCATCTTCTCTAATCTCTTTCAGCCTCCAAGGCTTTAGGCTGTAAATCTGCACCCCTTTTTGGAGTTTTGATTTTATGTGAATTGATTTCCGTAACCCTGCATTCTAACATACTATAGCTTTCAAATCTACATCCTCATAGATTTAGACTTCTGTGTAGGCTACATCATCTTCACCAGCGTAAGACTCATTACAGGCCCTCACCACACACTTGTGCCTAATCAACTCTTTGTCCCTCCGTCCCCCACCCCCCTTTCCCTCTGGGAACTGCCAATCCTATGTCACGTGCTACCTGTTTCTTGGTCCATTTTTCCTCTTCTCCTTGTATGTGAGATCCTGTGGTATTTGGCCATACCCCAGGGCTTGTTTCAGTTCCCCTGATACCCTCAGGAGCCATTCAGGTGGTCACAAATGGCTGCACTGCATCTGTTCCTACAGCTGAGTGCTATGCCATTGTGTGGCTATAGCCCATCTTCCTTCTCCATTCGTCCCTTGATGGGCATCAGGGAGACTTCCAAGTGTTGCATATCGGGAGTAAGGCTGTGTGGAATACAGCAATGCACGGATCTCTGTGCATTAGTGTTTCCAAGATCTTTGGATATATACGCCACAGAGGAATACCTGGATCATGTGGTAAATGGATTCTGAAAATTCTGAGGCAATTCCAGACCACTTCGCGTAGTGGCTGCACCGGTTTACACTCCCACCAGCAGTGCAGGAGGCTTCCCTTCTCTCCACCTCCTCTTTGAAACTTGTTGGTTCCTGTCTTCATCCTTATAGCCATTCTGACCACTGTGAGCTGCTATCTCAGTGCCGTTTGTATTTGCATTGAGCAGAGACTTAATGTTGATGAGCATGTTTTCATACAGCCTGTTGGCCATCTTTCTATCTTCCTGGGAGAGCTGTGTGTTTCCATCTTTTGCCCTGGTTTTATTGGGCTCGCTGTTTCTTTTCGTGTGAAGACGTATGAGTTCATTGGATCTTATGGCTGTTCACCCCTTCTCCGATGTGCGGTTTGCAAACATCTGCCGTCAGTTGTTGCACAGTCTTTGCATTCAGTCGATGGTGTCATTGGCTGTGCAGAAGCTTCTGCGTTGCATGGAGTCCCCCTTGTTTCTTGTTTCCTTCATTTCCCTTGCCCCGTCACACATGCTTCTTCCAAACAGGTGGCTAAGCCAGATGGCAAAGAGCAAGATGCCTGCATTTTCTCCTAGAAGCTGCACGTTTTCAAGTCTTCCGTTCAAGGCTTTAATCCATTTCGAGGTGGTGTGTGTCCCTGGTGTAACACCACGGTCCACTCTCACTGTGTTCGATGTGGCTGTGCTGTCTTCCCAGCACCATTTCTTGTCGAGACTCTCCTTTCTCTGCTGTCTCCTCTTGGCTCCCTCGTCGAAAATGGGCTGTCCATATGTGTGTCAGTTGACCTCTGGGCTCTCGATTCTGTTCCATGGGTCTGTGTGCCTCTTTTGGGCACCAGGCTGTGCTGTTTCCGTACCTAGCACTTCATCCTATATCTGGAAATCAATAAGTGTGATGCCTGCTGCTTTGTCCGTTTTCCTCAGTATTCCTTTGGCTATTCAGTGTCCTTTGTTGCTGGATAGAAACTCTAGGATTCTCTCTTCCATTTCTGTGGGAAATAGTGCTGCAACTTTGACTGGGACTGCATGGAATCCAGAGATGGCTTTATGCGGTATGGACGCTTCAATTGTGTTAGTTCTTCCATTTGAAGAACACGGAATAGCCTTCCGTCTCCTTGTGTCTTCTGGAGTTTCTTCCCCAGAATCTTTGCTGGATTTCGGTTTCCATAGCTTTCTCCTGTTTGGCCAAGGTTATTGCTAGATATCTTTTGCTTCTTACTGGCATGCTTTCTTTTTTGAGGTTCAATTATTCAATTCTTTGCAACTTTCGATTGGCTTTGTTTTGGCAGAAGTTTCTGGCTGTGCTCACATCTGCGGGCCATGCTGCTGTATTTGCTGTGGAAGAGTGGAGCTGTCTAATGTCGCTTCCCATCTACCTCTACACTACCTCACACATCTGCCCCAGAATGGCTGGACGAGCCGTGAGGATGCTCACCCGCAGGATTCCATGTCTCCAAAGCCGGGCTCCCAAACCAGAATGCGCGGACTTCACCTCTTCCCCACTGGCCGGCCCCTTTCTTGTTCCATTGGCTACCTGCAGTTGAGTGGGATGTGACTTGAATATGCTATTTGAGCCCACCTCTGGCCCTGTGTAGATGAGGCCAGCTTCTTTTTCTGGCCCTCTGTGATGTCGGAGGATTTGTCAGAATCGTGTGTCTGCTGTCCTGTCTAGCTTCGTGGATGCAGGCTTTCAGAGCCCGCGTGGAGCAGTCCCATAACTCACCCTTCAAGTTAGTCCAGGTTTCACCTTCGCTGCAGTTTTTGGCTTTGTGACTTTCTCGGACTTTCAAACGTCCAGTCAGAGTCTGTCTAATGACTGAAGTCTTTCACTGTGGATTATTCAGATGTGATTTCTGTTGGCCTTCCATTTTCAGGGATTTTTTTCCTTTTCCAAAGTCTAATCATTACAGTCTTTCTGACCTATCTCTCTTCGATATGCTTATCAGTCCGTTCTCCTTCATTGCAAGCTATGACTTTTGTATTTCTGTAATCACCATATGTTCTGTATGCCGAGGTCTGAGTCTTTAGGTGATTGTTGCGTGTTGTCTTGGAATTTCCATCGGTCACCTGTAGAAAACTCTTATCCTGGCCGAGGTGACACTGAGCCCTGATAACACGTGGTCGTCTTGGTTGCTTTGACATTCTGAGATCAGAAACTCCAGATTCGAGGTTGTGCTGGCAACCTCCTTCACGGACATTATGTTTCCGAGACATATTAGAGAAATCTGATGAACTCCACTCCAGGTAAGATACTTTTCTGTCTCATTTCTGGATTTGGGAAGTTTCGAACTTTACTCCCGATCCTTGAGTGTTCCACTAGATTACGTCTAGATACTGGCTTACTATATTTCTATAGAGTGTTTTACTTGTTCGATTTACATCCTCAGCTCTGGCATGTTAATTTTTCTATAAACATAATTGTAATGTTCTAATTTTGAGCCAACCTCCTTACATATGCTGTCAATACACGATATTAATAATCATTCTACTTCAAGAGATACGGGGAGAGAATTTCATTGAAGCCAAACCAAGCATACTAGCCTGGTAGGGCAGCCCTCACAAAGCAACGAAGCTTTGGAATAGGGTGCTTCTCAGCACAATTCTGGAGCCCTGTCAAACAATGGGACATACACGAAGCATGACGGGGGTCCATTCCTTCAAGGGTTCAAAGAGATATCTTGTGACACATTAGCATGTACCCAATGGGCCTCTGTAATGCCAGAGCTATGGAAAGTGAGATTTCTCTTCAATGAATGCTAGGGGCATAGGAATGGAAGCATCAATCATTGTCTACAGTGTCCTCAGGAGATCATTCTTAATTTTGGATTATGATTAAGGCAGAAGGACAATGTAGGTCTGATAAGCCCCAAGTCCAGCCTCTGGATTCAAATCAAGTTTCAAGCTTGCATCAGCATGGCCTCCCCATACACTTGAGTAGATTACAATGTTCTCCACTCAGTGCTTGTCCCCCTATTATTGCTTCCTCACAATGACTTCTTTCTTACCCCTTTAATCAGCGTGTATTCTCTCTCTTCAAGTTTCAGTGCCTGGTTTCTGTTTTTAAATTCTCTTCTGGGTATCTCTAACTTGAGTATCGTAGCCTAGGACAATCCTCAGACTATAACCATGAGGCCATCTTGGGTGACATGTTCACTGTGATGTCATAAACTCCCTCAAACTTCTAAGTTGTCCCAGCATCTTCTATGCACATGACTACTCTCCCTTTCCAGCTTGAATAGTTTTCCATTTCCTGGATTTCTTGTGGGTTTCTAAGTTTACCCTTGAACTCTTAAATGTCTACTAAATTCTCTCTAGACATGGTTTCTTTACTTTAAGTTTATCCTGGTTTTTATCTGTTACATTTTGTGAATATGGCCGAATGTGTAGACTTTCCCCAGTGAAAGTCCTGGAGTCCATCCAAAGTTAAAGTTGCCCACTCAAGCCTCTGATGTGCAATGATCGTGTCATCTCATTCAGTCCGCCAATTCTACCTATGCAGGTCACATCACTTCCTTCAGTCTGTATTTAGGGAAGTGTACCAGATGTGTCATAGATTGCAATATTTTCATGTTTTTTTCCTATTGCCTATCTCTAACGTATGCTCACAATTTCGACTTCTTTGTGATCCCTGTACACACCATACCATGAAATCTATCTTTCCCAACGTTACTAATCTGATCAGTACCAGTGATGCGAATCCATGAATCCCAGGCCACCCAATAGCAATGTGGGCACTTACACTCCTGAACACATGGCTGGCCCTGAATTTTACTTGTGGACCAATATTTTTCCTGAACTTGGGAAGAAGATGGCCTGCTGTGATTATTCGTGAATGTAATTACTCATAACATCATAGACGGTAACATTTTCCCTTGGTTCATCTGTTTAGCACGGAACACATTCTCTTCATAGTATTCCCCATAATCTATTTGCAATGGTCTACTTTCTGTAGCATCATTAAGCATTTGGAGGAGACTCACAGTCCTTGGAAGTTCATCTTCTCTAATCTCTTTCAGCCTCAAATCCTTTATGCCCCAAATCAGCACGCCTTTTTGGATTTTTTCATTCCCTCTGGGAATCACCAATCCAAAGTGAACATTGACATCCAAAGCTAGAATGCTCAGTTTGGCACCAGTGAAATTCTCTCCCATCTCTGGCCGTAGAAGATTATTGACTATGTGTTTTGACAGCATATGTGAGGAAGTTGGCTGAAAATTAGAACATTACACTTATATTTAATGAAAAATAAACATGCCAGAGCTTAGGGTGTAAATCAAACAACTTACAAAACCTACAGAAATAAAGTAAAGCCGTATCTAGACGTAATCTACTAGGAGGACCATTCATGCAGGGTCAAGTTCCAGCCTTCCCAAATTTAGAAAAGAGACATAAAAATATCTTACCTGGAGACAGGAATTCATCAGATTTCTCTAATTTGTCTCAGAAACATTATGTCCATAAGGTGGTTGCCTGGACAACCTAGAATTTGGAGTTTCTGATCTCAGAATGTCAAACCAACCAAGATCACCTCGTGTTCTCAGTGCTCAGTTGGACCTAGGCAGGATAGCAAAGATTCCTTCAAGTGAACGATGGAAATTCAAAGGCAATGCCCAACAATCATGAAAACACTCACACATCAGCCTAGAGAACATATGGTGATTAAAGAATCACAAAATTCATAACTTGGAATGAAGGAGAACGGACTGATAAGCGTATCTATGGGAGATAGCTGAGAAAGACAATGACGATTGATGTGGATTAAGGCTGCCCCAGCTCGAAAAGCCCAAGGTTACCTGGCCTACATGTCAAAGCATATGAGCCGGTGAAGTTTTTTTGGTATGAATTAGAGGTGCCCCAGTGAGAGAAGCCCAGGCGATGCTCACCTACATGCCTATCTATATGGCCAAATTCGTATCTAATGTTATACGACCACACAATAATCAGACTCCATCTGTACTGAAGTCATTTAATGGCTTTTTACATCATCTTTTCTTTTACCAGTAAAAATGTCACGTACCCATGCCTTATAAAATTTGCCCTTACCCTCAACTCAGGGCAGCAGCAGGACATCTGACTGCCCATGGCTCCTTTCCCCATGCAGCAGCCGCAGCTATTCAATGCCCATGGGTCCAGTTCCCATGCCTGCAGCTCTTCCATACCCATAGGTCCTGTCCCCATGAAGCAACTCTTTACTCCCCATGGGTCCTGCCCCTACGTTATCCTGTACCATTCTCTAAATAAAAGAGCACCTCTGGAAGGCCTTGAGAGACCAAGAAATCTTTCTTCCGACTCATCAGCTCGCTGACCCACCATCATATATTGTGGCCCCCCTACCGGGAACTTGCTTCATCGGTTTCTGAGCTCAACTTCTGGTAAGTGCCCTTTTCTTCC
Source organism: Equus asinus (assembly GCF_041296235.1). Classification (NCBI taxonomy): domain Eukaryota; kingdom Metazoa; phylum Chordata; class Mammalia; order Perissodactyla; family Equidae; genus Equus; species Equus asinus. Next base: position 10,715,199 of record NC_091817.1, read on the forward strand.
TTGTGCCTCTCTCTGTTTCGAGGATGAATCTAAATTCACTTCTCCATCAGGAACTGTCTTGGATAGCTATATGAATCCACGTTTGCTGCCCATGGCTACTCTATGGGGCAAATCATGGCATTCAGCTTGAAGAGAATCAGTACCTTAAGCCTAAGGGTGATGTAGAGTGAATTAATCCATTCCTCCCTGACTCTATCTCTAATATACAAATTTTAGGTGGGCACGGGTTGGCCACTTAAGTCCTTAGGATGGTCAGCAATCTGCAAGACGCCGCTGTAATGTTTCTTATCCTAAGGTTGGATTGGGATACCTCCCATGGCACCTGACCATGCTCTGAACTGTGTGAATGTCCCAATTGGGACTCCAGTTCAAGGAAAGTACCAAAGTCTAACCTTTGGTTGCGTATGGGAAGCCCTTCTCGGAGAATGCCTCCAACACGCAATTGGGTAGAATGCCCCCCAGAGCGGCGGAAAATTCCTCACTAATTTTCTCCATCCTGTTCTCTCTTGAACTTCTCCCTTTCTCTTGGGGACCATTCACCAGGCACCTATTACTGCCAGGCAGAATAGGAAAGATGTTCACCAGGCACCTGTAACTTCCAGGCATACCAGGGAAGATATGCAATGGATGCAATGCTGGGGGTCACCCCCATCACCCCTTGTTATAGGATCCTCACAATAGGATTGACAGGTAGGATGCTGCCCCAGGTTCAGGGGGGATTTTCAAGGTAATGGACCTGTCTCTTTCATCTTTCTTAGAGTTGCAATGGCGTTTTGCGTCTCCTTTAGAGCTTTGCAACAGGGAAGCAAAGAAATCGGTCAACAGTCATGGCTTCCACCCCTGGGACCCCAAACTTGGCATTTCTGGGCCTGATCACCCCGGAAAGCCCAAGTAGGGTGCTCTCTCTTGGGGGGTGACTCATTGAGTGTTTTAGTCACCTACTGAGTTGGCTATGAGGGTAGCAGACCTGTGATTTATTCTGTGAACTGCCATGCTACAGTAGTGCGCCCCAGCATGGGAACTGTTGAGTGAGTCTTCTCTTGATAACCCTCTTTGAGCGGGCATGAGGGTGAGGTCTGATGTCTTCATTTCCTTTCTTTGTTTTGCTCATCATGTCCTCTGTTTTCACCAAGTCTTGGTTAAGTTCAGGCTGGACTTGACCAGAACCTGGAACTTCTGTAAAATCGAAAAACTTGAAAATATTTTGCAAGGAACTTCATTCTCAACCCGGGTACTGGGAGCCCCGGCCTCCAGGCAGTTCAAGCCCTTTGCATGCACTCCACCCTTCTCCACTTCACTGTCAGTTGGACACTGGCTTTACTGCTGTGGGGAATGAGATAACCATCCCTTAAGAATCATAACTCAGGGTCATTCTAACTAATTAGAAACACTTTCAATTGTATGGGTTATGCCCCAGAAACTCCAGCTGGTAGAAAATGTGTGATGTTTCTCTCTGCCTTTCTGGTGCAGTTGGACAGGTAGATCAACCTAGAACGTCCTTCAAGTTACAGTCCAGTTTCTGAGAAATCAAGAGCAACTGTCCTTAGAAAATCATTGCAAGACTGGAAATACAGTTCTAGAGGGAGTTCAGATTCCACCTTGTTCCTTTACCATGAAAAGGATTATCTTCCCCCCTCTCCAGGAACTACTATCTAGCATATCACTCATTCTTAAGACTGAAAAAAAAAAGGAGGGGAAAGGATAAATGGCCATAAGTGTGCCCTTGCAAAAAGTCTAGCATCTTGAGGGTCTTCTCCATAAGTATTAGTAAAAAGGCTCAAAACAAAGTGTTGATTTGTACCTGGTGAGATTTATATTATTGTACCAGATTCATGGCAGTAGTTTTTAAAACAATAGTTGTACAGTCTCTGTGTATATGTGTCTATGTGTACATCATACGTGAGATATTTTAACCCCTGGATGGTCTGGCCAAAATTAAGATCTCTGTTTAGTTGGCTTAAAGTAACTGCTTTCTTAAATTCTATATGTAGTCGAAATTAACAGAGTGACTTTCAAAGTTAACGTGACGTGAATTAACCTTTGATAAATGAAAGCTTCTTTAAGTTTGTTGGTTTCATTGAAAATTGTCTTCTTGTCAGAGTTGTCAGTATTTGCATAGGATGCAGGCATTCAGACTCGGTTTACTAGTCATATAAGTCCACGTTGTCTGTTAAATTTGTCAGCAAAATAATAGCTTTAAATGATGACCAGTTGTGTCTAATGCCTCATGAGGTTTCCCTAGTAATGTGAACATAATTGTTGGAAACAAATGGTTTAAATACATAAAACTCATAAAAGTGAGTACAATAACTTTTATGGTCTGTATACTTGGGGAAAAAAACAGCTTCAAAATCCTTTTTGGTAACAATCTTGAGTTCTGCCAAGTTAAGTTAAATGATAAAAAGATGAATATGCGGGTCACTTTTGGATAGAACGGCACACTCACACATTATTGTTAAACATATCTAAGTTATCTACTTTTGGCTTCTTATGGAAGAGGCTAAAAGCGTTTGGGTGTATCAAAAAGCATGCCTTGTGTTTTATTGCGAAGTGGCATGTTTCTTAAGTTGTGAAGTGTTTAGAATGCTGATATAAAAGACATTTAATAATTGTTTACCTTTTTAGTGTTTACTAGGTCCGTTAAGTGTTAAAGGTTCTAACTTACCTATGGAATTAAAGCTACAGGAATTTACTAAGAAAAAGAGCTCTGTATTCAAGGAAGTTAAAATGTATGTTTTCAGTAAAAAAGGTATAAAGAATGGAAATATTTTTGTTTGATGGGTTAAGAAAGATAAATTGCTCCTGATGTACTAGAAAGGAAAAAAGAAAGATTTTGGGACAAGTACTGAAAATGAAAAAGAAAGATGTAGAAGGTTTGTGAAGGAGGAATTCTGAAATGAGTTTTGTGCCTGCTCAAGTAGACTAAAGTAAGTTCAATTAAGTGAATGAGTTTGAATGTTAATAATAAGTAGGTGCAGAAATTCAAATTTGGTTTTCTTTAAAAGGATACATTGTCTTGAACTTTTGATCTGCTCTTGGTAAAGAGGATGTAAGAGCTGTTCCTTTGAGTACGTCTACCTAAGAGACAAATCTGTTTTGTGAAAATAATGGCTGAGGTTACTCTTAATATTTTTGACTCTTTCTGTTATCACTTTGAATGGATACCTGAGCATTGTTTCACAGTGAGTGTTGTTTGCTATTTGAACATTTTAAAAACTTTTGATATGTTGTGACAAGCTTCTCACTCAAAAATATTCAAATCCTGAATGAAGGCATTCTTTAGACCTGGTATACAGAAGAATGATTACTCTGAGGATTTTCAGAGGGTCCCTGAGACTTCTCAGAGAAATTTGCTCTCTCTTCCTACAAGGAGGAAAATGCTAAAGTAATTTGGCTTATTTGGTCTATTAAATTAAATGGGAAACATTGTGAAATAAGCGACAATAGACTTTCTTAGCTGGTATGTGATGGGTAAATGTTATTAATATAGACGTCTCAAAATTAGATAGCATTCCTAAAATTATGATCTGCCCTGGTTGTCAGTGATAAGTTCACTTATTATCTGGCAGTGTTATATGTCACAGAAGTAGTCAAGTTTCTTTGCCAATTGCCCTTTTGAGTTCTTTGTCCATTTCCAGATAGTTGTTTTACTCTGATGCTTTTTCCTTTTGCAAATATGTTTCAACTTCCGAGAAATTCCTGGAAAGGATTCTGACACAAAGAGTCTAAACGACAGCTTTCTGATAAACCTTCAGATTGTAAAACTGAACGGAGTAAGAAATGACAGAATTCTAACAGAAACTATGCTCATCGATCTGCTAACAGAAGATTCAGCTCAAGAATTGATTATACAGGACTTTGTGCACTGATTAGAACGATTATAAATTTTTAGGACTTCTGTTTGAAATATTGTTGAGTTTGGATGTGTTGTTTTGTCTTCTCATAATGAAGGAAATCTTTTTCTCTTTTCGCTTATGCTGACTAAAACTTACAGCCATTTGGTGAAATTATACCTTTATGAGCAAAACTGAAACATTTATCTTTTTCTGCCTACCTTATCCCTCCTGAATTTGGAAACCCTTTTTTACTGAGTATGGTCATTTCGTGGCAATATTTGCATAAGTTCCATAAGAATCTGTTCTCCTTATAACAGGACACATTGGTTATATTACCAAGGCTTTGACTGGAATGTCATATTTGAAACACACAGCCTCAGATATGACAAGACAGCGTTTAAGGAACAAAGATTGGACTTTCTGGAATACAGCCACTCGGAAACACAGGCCTGGTACCTTGTTTACTGAGATTTTGGCAATCTTACCTGGTAAGTAACGAAGCTTGCTTATCTCGCAGGTGCAAGGAACCTCCAAATATTTGGGGAGACCTCAAAGAGAACACCACTCAAATCTGTAGGTATTTCAGGCCAAATCTGATGGCAAGTCCTTGGCTTGGATTTTCTGGCCTCTAGAGGCCTTCACAGTTCAATCTGAGGTTCCGCAGGAAAAGATCCAGCGAAGCACATTTAAAAAAGACTGTATGAACAATTACTATTCTTGCTGCTCTTATGTAAATAATTGGAGCAAGTTGTATTGAAACTACACTTGATTTGCAAACCTGTTAATCCTGATATGGCTATCTTTTGTAAAAATGAGAGTGATTTAAGAGAGAAAAAATTATGTTTCTGTAGAAGCTATAGTAGGCATTCATGGATATTAGATTCTAGCTCTTTTCTTCCGCAATATTCATGTATTATTAATATTAATGTCTCCTTGTGGCCATCTACCTCTGACACCTGGAAGTTCCCTGGCCACAATCAAACATTTTCCTTCAATACTACTGTCCAAATACTAACTAGATTTGCCTTGTCACACTTGGATCATACAGAACAAGTTCCAAAGGTAATGTCCCCAACTTACTAATACACACAGGATGGACAATACAAAATTTGGGATGAATATATTTGGTTAACTCCTACTAGTGGGCAACTCAGTAAAAGGCCACTTTCTTTTGTGGAAAAAAAATCACCCCTGTGATACATGGCCTTATAGCACTCGACCTATGGGAAAAAATCCCTGTTATATGTGTTCTCATATCATAGCCTTAAAAAAAATACTGATTGGTTTCAGACTGACTGGGATACATGGCTCAACACGCATTGGTTAGCCCCTAACGGTGCTCAGTGGATACGTGGCTCCAATTTATGACCTTGGTTACCACCTGCATGGATTGGACGATGCACTCTAGGCTTTGTCTGGATGCAAGGTGGAACTACATTTACTATATCTCCTCCTGCTAACCTACCCAACTTGCAACAGCACTTGACCAGCCCTGTCTTCCACTGGTATGACCATCTTTCCGCAATTTTCTTTCACCAATTAGGAATCGACTTCTGTAGCATATTCAAGTCTTGCATGGAAGTCCTAGACAAATTTACTATGAAGGCATTAAATGATACACAACATAGCATTTCACTGCTCAATTTAGAAGTATCCCAAGTGTGTAAGGCAGTCCTCCAAATCCAAATGGCACTGGATGTCTTGACAGCAGCACAAGGGGGCACCTGTGCCACTATAAAAACTGAATGTTGTATCTATATTCCTGACTACTGTCAAAATATTTCTGGCTTGGTATCCCAGCCACCAAATTAAATCCATGTCTGACCAACCCTAAATCTAAATGATTGGTTGAACTCCTAGTCAGGACAAAGTTTCTGCACTACTTCAAAACCTTATTCATTGGGTTAAACATACTGCTTGTATTTCTTATGATATTTTGTTGTCTGTTTCATTGTTTGTCTTTAGCATGTCAAAAATGTTTCACTTCCTGAACCACCTCTTGTCAATGACTCTCTCATCTCCAGAGGATCTGTATAACTTGTCAGGCTTGAACTCAATGGGGCAAGACTTCTGGTCCACTAAACTGCCTAAGTGTACCTATGGCCCAATTTAGGGACAGCTCTACAACCCTGTACAGCCAGAAGTAGTCACAGAAGACTAACCATCATCCATATCCCCAAAGATTTCCAGTCCAAATAGGTTCAGGGAGGTTTTATGATGCGGATCAGGGCTGCCCCAGCTAGGGAAGCTGAAGGTGACCTGGACTACATGCCAAACTATATGACCCAGTGGATTTTTTTATGGTATGAATTAGGGCTGCCCCAGGGCGAGAAGCCCAGGGCATTCTCACCTACATGCTGATCTATATGGCCAGATTCGTATCTAAAAATATGACAACACAATGTCCAGACTCCATCTGTACTGAAATCATTTAAAGACATTTTACATCATTATTTCTTTTTCAAGTAAAAATAAGTCATATACCCATGCCTTATGAAATTAGCCCTAACCCTCCAGTCAGGGCAGCAGCAATAGCTCTGACCAGCCATGGGTCCTGTCCCCAGGCAGCAGCAGCAGTAGCTCTTCACTGCTAATGTGTCCTGTCCCCATGCTATCCTGTACTGTTCTCTCAATAAAAGAACACCAATGCAGGATCTTGAGAGTCCAAGCAATCTTTCATTCGAGTCTTCAGCTCGCTGAGCCCATATCAACGATTCTACCACGGAAAATAAAAAACGGTCCCAGAAAATGGAAGGCACACAGAAATCACACATGAATAATACATAAAGAAAGATGTCAGTTTTAGACATACTCTGAACGTTCGAAAGTCGGAGTAAGTCACAATCCCAAAAACCCAAGCGAACGTCAAACCTAGGGTAACTGGTAAGGGTGAGTTATGAGACTGCTAAAATCAGGCTCTGTAAGCCTGTGTCTATGAAGTTTGCAGGGACAGCAGAGACACAATTCTGACAAATCCTCTGACATCACAGTGGAGAAGAAAAACAAACTGGCCTCATCTACACAGTGCCTGAGTTGGGCTGAAGTAGCATATTCAAGTCCCATTCCACTCAACTGCAGGTTGCCAATGGAACATGAAAGGAGCCGGCCCGTGGTGCAGTGGTGAAGTCTGCACATTCTGGGTCGGCAGCCCAGGGCTGGCCATGTGGAATCCTGGGGGTGAACCTCCTCACCGCTGGTCCAGCCATTCTCGGGGAGGCATGGGAGGTAGTGTAGAGGCAGCTGGGAAGCAACGTCAGACAGCGTCAGTATTCCTCAGCAAATACAGCAACATCGACAGCAGATCTGAGCACAGCCATAAACATCAGCCGAAACAAAACTAATGAAAACTTGAAAAGAACAGAAAAACCTAACCTCAGCAAAAAAAGAATAAGATCTCTAGAAATAAGCTTAGCCAAACAGGTGCAAGCTATGGAAATCGGAAACTAGCAAAACTTTGGGGAAAGAAATTCCAGAAGACACAAGCAAATGGAAGGGTGTTTCGTGCTATAGGAATGTAGGAACTAAAATACTTGAAACCTCCATAACGGATAAAGCAATCTCTGGATTCCATGCAATCCCAGTCAAAGGTGCAGAATCTTTCCCACAGAAATATGAGAGAATCCTTAAGTCTCTATCCAGCAACAAGGGACCCTGAATACCCAAAGGAATCCTGAGGAAAACGAACAAAGCAGGACATATCACATTTACTGATTTCAACATGTAGGACGAAGTGCTACGTACAGAAACGGCACAGTCTGGTCTCAAAAACAGACACAGAGATCAACGGAAAAGAATCGAGAGCCCAGAGGTCAACTCACACATATATGGACAGCCCATTTGCAACGAGGAAGGCAAGAGGATCAGTGGAGAAAGGAGAGTCTCAAGAAGAAAAGGTGCTGGAAAACTGCACAGCCATATGTGATGCAATGAGAGTAGACCATGATGTTACATCAGGCACACACACCGCCTCGAAATGGATTAAAGCCTTGAACGGAAGACTTGAAACCGTGAAACTTCTAGTAGAAAACCAGGCACCTTGCTCATGGCCATGTGGCATAGCCGCCTATTTGGAAGAAGCATGTGTGACTGGGCAAGGGCAACACACGAAACAAGAAACAAATGGGATTGCATGCAACGCAGAAGCTTCTGCCCAGCCGAGGAAACCATCCACTCAATGCAAAGACAGCACAACAACTGCGAGTGGATGTTTCAAACCACACATCGGAGAAGGACTGAATAGCCAAAAGAGCCAACGACCACACATGCCAACACAAGACAAAAACAAACAAGCCCATTAAAACCTGGGCAAAAGATGGAAACAGAGTTTTACCAAATAAGATATAAAGATGGCCAACAGCTGTATGAACACATGTTCATAATCATTACATCTAAGGCCAATGCAAATCCAAATGGCAATGAGATAACAGCACATTGTGGTCAGAATGCCCATAAGGAACAAGACAGGAAACAAGTGTCGGAGAGGAGGTGGAGAGAAGGGAAGCCTCCTGCACCGTTGGTGGGAGTGTAAGCCGGTGCGGGAACTATGCAAAGCGGTGTGGAATTTCCGCAGAAATTTCAGAATCCATCTACCATATGATCCAGCTATTCCTCTGTGTTGCATTTATCCGAAGAACTTGGAAACACCAACACATAGGAATCCCTGCACCGCTGTGCTCACCACAGCCTTAATCCTGATGTCCAGGACTTGGATATCGCCCTGGGGCCCATCAAGGGACGAATGGAGAAGGAAGATTGGCTATAGCCACACAATGGGATAGCACTCAGCTGCAAGAAAGGGTGCAGTCCAGCCATTTGTGACACCAGAATGGCTCCTGAGGGTATGAGAGGAACTGAAAGAAGCCCCAGGGAGAAAGTCAAGAACCGTAGCATCTCACTTACAAGGAGAAGAGTAAAATAAGGAGAAACAAACCGGTAGCACATGACAAGGGATTGGTGGTTCCCAGAGGGAATCGGTGGCAGAAGACAGTGGAAGAAAGAGTTGATTAGGCACCAGTGTGTGGTATGGGCATGTCATTAGGCTTACGGTGGTGAAGATGATGTACCATACAAGAAGTCTAAATCTAGGAGGTTGTAAATCTGAAAACAATAGGGTGTTATAATGCAGCGTTATGGCAATCAATTCATGTAAAATCAAAACTACAAAAAGGCAAGCAGGTTTATGGCCTAAAGCTTTGGAGGCTGAAAGAGATTAGAGAAGATGAACTTCCAAGCATTGCTAATCACCTCCAAGTGCCTAATAATGCTACAGAAAGGAAGACAGCGGCAAAGAGATGAAGAACAACTCTACCAAGAGAACATGTTCCGTGCTAAACTCAGGATCCAAAGGAAAAGGTTACCGTCCATGATGTTACTACTAATTACCTTTACAAATAATCAAAGCAGGCCAACATTTTCCCCAATTCAGGCAAAATGTTGGTCCAAGAATCCAATTCAGTGCCGGCCCTGTGGTGTACTGGGTAAGTTCCCACATTCCACTTGGGTGGTACAGGCTTCATCGGCGAGCATCACGGGTGCGGATCAGATTAGTAGCATTAGCAAATATAGATTTCATGGTATGGTGCAGACAGACATCCTAAAGAAGTCAAAATTGTGAAGAGACGTTATGAATACACATCAGAGTAAGAACCATGGAAATATTGCAATCTATGAACGCATCAGGAACACTTCCCCAAATGATGAAGGAAGAAAAACATGTGACCTGCCAAGGTGGAAATGGAGATGACACGATCATTATGCATCAGAGGATTGAAGAGGAAAGTCAATCTCGGGAGGGACTCCAGGGCTTTCTCTGGGGAAAGTCCACCCATTTGGACTCATCCACAAAAGATAAAAGATAAAACCCAGGATAATCTGAAAGGAAAGGAACTGGTGTCCAGCGGGATTGTGGTAGACCTTTCAAAGTTCGAGGATAAAGTTATAAACAGACACGGAATCCAGAACAAGGAATACCATCTTACCTGGAAAGGGGAAGTAGTCAGACTGGTATGAGATGGTCGTGAAGAACTGTGTGCATGGAGGTTTTCAGGACAGCTTAGAATTCTGAGGGTGTTTATGACATCACGGTAAACATGTCACCCAAGATGGGGGCAGGTCTCCAGCCCGGGGATGGGCCTAGGCTTGGATACTCAAGTGACAGATACCCAGATACAGCTTTTGCAAACAGAATCTGGGTGCAGAAACGTGAAGAGATGCAAGAGACGCTAATTCAATGGATAAGAAAGGAATCATTGGGAAGAAGTGATAACAGAGGGACAAGCACTGAGAGGAGAACATTGCCATCTCCTCAAGTCGATGGGGAGGCCATGCTGATTCAATCTTGAAACTTGACTTGAAACAAGAGGCCGGACCTTGAGCTTATCAGACCTATGTTGTCCTTCTGCCTCACTCATAATCCAAAGTCAAGAATGATCTCTTGAAGACATTGAAGAGAAGAATAGAGGCCTCGGTCCTAGGTCCCTAGTATTCTGTGAAGAGAAGTCTCACTTTCCATAGCTCTGGCGTCATAGGCACCCACTGGGTACATGGTAATGTGTCACTAGGCATCTCTTTGAAGCCTGGAAGGAATGGACCCCTGTCATGCTTGGGGTATGTCTCTTGGTTTGTAAGGACTCAGGAAGAGTGTGCAAAAGCTTCCTTTTGCAGAAAGCTTCGTTACTGTGTGAAGGCTGTCCTCCCAGGCTAGAGTGCTCAGTTGAGATCAATGAGATTCCCTCCCCCATCTCTTGCCGTAGAAGGAGTATTGATTAGGTGTTTGACATCACACATAACGATGTTTGCTGAAACTTAGAAAATTACCATTCTATTTAAAGGAATATAAACATGCCACAGCTGAGGAGGTAAATTAAACAAATCACAAAACCTGTGGAAATAAAGTAAGCCAGTATCTAGACGTAATCTAGTGGAGCGTTCAAAGATCAGGTGTGAAGTTGTGAACTTTCCAAATCTAGAAAAGAGACAGAAGGATCTCTCAGCTGGAGAGAGGAATCCATCAGATTCATCTAATTTGTCTCGGAACCATTGTGTCTGGGAAGGTGGTTTCCAGGACAACCTCAAACATGGCGTTTCTGATCTCACAATATCGAACCAACCAAGATGACCACGTTTACTCAGTGCTCAGGTGGATCTAGGCTAGGATGGCAAAGATTCCTTCAAATGACCGATGGAAATTCAAAGACAACACCCAACAGTAACGAAAGCACTCACACATCAGACTACAGAACCTATGGTGATTAAAGAAATACCAAACTCCTAACTTGAAATGAAGGAGAACACACTGATAAGCATATCGAAGGGAGATAGCTCAGAACCATGACGATTAGACTCTGGAAAAGAATGCAAGCTCCCAGAAAATGGAAGGCAAACAGAAATCACACCTCAATAATCCACAGTGAATGACTTCAGTGTTTAGTTAGGGTCTGCTTGAACGTTTGAAAGTCCGAGAAAGTCACAACCCCAAAACTTGCATTGAAGGTCAAACCTGGGCTAACTGGGAAGGGTGAGTTCTGAGACTGCTCCACGCGGGCTCTGAAACCCTGTGTCCCCGAAGCCTGATTGGAAAAGAGACACGATTCTGACAAATACTCCGACATCACAGTGGTCCAGAAAAAGAAGCTGGCCTCATCTACACAGGGCCAGAGTTGGGCTCAAGTAACATGTTAAAGTACCTTCCACTCAACTGCAGGTTGCCAATGGAACACGAAACGGGCCAGCCAGTGGGGCAGCCGTGAAGTCCCTGTGTTCTGAGTCGGCAACCCAGGGTCGGCCACGTGGAATCCTGGGGGTGAGCCTCCTCACCGCTCATCCAGCAGTTCTGGGCCAGGCGTGCGACCCAGTGTAGAGGCATATGGGAAGCAACGTTATAGCACGCTACTCTTGCTCAGCAAATACAGCAGCATGGCCAGCAGATGTGAGCACAGCTATAATCTTCTGCCAAAACAAACCAATTAAATGTTGCTAAGAATAGAAAAAAGGAACAGCAAAAATGAAAGCATGCCAGTAAAAAGAAAAAAACATCTAGGAATAACATTGGCCAAACAGGAGAAAGCTATGTCTACCAAAATCTAGCAAAGCTTTGGGCAAAGAAATTCCACAAGACACAAGGAAACGGAAGTCTTTTCCATGTTCTTTGAATGGAAGAACGAACACACTTTAAGCATCCATACCGCAAAAAGCAATGTCTGCATTCCATGTCATCCCAGTCAAAGTTGCAGCAATCTTTCCCACAGAAATAGAAGAGAGAATACTAAAGTTTCTATGTGGCAACAAAGGACCCTGAATAGGAAGAGGAATCCTGAGGAAAACGAACAAAGCAGCATGTATCACACTTTCTCATTGCCAAATATAGGATAAAGCACTAGGTACCGGTACAGCACAGCCTTTCCCCCAAAATAGGCACACAGACCCATGGAACAGAATTGAGCCCAGCAGTCAACTGCCACATATATGGGCAGCCCATTTTCGACACGGGAGCCAAGAGGAGACAGCAGAGAAAGGAGAGTCTCGAAAAGAAACAGTGCTGGGAAGACTTCAGAGCCACAAGTGGCACAATGAGACTAGACCATGATGTTACACCAGGCACACATACCACATTGAAATGGATTAAAGCTTTGAATGGAAGACTTGAAACCATGAAACTGCTGCCGGAAAATGCAGGCAGCTTGCTCTTTGCCATCTGGCATCGCCGCCTACTTGGAAGAAGCATGTGTGACTGGGTAAGGGCAACAAAAGAAACAAGAAACAAGCGTGACTCCATCCAACGCAGAAGCTTCTACCCGGCCAACGACTCCATCGACTCAATGCAAAGACAGCACAACTGCGACAGGATGTTTGCAGAACAGACATTGGAGAAGGGGTGAACAGCCATAAGATCCAGTGAACTCATACATCTCCACAGGAAAAAAAACAATGAGCCCAACAAAACCTGGGCAAAAGATGGAAACACACATTTCTCCCAGGAAGATAGAAAGATGGCCAACAGGCTGTATGAAAACATGTTCCTCATCATTAAGTCTGAGGCCAATGCAAATCCGAAGTGCAATGAGATAGCAGCTCACAGTGGTCAGAATGGCTATAAGGGTGAAGACACGAAACAACATGTTTCAGAGAGGAGGTGGAGAGAAGGGAAGCCTCCTGCACTGCATGTGGGAGTTTGAGCCGATGCAGCCACTACACAAAGGAGTGAAAATTCAGAATGTTTCAGAATCCACCTAGCATATGATCCAGCTATTCCTCTGTGACGTATATATCCAAAGATCATGGAAACAGTAATGCACAGAGATCCCTGCACTGCTGTGAGCACCACAGCCTTACGCCCGATATCCAAGACTTGGAAGCCTCCCTGATGCCCATCAAGGGACGAATGGAGAAGGAACATGGGCTATAGCCACACAGTGGCATAGCATTCAGCTGTCGGAATGGATGCAGGCCAGCCATTTGTGACCACCAGAATGGCTCCTGAGGGTACTAGAATAACTGAAACAAGCGCCGGGGTAAGGTCAAATACCACAGGATCTCACGTACAGGAGAAGAGGAAAAACAGACCAACAAACAGGTAGCATGTGACATGGGATTGGTAGTTCCCAGAGGAAAAGTAGGCGAGGGCCAGAGGGAGAAAGAGTTGCTTAGGCACAAGTATCGTGAGAGCCTGTAATTAGCCTTACGGTGGTGAAGATGATGTAACCTACTCAGAAGTCTAAATCTAGGAGGATGTAGATCTGAAAGCTATAGCATCTTAGAATGCAGGGTTACGGCAATCAATCCACATAAAATCAAAACTCCAAAAAGGGGTGCAGACTTACGGCCTAAAGCTTTATAGGCTGAAAGAGATCAGAGAGGATGAACTTCCAAGGATTGGTAATCACCTCAAAGTGCTTAATGATGCTACAGAATGGTAGACCTTCGCAAAGTGATGAAGCGGAATACTAGCAAGAGAACATGTTCCGTGCTAAAGTCATGAACCAATGGAAAATAATACCTTCCATGATGTTACTACTCATTCCCTTCACGAATGATTGAAGCAGGCCAACATCTTCCCAAGTTCAGGCCAAAGGTTCGTGCAGAAGTCTAATTCATTGCCGACCCTGTGGTGCAGCAGGTAAGTGCCCAACTTCCTCTTGCATGGCCCGGGCTTCAGGGGCTAGCATCATGGGTACAGATCAGATTTCTAGCATTAGGAAATCCAGAGTTCAAGGTATGGTTGGCACAGAGAGCATAAAGAAGTAGTAATTGTGAGGAGGCCTTATCAATACTCACCAGAAAAAGAACCATGAGAATATTAGAGTCTATGAACGCATCTGGTACGCTTTCCCAAATCATGAAGGAAGGAAAATATGTGACCCACCAAGGTGGAATTGTCAGACTGCCATGAGATCACACGATCATTGTGCATCACAGGATTTCCTGGGCAACGTCAACTTGGGAGGGAGTCCAGGACTTTCTCTGGGGAAAGTCCACCCATTTGGCCATATCCACAAAAGATATGCGATAAAACCCAGGATAATCTTAAAGGAAAGAAACCGGTGTCTAGAGGGAATGTAGTAGACCTTTCCGAGTTAGAGGACAAAGCTGAAAACCGACAACACATCCAGAACAAGGAAAACTATCCTTCCTGGAAAGGGGGAGTAGTCAGGCTGGGAGGAGACGGCTCTGAAACACTGTGTCCATGGAGGTTGTCAGGACAACTTTGAATTCTGAGAGTGTTTATGACATTACAGCGAACGTGTCACCCCAGATGGCTGCATGTTTACAGTACCAGGAGTGGCTTAGGCTGGGATACTCAAGTGAGAGATACCCAGAAACAGCTTTTCCAAACAGAAACCAGGCACAGAAACTTGAAGAGATCAAAGAGATGCTGACACCAGGGATAAGAAAGGTATCATTGTGATGATACTTCATTCTTCCTTCGTTTTCTTCCATTCCATGCACACTGATGCCCTTCCGTTTCCTTGTATCTTGTGGAATTTCTTTCCCAAAGCTTTGCTACTTCTCGGTTTACATAGCTTTCACCTGTTTGGCACAGCTTATTCCTAGATACCTTGTTCTTCCTAGTAGCATGCTTTTTTTTCTTTTTTGAGGTTCAGTTTTTCTATCCTTTGCAACTTTTGGTTAGTTTTATTTAGGCAGATGTTTACTGCTGTGCTCACATCTGCTGGCAATGCTGCTGTATTTGCTGAGGAAGACTGGCCCAGTCTAACGTCGCTTCCCATCTGCCTGTTTCCTTTGTTGCCCATTCCTGTCACACACGCTTCTTCCAAATAGGCTGCTAAGACAGATGGCAACGAGCATGCTGCCTAGGTTTTCTCCTAGAAGTCTCACGGTTTCAAGTCTTCCATTCAAGTCTTTAATCCGTTTCGAGGTGGTGTGTGTGACTAGTGTAACATCATGCTCTACTCTCATTGTGTTACATTTGGCTGTGCAGTCTTCCCAGCACCCTTTCTTGTCGAGACTCTCCTTTCTCCGCTGTGTACTCTTGGTTCCCTGGTTGAAAATGTGTTGCACATGTATGCATGTGCATATATGCGTGAGTTGACCTCTGGGCTCTTGGTGCCTGTTTTTGGGCCCAGATTGTGCCATTTCGGTTCCTAGCACTTCGTCCTATATGTGGAAATCAGAAAGTGTGATACGTCCTGCTTTGTTCATTTTCTTCAGGATTCCTTTGGGTATTCAGGGTCCTTTCCTTCTGGATAGAGACTTTATTATTCTCTCTTCTATTTCTGTGGGAAAGATCACTGCAACTTTGACTGGGATTGCTTGGGATCCACAGATTCCTCTATCCGCTATGGACGTTTCAAGTGTGTTAGTTCTTCCATTCCAACAGCACGGAATAGTCTTCCGTTTCGTTGTGTCTTCTGGAATTTCTTTAGCCAAAGCTTTGCTAGTATCGGTTTACAATGCTTCCACCTGTTTAGTGAAGGTTAGTCCTAGATATCTTATTATTCTTAGTGACATGCTTCTTTTTTTGAGGCTCAGTTTTTCTATTCTTTGCAACTTTTAATTGGTTCTGTTTTGGCAGAAGTTTATGGCAGTGCTCACATCTGCTGGTCGTGCTGCTGTATTTGCTGAGCAAGAGTGGCACTGTCTAACGTCACTTCCCATCTGCCTCTACACTAACTCCCAGGACTCTCCCAGGATGGCTGTACCAGCGGTGAGGAGGCTCAACCCCAAGAGCACAAATGGACGACCACGGGCTGCGGACCCAGAAGGCACGGACTTCACAGCTTCAGCAGTGGCCAGCCCCTTTCATGTTCCATTGGCAACCTGCTGTTTTGGAATGTGACTTCAATATGCTACTGGAGCCCAGCTCTGGCCCTGTGTAGATGAAGCCATGTTGTTTTCCTGGTCCACTGTGATGTCATAGGATTTCTGAGAATTGTGTCTGTGCTGTGCCAGCAAGCTTCATGGACACAAGGTTTCAGAGCCCGCTTGGAGCAGTCTCAGAACTCACCCATTCCATTTAGCCCAGGTTTGACCTTCACTGCAGGTTTTGGGGTTGTGACTTTTCTGACTTTCAAACGTTTAAGCAGAATCTGTCTAAACACGGCCGTCTTTCACTGTGGATTATTCAGTTGTGATTTCTGTTTGCCTTACATTTTCTGGGACCCTTTTTTCTTTTCCATAGGCTAATCATCATGGTATTGCTAAGCTATCTCCCTTCGATATGCTTATCAGTGTGTTCCCTTTTCATTCCAAGTTATAAATTTTGCATTTCTTTGATCACGATATGTTCTGTTGGCTGTTGTGCGAGTGCTTTTGTGATTGGTGGGTGTTGTCTTTGAATTTCCATCGGTCACTTGAAGGAATCTCTGCTATCCTGGCCGAGGTGACACTGAGCACTGAGAACATGTGGGCATCTTCCTTGGTTACAGATTCTGAGATCAGAAACTCCAGATTTGAGGTTGTCCTGGCAACCATCTTAACGGACACAATGGTTCCGCAACAAATTAGACGAATCTGATGAATTTCTCTTTCCAGGTGAGAGATCCTTTTATTTCTGGATTTGGAAAGTTCGAACTTCACCCCTGATCCTTGAATGCTCTGCTAGATTATGTCTAGATACTGGCTTACTTTGTTTCCACAGGGTTTGTTATTTGTTTGATTTACATCCTCACCTGTGGCGTGTTTATTTTTCTTTAAATATAATGATAATGTTCTAATTTTCAGCCAACATCGTTACATGTGGTGTTGAAACACATAATCAATACTCCTTCTACGGCAGGAGAAGGGGGAGAGAATCTCATTGATCCCAACTTAGGACTCTAGCCTTGGAGTGTAGCATTCACCAAGGAATGACCCCCTCTGCAAAAGGGTGCTTTTGAGCCACTTCTAGAGTCCTTCCAAACCAAGAGACATACCCCAAGCATGACAGTTGTCCATTCCTTCCAGGCTTCAAAGAGGTGTCTTGTGACACATTAGCATGTAGCCAGTGGGCACCCGTGATGCCAGAGCTATGGAAAGTGAGACTTCTCTTTAAAAAATGCTAGTGGCCTAGGACGGCGGCCTTGATTCTTCTCTACAATGACCTCAAGAAATCATTCTTGACTTTGCATTACGAGTGAGGCAGAAGGACAACATAGGTCTCATAGTTCCAGCCTCTTGTTTCAAATCAAGTTTCAAGCTTGAATCAGAATGGCCTCCTCTTCGACGTGAGCAGATGGCAATGTTCTCCTCTCAGTGCTTGTCCCTCTATTATGGCTTCTTCCCAGTGATTCCTGTCTTATCCCTTGAATTACCGTATCTTTGATCTCTTCAAGTTACTGTGCCCTGTTTCTGTGGGCAAAAGCTGTTTCTGAGTATCCCTCACTAGAATATCCTAGCCTATGCCAATCCTCGGGCTGGAAACCTGTGGCCATCTTGGGTGACATATTCACCGTGATGTCATAAACGCCCTCAGAATTCAAAGTTGTCCTGAAGACCTCCATGCACACAGTTCTTCAGAACCATCTCATCCCAGTCTGATTACTCCACCTTTCCAGGTAGGATAGTTTTCGCCCTTATGTATTTCTTGTCGGTTTCCAACTTTTTCCTCGAACTTGAAAAGGTCTGCTACCTTCCCTCTAGACACTGGTTTCTTTCCTTTCGGATTAATCTGGGTTTTCTCTCTTATCTTTTGTGGATGATGCCAAATGGGTGGACTTTCCCAAGAGAAAGACCTGGAGGCTCTCCCAAGATGACTTTTCCCAGGCAATCCTCTGATGCGCAATGATTGTGTCATCTCCTAGCAGTCTGACAATTCCACTTTGGCAGGTCACATGTTTTCCTTCCTTCATTATTTGGGGACGTGTTCCTGATGCATTCATAGATTGTAATATTCCCATGGTTCTTTTTCTGGTGTGTACTCATAACGTCTCTTCAAAATTTCGATTTCTTTAGGATGTCTGTCTGCACCATACCATGAAATCTATATTTGCTAATGCTACTAATCTGATCCGCACCCCTGGTGCTAACCAATGAAGCCCTGGCCGCCCAGGCGGAACGTGGGCACATACCCAGTACACCGTAGGGCCGGCACGGAAATGGACTTTTGGATCAAACTTTTGCCTGAACTAGGGATGATGTTGGCCTGCTTTGGTTATTTGTAATGGTAATTAGTAGTAACATTGTGGACTGTAACCTTTTCTTTTGGCTCCTGAGTTTAGCACGGAACGTGTTCTCTTGGTAATGTTCTTCTTCAACTCTTTGTAATGGTCTTCCTTTCTGTAGCATCATTAAGCATTTTGAGGTGTTTACCAATCCTTGAAAGTTCATCTTCTCTAATCTCTTTCAGCCTGCAAAGTTTGAGGCCGTAAATCTGGACCCCTAGAGAACATATGGTGAATAAAGAAATACAAAATTCATAACTTGGAATGGAGGAGAAAAGACTGATAAGAATATCTATGGGAGATAGCTGTGAAAGACCATGATGAATGATGTGGATTAAGGCTGCCCCAGCTCGAAAAGCCCAAGGTTACCTGGCCTACATACCAAACTACATGACCCGGTGAGTTATTTTGTGTTTTTTTTGGTATGAATTAGAGGTGTCCCAGTGATAGAAGCCCATTTCATGCTCACCTACATGCCTATCTATATGGCCAGATTGGTATTTAATGCTATATGACCACACAATAACCAGACCCCATCTGAACTGAAATCATTTAATGACTTTTAACATCATCTTTTCTTTTTCCAGTAAAAATGTAATGTACCAATGCATTATAAAATTAGCCCTTACCTTCAACTCAGGGCAGCAGCAGGACCTCTGACTGCCCATGGAACCTTTCCCCATGCAGCAGCAGCAGCAGTTCTTCACTGCCCATATGTCCTGTCCCCATGCAGCAACTATTTACTGCCCATGGGTCCAGTCGCCATGTTGTCCTGTACCATTCTATAAGTAAAAGAGCACCACTTCCAGAATTTGAGAGTCCAAGAAATCTTTCTTTTGACTTTTCAGCTCACCAAGCCCATATCATATCTTGTGGCCCATATCAAAAACTTGCTTCACAGGTTTGTGAGCTCGACTTCTGGTAAGTGCCCTTTTCTTCGTTGTGCATCTCTCTTTTTCAAGGATGGATCTAAATTCACTTCTCCATCAGGAACTTTCTTGGATAGCTGCTTGAATCCACGTTTGCTGCCCATGGCTACTCTATAGGGCAAATCATGGCATTCAGCTTGAAGAGAATCAGTACCTTAAGCCTAAGGGTGATGTAGAGTGAATTACCCCATTCTTTCCTGACTCTATCTCTAATATACAAATTTTAGGTGGGCACGGGTCAGCCACTTAAGTCCTTAGGATGGCCGGCAATCTGCAAGACTCCCCTGGAAGGTTTCTTTTCCTAAGGCTGGATTGGGATACTTCCCATGGCACCTGACCAGGCTCTGAACTGTGTGAATGTCTCCATCGGGACTACAGTTCAAGGGAAGTACCACACTCTAACCTTTGGTTGCATATGGGAAACCCTTCTTCAAAGAATGGCTCCAACACGCAATTGGGTAGAATGTCCCCCAGCTCAGTGGAAAATTCTACACTATTTTTCTCCATCCTGTTCTCTCTTAAACTTCTCCTTTTCTATTGGGGACCATTCAACAGGCTCCTATTACTGCCAGGCAGAATAGGAAAGATGTTCACCAGGCAGCTGTTACTGCCAGACATACCACGGAAGGTACACAAGGGATGCAATGCTGGGGGCCACGCCTATCACCCCTTGCTATAGGAACCCCACAGTAGGAACCACATGTAGGATGCTGCCGTAGGGTCAGGGGTGATCTTCAAGGTAATGGACATGTCTCTTTCAACTTTGTTAGAGTTACAATGGCCATTTTCATCTCCTTTTGAACTTTGCAACTGGGGAAACAAAGGAATCTTTCAAGGATCAAGGCCTCCACCACTGGAGCCCCAACTTTGGCTTTCTGGGCCTGATCACCCCAACTACCCTAAGTAGGGTGACCTCTCTTGGTGGTTGACTCATTGAGTATTTTAGTCACCTACTGAGTTGGCTATGAGGGTAGGAGACCTGTGATTTATTCTGAGAACTGTCGGGCTATGGTAGTGTCCCACAGCACAGGAACTGTTGTGTGACTCTTATCTTGAGAACCCTCTGAGAGCAACCATGAGGGTGAGGTCTGGTGTCTTCTTTTCCTTTCTCTGTTTTGCTCATCATGTCATCTGTTGTCACCAAGTCGAGGTTAAGTTCTGGCTGGACCTGACCAGAACATGGACCTTCTGTAAAATCGAACAACTTGAAAATATTTTGCAAGGACCTTAACTCTCAACCCGGGTACTGGGAGCCCCGGTCTCCAGCCAGGTCCAGGTGTTTGTAGCCACTGCACCCTTCTCCAGTCCACTGCCAGTCGCACACTGGCTTTACTGCCATGGGGAATGGCATAAGCATCCCCAGAGACTCACCACTCAGGGTCATTCTAACTAATTAGAAACACTTTCAATTGTATGGGTTATGCCCCAGAGACTCCAGCTGGGAGAAAATGTGTGAGGTTTCTCTGTGCCTTTATGGTGCAGTTGGACAGGTAGATCAACCTAGAACGTCCTTCAAGTTACAGTCCAGTTTCTGAGAATCCAAGAGCAACTGTCCTTAGAAAATCCTTGCAAGACTGGAAAGACAGTTCTAGAGGCAGTTCAGATTCCACCTAGTTCCTTTATCATGAAAAGGATTATCATCCCCCCTCTCCAGGAACTACTATCTAGCCCATCACTCACTCTTAAGACTGAAAAAAAGAAAGGAGGGGAAAGGAGAAATGGCCATAAATGTGCCATTGAAAGAGTCTAGCATCTCGAGGGTCTTCTCCATAAGTATTTGTAAAAAGGCTCAAAACAAACTTTACCTTCATAACTGGTGAGCTTTATATTACTGAACCTGATTCACGGCAGTAGCTTTTAAAACAGTAGTTGTACAGTCTCTGTGTATGCGTGTCTATGTGTAGGTTATACATGTGATATTTTCAGCCTTGGGTGGTATGACCAAAATTAAGATCTCTGTTTAGTTGGCTTATAGTAAGTGTTTACATAAATGCTAAATGCAGTAGAAATTAACTCAGTGCCTTTCAAAGTTAATGTCATGTGAATTAACCTTTGGTAAATGAAAGACTGTTTAAGTTTGTTGGTCTGATTCAAAATAGTCTTGTTGTCAGGGATGTCGGTATTTGCATAGGGATGCAGGCCTTCAGCCTGGGTTTACTAGTCATATAAGTTCACGTTGTCTGCAAAATTTGTCAGCAAAGTAATAGCTTTAAATGATGACCAGTTTTGTCTAAGGCCTCATGAGGTTTCAGTAGGTAATCTGAACATAATTGATGGAAACAAATGGTTTAAATAGATAATACTCATTAAAGTGAGTACAAAAACTTTTATGGTCTGTATAGTTTGGGAAAGAAAAACAGCTTCGAAATGCTTTTTGGTAACCATCTTGAGTTTTGCCAAGTTAAGTTAAATGATAAAAATCTGAATAGCTGGGTCATTTCTGGATAGGACGAAACACTGAAACATTATTAATAAACACATCTAAGTTATCTACTTTTGGCTTCTTCTTGAAGAGGCTAAAAGCGTGTGGGTGTATTAAAAACCATGCCTTGTGTTTTATTGTAAAGTGGCGTGTTTCTAAATTTATGAAGTGTTCAGAATGCTGATATAAAAGACAATTCATAATTGTTTTCCTTTTTAGTGTTTAGTAGGTCTGTTAAGGGTTAAAAGTTCTAATTAACCTACGTAATTAAAGCTACAGGAAATTACTAAGAAAAAGAGCTCTGTATTCAAGGAAGTTAAAATGTACGTTTTCAGTAAAAAAGGTATAAGTAATGGAAATATTTTTGTTTGATTGGTTAAGGAAGATAAATTCGTCCTGATGTACTAGAAAGGAAAAAACAAAGAATTTGGGAGAAATTCTGAAAACATAAAAGAAAGATTTAGAAGGTTTGTGAAGAAGAAAATCTGAAAGGAGTTTTATGCCTGGTCAAGAAGACCGAAGCAAGTTCAATTAAGTGAATGAGTTTGAATGTTAATAATAAGTAGGTGCAGAAATTCAAATTTGGTTTTCTCTAAAAGGATACATTTTCTTGAACTTTTGATCTGCTCTTGATAAAGAGGTTATAAAAGCTATTCCTTTGAGTAAGTCTACCTAAGAGACTAACCTGTTTTGTGAATATAATGACTTAGGTCACTATTAAGATTATTGACTCTTTCTGTTATCACTTTGAATAGATACCTGAGCACATTTCACAGTGAGTGTTGTTTCACATTTGAACAAGCATTTGAAAAGCTTTTGATATGTTTTGACAAGATTCTCCCTCAAAGATATTCAAATCCTAAATGAAGGCTATCTTTTGACCTGGTAGACAGAAGAAAAATTAATCTGAGGATTTTCAGAGGGCCCTTGAGACTTCTCAAAGACATTTGCTCTCTCTTCCTATAAGGAGGAAAATACTAAACTAATTAGACTTATTTGGTCTATTACATTGCACGGGAATCATTGTAAAATACGTAATGATAGACTTTAAGTCCACTTATTATCTGGAAGTTTAATATGTCACAGAAGTAGCCAAGTTTCTTTGTCAATTGCCCTTTTGAGTCCTTTGTCCATTTCCAGGTACTTGTTGTTTTACTCTGATTCTTTTTCCTTTTGCAAATATGTTTCATCTTCCGAGAAATTCCTGGAAAGGGTTCTGACAAAAAGGTTCTAAACGACAGGCTTCTGATAAACTTTCAGATTGTAAAACTGAACGGAGTAAGAAATTACAGAATTCTAACAGAAACTAAGTTCATCAATCTACTAACAGAAGATTCAGCCCCAGAACTGACTATGCAGGGCTGTGTGAACTGATAAGGATGATTGTAATTTTTTAGGACTTCTATTTGAAATATGGTTGAGTTTTGATGTGTTGTTTTGTTTTCTCATAATGAAGGAAAGCTTTTTCTCTTTTCTCTTATGCTAACTATGACTTACAGCCATTTGGTGAAATTATACCTTCATGAGCAAAACTGAAACATTTATCTTTTTCTCCCTACCTTATCCCTAAGGAATTTGGAAACCCTTTTTTACTGAGTATGGTCATTTCGTGGCAATATTTGCATAAGTTCCATAAGAATCTGTTCTCCTTATAACAGGACACATTTGTTATATTACCAAGGCTTTGACTGGAATGTCATATTTGAAACATACAGGCTCAGATATGACAAGACAGCATTTCAGGAACAAAGATTGGACTTTCTGGAATACAGCCACTTGGAAACATGGGCCTGGTACCTTGTTTACAGAGATTCTGGCAATCTTGCCCGGTCACTACGGAATCTTGCTTATCTGTCAGGTGCAGGGAACCTCCGAATATTTTGGGTGACCTCAAAGAGAACGCCACTCAAATCTGTAGGTACTGCAGGCCAAATCTGATGGCAAGTCCTTGGCTTGGCTTTTCTGGCCTCTACAGGCCTTCACAGTTCAATCTGAGACTCCTCAGAAAAAATTCCAGCAAAGCAGATTTTTAAAAACCTGTATAAGCAATTCCGATTCTTTCTGCTCTTATGTAAATAATTGGAGCAAGTTGTATTGAAACTACACTTTATTTGCAAACGTGTTAATCATAATTTGGCTATCTTTTGTAAAAATGAGGATGATTTAAGAGAGCATAAAATTACGCTTCTGTAGAAGCTACAGTAGCCATTCATGGATACTAGATTCTAGCTCTTTTCTTCTGCAAGATTCATCTATTACTAATCGTAATGTCTCCTTGTGGCCATCTATCTCTGACACCCCTGAGTTCCCTGGCCACAATCAACCAATTTCCTTCAATACTACTGTCCAAATACTAACTAGATTTGCCTTGTCACAGGTGTATGAAACAAAACAAGTTCCAACAGTAAAGTCCCCAACTTATCGATACACACATGATGGACCATATCAAGTTTGTGACGAATATATTTGGTTCACTCCTACTAGTGGGCAACTCAGTAAAAGGTCGCTCTCTGTTGGGAAGAAACCAACCACACCTGTCATACATGGCCTAATAGCAGCTGACCTTGGGAAAAACTCCCCTTTATATGTGTTCTTATGTCATAGCCTTAAAAAAAAAATACAGGTTAGTTTGGGACTGACTGGGATAGACGGCCCAGAATGCATTGGTTAGCCGCTAACGGTGCTCAGTGGATATGTGGCTCCAATTTATTACCTTGGCTGCCACCTGGATGGATTGGATGATGCACCCTAGGCTTTGTCTGGATGCAAGGTAGAACTACATTTACTATATCTCCTCCTGCTAAGCTACCCAACCTGCAACAGCACTGGACCCGCTCTGTCTTCCACTGGTATGACCATCTTTCCGCAATTTTCCTTCCCCAATTAGGAATCGAAAATATCGTCTTGCACACGGAAGTCCTAAACAAATTTAGTATGAAGGCATTAAATGATACACAACATAGCCTTTCGCTGCTCAATTTAGAAGTATCCCAAGTGTGTAAGGCAGTCCTCCAAATCCAAATGGCACTGGATGTCTTGACAGCAGCACAAGAGGGCACCAGTGTCAGTATAAAAACAATGTTGTGTCTATCTTCCTGACTACCATCAAAATATTTCTGGCTTCCTATCCCAGCCACCAAATTAAATCCATGTGTGACCAACCCTAACTGTAAACGACTGGTTGAACTCCTAGTCAGGACCAGGTTTCTGCAGTACCTCAAAATCTTATTCATTGGGTTAAACATACTGCTTGTATTTCTTATTATAATTTGTTGTCTCTTTCGTTGTTTGTCTTTAGCATGTCAAAAATGTTTCACCTCCTGGACCACCTCTCGTCAAAGGATTCTCTCGTCTCCAGAGGCTCTGTACAACTTGTCACCCTTGAACTCCACCGGTGAAGACTTCTGGTCCACTGAACTTCCTACCTGTACCTATGGCCCCATTTTGGGGCAGCTCTACGACCTTGTACCGCCAGAAGTAGTTACAGAAGACTGACCATCATTCATATCCCCAAAGATTTCTGGTCATAATGGCTTCAGGGGTGGTTTATGATGTGGATTAATGCTGCCCAAGCTAGAGAAGCCCAAGGTGACCTGGCCTACATGCCAAACTACATGACCTTGTGGATATTTTTCTAATATGAATTGGGGCTGCCCCAGGGAGAGTAATCTCATATTGATCTGTGAAGGCCTCTAGATGCCAGAAAAGCCAAGCCAAGGACTTGCCATCAGATTTGGCCTGCAGTACCTACAGATTTGAGTGGCGTTCTCTTTGAGGTCACCCAAAATATTCGGAGGTTCCTTGCACCTGGCAGATAAGCAAGCTTCCTTAGTGACCGGGCAAGATTACCAGAATCTCTGTAAACTAGGTAACAGGCCCATGTTTCCTAGGGACTGTATTCCAGAAAGCCCAATCTTTGTTCCTGAAATGCTGTCTTGTCATATCTGAGCCTGTATGTTTCAAATATGACATTCCAGTCAAAGCCTTGGTAATATAACCAATGTGTCCTGTTATAAGGAGAACAGATTCTTATGGAACTTATGCAAATATTGCCACTAAATAACCATACTCAGTAACACATGGTTTCCAAATTCCTTAGGGATAAGGTAGGGAGAAAAAGATAAATGTTTCAGTTTTGCTCATGAAGGTATAATTTCACCAAATGGCTGTAGGTCATTGTTAGCATAAGGGAAAAGAGAAAAAGCTTTCCTTCATTATGAGAAAACAAAACAACACATCAAAACTCTACAATATTTCAAACAGAAGTTCTAAAAAATTACAACCATCCTCATCAGTTCACACAGTTCTGTTTAATGAATTCTTGAGCTGAGTTTTCTGTTAGCAGATCGATGAGCTTAGTTTCTGTTAGAATTCTGTAATTTCTTACTCCATTCAGTTTTACAATCTGAAAGTTTACCAGAAACCTGTCATTTAGAAACTTTGTGTCAGAACCCTTTCCTGGAATTTCTGGGAAGATGAAGCATATTTGCAAAAGAAAAAAGCATCAGAGTAAAACAACAAGTACCTGGAAATGGACAAAGGACTCAAAAGGGCAATTGACAAAGAAACTTGGCTACTTCAGTGACATATAACACTTGCTGATAATAATTGGACTTATGTCTGTTAACCAGGAAAGATCAGACTCTTAGGAATGCTATATAATTTTAAGACACCTTATTAATAACATTTACCCATCTTATACCACCTAAGGAAGTCTATCATCACTTATTTCACAATGTTTCCCATGTAATTTAATAGACCAAGTAAGCCTAATTAGTTTAATATCTTCCTTCTTATAGGAAGAGAGAGCAAATGTCTTCGCGAAGTCTCAGGGGCCCTGTAAAAATCCTCAGAGTAATTTTTCTTCTGCCTACCAGGTCAAAAGAAAGCCTTCCTTCAGCATTTGAATATTTTTGAGGGATAAGCTTGTCAAAACCTATCAAAAGCTTTTCAAATGCTTGTTCAAATAGAAAGCAGCACTCGCTGTGAAGCAATGCTCGGATATCTATTCAAAGTTATAGCAGAGTCAAAAATCTTAAGAGTGACCTCAGTCATTATTTTCACAAAACAGATTTGTCTCTTACGTAGACTTACTCAAAGGAACAGCTTTTAAGACCTCTTTACCAAGAGCAGATCAAAAGTTCAAGAAAATGTATCCTTTTAGAGAAAACCAAACTTGAATTTCTGCACCTACTTATTTTGAACTTTCAAACTCATGCACTTAATTGAACTTACTTTAGTCTACTTGACCAGGCATAAAACTCCTTTCAGAATTTCTCCTTCACAAACCTTCTACAACTTTCTTTTTCGTTTTCAGAATTTGACCCAAAGTCTTTGTTTTTTTCTTTCTAGTACATCACGACAAATTTATCTTTCTTAACCCATCAAACAAAAATATTTCCATTCTTTATATCTTTTTTACTGAAAACATCCATTTAACCTCCTTGAATACAAAGCTCTTTTCCTTAGTAGTTTCCAGTAGGTTTAATTCCATAAGGTAATTAGAACTTTAACCCTTAACAGAACTAGTAAACACTAAAAAGGTAAACAATTATGGATTGTCTTTTATATCAGCATTCTAAACACTTCCTAAGTTTAGTAACACGCCACTTTACAACTAAACACAAGGCATGCTTTTTAATACACCCACACGCTTTTAGCCTCTTCCATAAGAAGCCAAAAGTAGATAACTTAGATATGTTTATTAATAATGATTCTGTGTTTCATCCTATCCAAAAATGATCCAGATATTCAGATATTTATTATTTAACTTTACTTGGCAAAATTCAAGATTGTTACCAAAAGACTTTAAAGCTGTTTTTTCCCACAAGTATAGAGACCATAAATGTTATTGTATTCACTTTTATGAGTTTTATGTATTTAAACCATTTGTTTCCAACAATTATGTTCAGATTACCTACGGAAACCTCATGAGGCATTAGACAAAACTGGTCATCATTTAAATATATTATTTCGCTGACAAATTTAACAGACAACGTGAACTTATATCACTAGTAAACTGAGGCTGAATGCCTGCATCCTATGCAAATACTGACAACTCTGACAACAAGACTATTTTCGATCAAACCAACAAACTTAAAGAAACTTTCATTTACCAAAGGTTAATTCACATGATGTTAACTTTGAAAGGCACTGAGTTAATTACTACTACATTTAGAATTTATGAAAGCACTTACTTTCAGCCAACTAAACATATCTTAATTTTGGCCCTACCATCCAGGGGTAAAAATATCACATGTATAACGTACACATAGACACACATACACAGAGACTGTAAAACTATTGTTTTAAAAGCTACTGCCGTGACTCAGGTACAATAATATAAAGCTCACCAGTTATGAATCTAAACTTTGTTTTGAGCCTTTTTACTAATGCTTATGGAGAAGACTCTCTAGATGCTATACTTTTTGCCATGACACACTTATGGCCATTTATCCTTTCCCCTCCTTTTTTTTTTTTTTTTTGAGTCTTAAGACTGAGTGATTGGCTAGATAGTAGTTCCTGGAGAGGGGGGATGATAATCCTTTTCATGATAAAGGAACTAGGTCGAAACAGAGCTGCCTCTAGAACTGTCTTTCCA
This sequence comes from Equus asinus, assembly GCF_041296235.1. Lineage (NCBI taxonomy): Eukaryota > Metazoa > Chordata > Mammalia > Perissodactyla > Equidae > Equus > Equus asinus. The sequence goes on from NC_091817.1 coordinate 10,743,584, forward strand.
GTCTTGCAAGGACTTTCTAAGGACGGTTGCTCTTGATTTCTCAGAAACTGGACTTTAACTTGAAGGACGTTCTAGGTTGATCTACCTGTCCAAGTGCACCATAAAGGCACAGAGAAACCTCACAAACTTTCTCCCAGCTGCAGTTTCTGTGCCATAATCCAGACAATTGAAAGTGTTTCTAATTAGTTGGAATGACCCTGAGTGGTGAGTCTCTGGGGATGCTTATGGCATTCCCCATGGCAGTAAAGGCAGTGTGCGACTGACAGTGGAGTGGAGAAGGGTGGAGTGCCTACAAAGGCCTGGAACTGACTGGGGGCCGGGGCTCCAAGTACCCGGGTTGAGAGTTTAGTCCCTTGAAAATGTTTTCAAGTTTTTCGATTTCACAGAAGGTGCAGGTTCTGATCAGGTCCAGCCTGATCTTAACCTCGACTTGGTGACAACAGAGGAGATGATGACCAAAACAAAGAAAGGAAAAGAAGACACCAGACCTCATCCTCATGGCCACTCAGAGGGTTCTCAAGATAAGAGTCACACAACAGTTCCCGTGCTGTGGCACACTACCATAGCACGACTGTTCACAGAAAAAAATCACAGATTTCCTACCCTCATAGCCAACTCAGTAGGTGACTAAAATACTCAATGAGTCAACCGCCAACAGAGGGCACCCTACTTGGGGTCGCCAGGGTGATCAGGCCCAGAAAGCCAAAGTTGGGGCTCCCAGTGTTGGAGGACTTGACTTTTGAAAGATTTCTTTGTTTCCCGGTTGCAAAGCTGAAAAGGAGACGAAAATGGCCATTGTATCTCTAACAAAGATGAAAGAGACACGTCCATTACCTGGAAAATGCCCCCTGAACCTACGGCAGCATCCCACCTGTTGTTCCTACTGTGGGGTTCCTATAGCAAGGGGTGGCGGGGGTGTCTGCCAGCATTGCATCCCTTGTATACCTTCCCTCGGATGCCATGTAGTAACAGGTGCCTGGTGAACATCTTTCCTATTCTGCCTGGCAGTAATAGGTGCCTGGTGAATGGTCCCTGAGACAAAAGGAGAAGTTTAAGAGAGAACATAATGGAGAAAAAGTGTGAGGAATTTTCCGCTGCTCTGAGGGACATTCTACCCAATTGCATGTTGGAGTCATTCTCTGAAGAATGGTTTCCCATACTCAAGCAAACGTTAGACTTTGGTAGTTTCCTTGAACTCGATTCCTGATTGGGACATTTGCACAGTTCAGAGCCTGGTCAGGTGCCATGGGAGGTATCCCAATCCAGCCTTAGGAGAAGAAACCTTCCACCGGAGTCTTGCAGATTGCCAACCATCCTAATGACTTAAGTGGCCTATGCATGCCCAGGTAATATTTATATATTAGAGATAGACTCAGGAAGGAATGGATCAATTCATGCTACATCACCCTGAGGCTTAAGGTACTGATTCTCTTCAAGCTGAATGCCATGATTTGCCCCATAGAGTAGCCATGGGCAACAAACATCGATTCATAGAGCTAACCAAGAAAGTTCCTGATGAAGAAGTGAGTTTAGATCCATCCTGGAAAAAGAGAGAGGCACCAGGAAGAAAGGGGCACTTACCAGAAGTCGAGCTCAAAAACTGATGAAGCAAGTTCCCCATACAGGACACAAGATATGATGCAGGCTCAGCGAGCTGAAGAGTTGAAAGATTTCTTGGACTCTCAACGTCTGGTAGTGGTGCTCTTTTATTTAGAGAACTTTACAGGATAACATGGTGACAGGACCCATGGGCAGTAAAGAGTTGCTGCATGGGGACAGGATCTATGGGCAGTGTAGAGCTGCATGCATGGGGACAGAACCCATGGGAAGCGAAGAGCTGCTGCTGCTGCCCTGAGTTGAGGGTAAGAGCTAATTTTATGAGTCATGGGTACATGACTTATTTTTAATGGAAAAAGAAAATATGATGTAAACGTCATTAAATGATTTCAGTTCAGATGGGTTCTTGTTATTGTGTGGTCATATAACACTAGATACAAAACTGGCCCCGTAGATAGGCATGTAGGTGAGCATGACCTGGGCTTCTATCACTGGGGCACCTCTAATTCATACCAAAAGAAATTCACCAGGTCATATAGTTCTGCATGTATACCACATAACCTTGGGCTTTTCGAGCTGGGGTGGCCTTAATCCACATCAATTGTCATAGTCTTTCTCAGCTGTCTCCCATAGATATGCTTATCAGTCCCTTCTCGTTCATTCACGTTATTAATTTTATATTTCTTTAGTCACCATATGTTCTCTAGGCGGACGTGTGAGCGCTTTCGTGATTTTTGGGTATTGTCTTTGAATTTCAATCGTTCACTTAAAGGAATCTTTGCTATCCTAGCCTAGGTCCAATGGAGCACTGAGAACACGAGGTCATCTTGGTTGGTTTGACATTCTGAGATCAGAATCTCCAAATTCTAGGTTGTCCTGGCAACCACCATATGGACATAATGTTTCCGAGACAAATTAGACAAATCTGATGAATTCATCCCTACAGATAAGATATTTTTATGTCTCTTTTCTGAATTTGGGGACGCTCAAAGTGGAACCTGGATCCTTGATCATTTCAGTAGAGTACGTCTGGATGCTGGTTTACTTTATTTCTGTAGGATTCGTTAGTTGTTCGACTTACATCATCATCTCTGTCATGTTTATTTTTCGTTAAATATAAGTGTCATGTTCTAATTTTCAGTCAACTTCCTCACATATGGTGTCAAAGCACATAAGCAATACTCTTCTATGGCGAGGGATGGGGGAGAGAATTTCATTGTTGCCAAACTGAGCATTCTAGCTTTGGATACCAGCCTTCCCTTTGGATTGGTGGTTCCCAGAGGGAAAGAAAAAATCCTAAAAGGCATGCATATTTGCGGCATAAAGCTTTTGATGCTGAAAGAGATTAGAGAGATGAACTTCTAAGGATTGTGAAGCTCCTCAAAATGCTTAATGATGCTACAGAATGGTCGACCATTGCAAATAGATTAAGATGAATACTACAAAGAGAATGTGTTCCGTGCTAAACTCGTGAACCAAGGGAAAATGTTACCCTCTATGAGGTCACTACTAATTACCTTCAGGAATGATTGAAAAAGGCCAGCTTCTTCCCAAGTTCAGCGAAAGATTGCTCCAAAAGTCCAATTCAGGTCTGGCACTGTGGTGTAGCAAGTAAATGCCCTCGTTCCTCTTGGGCGGCCCGGGCATCACCGCCTAGCATCATGGGTTGGGTTCAGATTAATAGCAATGGGAAATCCAGATTTCATGGTCTGGTCGGCACAGAGATCATAAAGAAGTAGAAATTGTGAGGAGAACTTATCAATACGCCCCAGAAAAGGAACCATGAGAATATTACAATCTATGAACGTATCAGGTACACGTCCCCAAATGATGAAGGAAGGAAGACAGGTGACCCGACAAGGTGGAATTGTCAGACTGCCAAGTGATCACACGAGTCAGAGGATTGCCTGGGCAAATTGAACTTGGGAGGGACTACAGGACTTTCTCTGTGGAAAATCCACCCATTTGGCCATATCCACAAAAGGTAAGAGGTAAAACCCAGGATAATCTTAAAGGAAAGAAACCGGTCTCTGGAGGGAAGGTAGTAGACCTTTCAATGTTCGAGGAGAATCTTAGAAACTGATAAGAAATGCAGAACAAGGAGAACTATCCTACCTGGAAAGATGGAGTCTTCAGACTGGTATGAGATGGCTCTCAAACACTGTGTGCATGGACGTTGTCAGGATAACTTAGAAAAATCCGAGGGTGTTTATGACATCACGGTGAACATGTCACCAAAGATGGCCGCATGTTTCCCGGGCGAGTATTTGCCTAGGCTGTGATAGTGAAGTGAGAGTTACCCAGAAACAGCTTTTCCCAACAGGAACCAGGCACAGAAACTTGAAGAGATCAAAGAGACGCTGATTCAAGGGATAAGAAAGGAATAACTGGGAAGAAGCACTAATAGAGGGACAAGCGCTGAGAGGAGAACATTGTCATCTACTCAAGTAGATGGGGAGGCCGTGCTGATTCAACCTTGAAACTTGATTTGAAACAAGAGGCCGGACTTGGCGCTTATCAGTCCTACATTGGCCTTCTGCCTTACTCATAATCCAAAGTCAAGAATGATCTCTTGAGGACATTGAAGAGAAGAATTGATGCCTCCATCCTACGCCCCTAGCATGCTTTGAAGAGAAGTCGCCCTTTCCACAGCTCTGGAGTCATGGGGGCCCACTGGGTACATGCTAATGTGTCCCAAGACATCTCTTTGAATACTTGAAGAAATGCACGCCGATCATTCTTTGAGTATGTCTGCTGGTTTCAAAGGGCACTGGAAGTGTGCTGGAAAGCACCCTTTTCCAGAGGGCTCCGTTCCTGTGTCAAGGCTGCCCCAACAGGCTACCGTGCTCAGTTGGACTCCAGTGAAATTCTCTCACATTATCTCTTGCCGTAGAAGGAGTACTGACTCTGTGTTTTGACACCTTATGGAAGAGGTTTGGCTGAAAATTAGAACACTACCATTATATTTAAAGAAAACTACACATGCCAGAGCTGAGGATGTAAGTCAAACCAATAGAAAACCCTGTGGAAATAAAGGAAGCCAGTATCTAGACCTAATCTGGTGGAGCGCCCAAGGATCAGGGGTTAAGTTCGAAATTTCCAAAATCCAGAAAAGAGACAGAAAAATCTGTTACCTGGAGAGAGGAGTTCATCAGACTTTGCGAACTTGTCTCAGAAACATACTGTCCGTGAAGGCGGTTGCCAGGACCCCCACGAATCTGAAGTTTCTGATCTCAGAATGTCAAACCAGCCAAGATGACCACGAGTTCTCAGAGTGCAGTGTCAACTCGACCAGGATAGCAAAGATTCCTACAAGTGACCTGAAAAGATTGCAAGACAACACCCAACAATCACGAAAGGACTCACACTTCGGCCTACAGAACCTAAGGTGATTAAAGAAATGCAAAATTCATAACTTGGAATGAAGGAGAATGCACTGATAAGCATACCAAAGGGAGATACCTCAGAAAGACCATGAGGATTGGAGTATGGAAAAGAAAATAAGGTCCTGTCAAGTGGAACGCCAACAGAAATCACAAGTGAATAATCCACAGTGATAGACGTCAGTCTTTAGACAGGTTCTGCCTGAACACTATGCAGGAGTGTTTCCGAGTTCTTTGGATCAACACGCCGCAGAGGAATAGCTGGATCATATGGGACACGGATTCTTAAACTTCTGAGGCAGTTCCACACCGCTTGGCGTAGTGGCTGCACCGTTTTGCACTCCCACCAATGGTGCAGGAGGCTTCCCTTCTCTCCACCTCCTCTCTGACACTTGTTGCTTCCTGTCTGCTTCCTTATAGCCATTCTGACCACAGTGAGCAGTTGTGTCCTTGCAGTTTGCACTTGCATTGGCCTGAGACTTAATGATGGTGAACAAGTTTTCATGCAACCATTGGCCCTCTTTTGATCTTCTTGGGAGAAATCTCTGTTTCCATCTTTTGCCCAGGTTTTCATTGGCTTGACGTTTTTATTCTTGTGGAGACATGCGAGTTGATTGCATCTTTGGGCTTTTACCCCTTGTCCGATGTCTGCTTTGTAAACATCCTCTCCCAGTTGTTGTGCTATTTTTGCATTCAGTCGATGGTTTCCTTCACTGGGCAAGGAGCGTCCGCATTTGACGTGGTCCCGTTGGTTTCTTGTTGACTCGGTTGCCCTTGCCCAGTAGGACTTGCTTCTTCCAAACAGGTGGCTCAGACAGATGGCAAAGAGCACTCTGCCTAGGTCTTCTGCTACAAGGTTCACGGTTTCAAGTCTGCCATTCAAGGCTTTGATCCATTTCAGGTGGTGTATGTGCCAGGTGTAACATGGTGTACTCTCGTTGTGTTCCATGTGGCTGTGCAGGCTTTCCAGCACCATTTATTGTAGAGACTCTCCTTTCTCCGCTGTCTCCTCTTGGCTCCCTGTTCGAAAATGGGCTGTCCATGTACGTTTGAGTTGGGCTCTGGGTTCTCGATTCTGTTGCATGGGTCTTCATGCCTGTTTTTGGGCCCAGACTGTGCCGTCTTGGTACCTAGTGCTTCGGGGTATATGTTGTAATCGGAAAGTGTGCCACGTCCTGCTTTTTTCATTTTCCTGAGGATTCCTTTGCCTAGACGGGGTCTCTTGTTGCTGGCTAGAAACTTTAGGATTCCCTCTTCTGTATCTGTGGGAAACATTGCTGCAACTCTGACAGGGGTTGCATGGAATCCAGAGATTCCTTTCTCTGGTATGGACGTTGCCAGTGTGTTGATGCTTCCATTCCTAGATCCTGGAATCTCCTTCTTTCTCCTTGTGTCTTCTTGAATTTCTTTCCCCACACGTTTGTTAGTTTTCCATTGACATGGCCTTCACCTATTTTGCTAAGTTTCTTCCTAGAGATCTCATCCTGCTCACTGGCAAGCAGTTTTTCATTTTGTCTTTTCAGCTTCACTTTTTCTATTCTTTGCAACTTTGAATCGGTTTTCTTTTGGCAGAAGTGCATCGCTGAGCTCACATCCACTGGCAATGCTCCTGTATTTGCTGTGGAAGTCTGGCCCTGTCTAACGTCCCTTCCCATCTGCCTCTACACGACCTCGGACGCCTGCCCCAGAATGACTGAAGCAGTGGTGAGCAGGCTCACCCGAGGGTCCACCTGGCCCACCCAGGGCCACCGACCCAGAAGGTGCGGACCTCACCGCTGCACCACCGGCTGGCCCCTTTCATGTTCCATTGGCAACCTGCAGTTCAGGGCAACAGTACTTGAATATGCTACTTGAGCCCAACTCTGGCACTGTGTAGATGAGGCCAGGTTGTTTTTCGGGTCCACTGTGATGTCAGAGGATTTGTCATAATCGTGTCTCTGCTGTCCCGGCAAGCTTCATGGACACACGGTTCCATGGCCCGCTTGGAGCAGCCTCATAACTCACCCTTCCCACGTAGCCCAGGCTTGACCTATGCTGCTGTATTTTGGCTTGTGAATTACTGTGACTTTCAAACGTTCCAGCAGAGTCTTTCTAAAGACGGACATCATCTTTCATTGTGGATTATCCAGGTGTGATTTCTGTTCACCTTCCATTTTCTGGGACCTTATTCTCTTTTCCATAGTGTAATCGTCATTGTATTTCTCAGCTATCCCCCTTAGACATTCCTTTCAGTCCGTTCCCCTTCATTCCAAGTGATTAGTTTTGCATTTCTTGAATCACCGTATGTTCTCCAGGCCGAGGTGTGAGTGCTTTCATGACTCTTGGTGGTTGTCTTTGAATTTGCACCGGTCACTTGAAGGAGTCTTTGCTGTCCTAGCCCAGGTCAAACTAAGCACTGAGAATACGTGGTCATCTGGCTTGGTTTGACATCCTGAGGTCAGAAACTCCAAATTCTAGTTGGTCCTGGCATCCCCCTTCACGGACACAATGTTTCCAAGACAAATTAGACAAATCTGATGAATTCCTCTCTCCAGGAAAGATATTTTTCTGTCTATTTTCGGGATTTGGGAAGTTTTGAACTTCACCCCTGATCCTGGAACGTTCCCCTAGATTCCGTCTAGATACGGGCTTACTTTATTTCCATAGGCTGTGCCATTTGTTTGCCTTACATCCTCAGCCCTGACCTGTTTATTTTTCTTGAAACAGAATTGTAATGTTCTGATTTTCAGCCCACTTCCTTACATGTGGTGTCAAAACACAGAATCAATAATCCTTCTACGGCAAGAGGTAGGGGGAGATAATTTCATTGGGGGCAAACTGAGCACACTAGCCTGGGAGGGCAGCCTTCACGAAGGAGCGAAGCCCTGTGGAAAAGGGTGCTTTTCAGCACCCTTGTAGAGCACTTCCAAACAAAGAGGCGTACCCCAAGCGTGACAGGGCTCCATTCCTTCAAGGCTTCCAAGACATCTCTTGGGACACATTAGCATGAAGCCAGTGGGCCCCCGTGACGCCAGAGCTATGGAAAGTGAGACTGATCTGCAAAGAATGCCAGGTGCCTAGGAAAGGAGGCATCGATTCTTCTCTTCAACTTCCTCAAGACATCACTCTTGACTTTGGCTTATGCTTAAGGCAGAAGGACCACATAGGTCTGATAAGGCCCAAGTCCGGCCTCTTGCTTCCAATCAAGTTGCAAGCTTGAATCAGCATGGCCTCCCCATAGACTTGAATAGATGACAACGTTGTCCTCTCGGTGCTTGTCCCTCTATTCTCGCTTCCTGCCAAGGATTCCCTTCTTACCACTTTAATCAGCGTTTGTTTTATGTCCTCCAGTTTCTGTGTCCACTTTCTGTTTTTCAAAGCTGTTTCTGGGTATCCCTCCCTTTAATAGCCTAGCCTAGGTCAATCCTCAGTCTGTAACCGTGCGGCCATCTTGGCGGACATGATCCTCGTGATGTCCTAAACAACCTCAAAATTCGAAGTTGTCCTGACATCCTGCATGCACACAGAGTTTCAGAGCCATCACAGGCCAGTCTGACTCCTCACCTTTTCCAGGTAGGATAGTTTTACTTTTTCTCGATTTCTTGTCGGTTTCTGACTTTCTCCTCGAACTTTGTAAGGCCTGCTACATTCTCTCTAGACACTGGTTTCTCTTCTGTAAGATTATCCTGGGTTTTACCTCTTACATTTTATGTAGATGGCCAAGTGGGTGGACGTTCCCCAGAGAAAGTCCTGGACTCCCTCCCAAGTTGAAGTTGCCCGGGCAATCCTCTGATGCGCAATGATCGTGTCATCTCCTAGCACTCTGCCAATTCCACCTTGGCAGGTCCCATGTTTTCCTTCCTGCTTCCTTTGGGGAAGTGTACCAGATGCGTTCATTGATTGTAAAAGCCTCACGGTTCTTTTTCTGGTGCGTATTGATAAGGTGACCTCACCATTGCTACTTATTTTATGATCCCTGTCCGCACTGTACCATGAAATCTATATTTCCTAACACTGCTAATGTGATCTGCACCCGTGATGTGAAACAGTGAGGCCTGGGCCGGCCAAGCGGAACGTGGGCACTTACCTGCTCCACCACAGGGCCGGCCCTGAAGTGGACTTTTGGACCAACCTTTTGCCTGAGCTTGGGAACACGTGGGCCTGTTTGGATTATTCGTGAAGGTGATTAGTAGTAACATCATGGACGGTAACCTTTTCCGTTGGTGCATGGGTTTAGCACGCATCATGTTCTGTGGGTAGTATTCCTCTTCACCTATTTCGAATGGTCTACCTTTCTGTAGCATCAGTACGCATTTTGAGGTGATTTTCCAGCCTTGGAAGTTCACCTTCTCTAATCTCTTTCAGCCCCAAAGCTTTATGCCGTCATTCTGGACCCCATTTTGGATTTTTTGCTTTTAGGTGAATTTATTGCCGTAACCCTGCATTAGAACATCCTATATCTTTCTGATTTGCATCCTCATCGATGTAGACTTCCGTGTAGCTGACATCATCTTCCCCTGCGTAAGCCTAATAGCAGGCCCTCACCACACACTTGTGCCTCATCATCTGTTTCCCCTTTCACACCTCCCCGCTTTGTCTCAGGGAACCCCCAATCAAATGTCCCGTGCCACCTGTTCCTGACCGCTTGTTTTTTCTTCTCCTCTTAAGTGAGATACTAGGGTATTTGCCTTTCTCCCTGGGGCTTGTTTCACTTCCCTAAAACCCTCACAGTCATTCTGGTGGTCACAAATGGCTGGATTGCATCCTTTGTTCCGGCTGACTGGTGTGCCATTGCCTGGCTAGAGCCCATCTTCCTGTTAATTCTTCCATTCCTAGATCCCGAAATATCCTTCTTTTTCCTTGTGTCTTCTGGAATTCCTTTCCCCAAAGATTTGCTTGTTTTCGAATTGACATAGCTTTCACCTGTTTTGCTAAGCTTCTTCATAGAGATCTTCTTCTTACTGCCAACGTGTTTGTTTTCTTTTTTTTGAGCTTCAGTTTTTGTATTCTTTGCAACTTGTAATCGGTTTTGTTTTGGCAGAAGTGCATCACTGAGCTCACATCTGCTGGCAATGCTCCTGTATTTGCTGTGGAAATTTGGCCCTGTCTAACCTCCCTTCCCATCTGCCTCTACACTACCTAGGACGCCAGATCCAGGATGACTGAAGCAATGGTTAGGAGGTTCACACCCAGGATTCCACACAGCCCACCCCGGACCACCGACCCGGAAGGTGTGGACCTAACCACTGCACCACTGCCAGGCCCCTTTCATGTTCCTTTGGCCACCTGCAGTTGAGTATAATGGGATTTGAATATGCTACTTGAGCCCAAGTCTGGCACTGTGTAGATGAGAGCAGGTTTTCAGGTCCACCGTGATGTCAGAGGATTTGTCATAATTATGTCTCCGGTGTGCCGGCAGGCTTCATCGAAACAGGGCTTCAGAGCCTGCTTGGAGCAGTCTAATAACTCACCATTCCCAGTTAGCGCAGGTTTGACCTTTGCTGCCGTCTTTTGGCTTGTGAATTTCTCTGACTTTCAAACGTTCAAGCAGAGTCTGTGTAAAGACTGACATCTCTCATTGTGAATTTTTCAGGTGTGATTTTTGTTCACCTTCCATTTTCTGGAACTTTTTTCTTTTCCATATTATACTCGTCATGGTCTTTCTCAACTTTCTCCCTTAGATATGCTTATCAGTCTGTTCTCCTCAGTTCGTAATGATTAATTTTGTATTTCTTTAATAACCGTATGTTCTCTAGTCCAAGGTGTGAGTGCTTTCGTGACTCTTGGTTGTTGTCTTTGAATTTGCACCGGTCACTTGTAGGACTGCTTGCTATCCTAGCCTGGGTCAAACTAAGCACTGAGAACACGTTGTTATCTGGGTTGATTTGAGATCCTGATATCAGAAACTCCAAATTCGCGGGGTCCTGTCAACCGCTTTCATGGACATACTGCCTTCACTAAGAAATGAAGCCCTGTATAAAAGGGTGCATTTCAGCACACTTGTAAAGCCCTTCCAAACAAAGAGACACATTAACATGTACCCAGTGGGAACCCATGACGCCAGAGCTTTGGAAAGTGAGACTGATCTTCAAAGAATGCTAGAGGTGTAGGAAAGGAGGCACCGATTCTTCTCTTCAATGTCCTCATGAGAACATTCTTGACTTTGGATTATACTTAAGACAGAAGGACACTGTGTCCATGAAGGGGGTACCAAGGTCCACCTCGAATTTGGAGCTTCTGATCTCAGGATGTCAAACCTACCCAGATGATGAACAGGTGGCATGGCACATTTAATTGGGGATTCCCAGAGGCAAAGCAGGTCGGTGGGGGTGTGGTGGAAAGAGATGGTGAGGCACAAGAGTGTGGTGAGGGCCTGTGATTAGGCTTACGCTGGTGACGATGATGTAAGCTATCTGAAAGATATAGGATGTTTTAATGCAGGTTTATGGAAATAAATTCAGCAAAAATCAAAGATCCAAAAAGGGGTCCAGAATGATGGCATAAAGCTTTGGGGGCTGAAAAAGAATTGCTAAGGTGACCTTCCAAGGATGGAAAATCACCTTAAAATTCTTATTGATGCTACAGAAAGGTAAACCATTCCAAACAGATGAAGAGGAATACTCCCCAAAGAACATGATCCATGCTAAACCCATGAACAACAGGAAAAGGTTACTGTCCATGATGTTACTACTAATCACCTTCACGAATAATCCAAACAGGCGCACGTTTTCCCAAGCTCAGGCTAAAGGTTGGTCCAAAAGTCCAATTCAGGGCCAGCACTGTGGTAGACCGGGTAAGTGCCCACGTCCTGCTTTGGCGGTCCGGGCCTCACTGATTCACATCACGGGTGCAGATCTCATTAACAGTGTTAGGAAATATAGATTTCATGGTACAGTGCGGACAGAGATCATAAATTAGTAGCCATTGTGAGGATAGCTTATCAATACGCAACAGAAAAAGAACCACGAGACTATTACAATCTATGTACGCATTTGGTACACTTCCCCAAAGGAAGAAGGAAGGAAAACTTGTGACCTGTCAAGGTGGAATTGGCAGAGTGCTAGAAGATGACATAATCATTGCGCATCAGAGGATTGCCTGGGCAACTTCAACTTGGGAGGCAGTCCAGGACTTTCTCTGGGGAATGTCCACCCACTTGGCCGCCTACACAAGATATAAGAGATACAACCCAGGATAATCTTACAGGAAAGAAACCAGTGTCTAGGGATATTGTGCTAGGCCTATCAAAGTTCGAGGAGAAAGTTAGAAACCGACAAGAAATCCAGAATAAGGAAAACTATAATTTCTGGAAAGGGTTAGGAGTCTGACTGGTCTGAGATAGCTCTGAAACTCTGTGCATGGAGGTTGTCAGGACAACTTAGAATTAGGACGTTCTTTATGACATCATGGTGAACATGTCCCCCAAGAGGGCCGCATGGTTACAGTCTGAGGATTGGCCTAGGATAGGCTATTAAAGGGAGAGATAACAAGAAACAGCTTTGACAAACAGAAAGCTGGCACAGAAAGTAGAAGAGATCAAACCGACTCTGATTCAAGGGATAAGAAAGGAATCCTTGGCAAGAAGTGAGAATAGAGGGACAAGCACTGAGAGGAGAAGATTGTCATCTATTCAAGTCTATGGGGACAGCATGCTGATTCAAGCTTGAAACTTGATTGGAAACAAGATGTCACACTTGGGCCCTATCAGAACTATGTTGTCCTTCTTCCTTAAGCATAATCCAAAGTCAAGAATGATGTCTTGAGGACATTGAAGAGAAGAATATGATGCCTCCTTTCCTAGACACTGGTTTCTTTCCAGTATAAGATTATCCTTGGTTGTATCTCTTATATCTTGTGTAGATGGCCAAGTGGGTGGACCATCCCCAGAGAAAGTCCTGGACTCCCTCCCAAGTTGAACTTGCCCAGGCAATCCTCTCATGCGCAATGATCATATCATTTCCTAGCACTCTGCCAATTCCACCTTGGCAGGTCACATGTCTTCCTTCCTTCTTACTTTGGGGAAGTGTACCAGATGCGTTCATTGATTGTAATATTCTCATGGAGATTTTCTGGTGCGAATTGATAACGTATCGTCAGAATTGCTACTTATTTATGATCTCTGTCCGCACCGTATCATGAAATCTGTATTTCCTAACACTGCTAAAGTGATCTGCACCCGTAATGTGAAACAGTGAGGCCCCGGCTGCCCAAGTGGAAGGTGGGCACTTACCCACTCCACCACAAAGCCGGCCCTGAATTCTTATTTTGGACCAACCTTTTGTCTGAACTTGGGAAGACATGGGCTTGTTGGGATTATTCATGAAGGTGATTTCTATTAACATCATGGACGGTAACATTTTCCCTTGGTTCATGGGTTTAGCACGCATCATGTTCTGTGGGTAGTATCCCTCTTCATCTATTTGGAATGGTCTACCTTTCTGTAGAAACAGTAAAAATTTTGAGGTGATTTTCCATCCTTGGAAATTCACCTTCTCTAAATGCTTTCAGCCCCAAAAGCATTATGCCAGCATTCTGGACCCCGTTTGGGATTTTTGATTTTAGGTGAATTTATTGCCATAACCCTGCATTAGAACATCCTATATCTTTCAGATTTGCAACCTCATTGGTTTAAACTTCTGTGTAGGTTACATCATCTTCACCAGCTAAAGCTGAATCACAACCCCTCACCGCACACTGGTGCCTCATCATCTCTTTTACCCTCCCCCACCACCCCGCTCTGCATCTGGGAACTCCCAATAAAATGTCCTGTGCCACCTGTTGGTTAGTGCTTGCTTTTTCTTCTCCTTGTAAGAGAGATCCTATGGTATTTGACGTTCTCCCTGGGGCTTGTTTCACTTCCCCTAAAACCCTCACAGCGATTCTGGGTGTCACAAATGGCTGGAATACAACCTTTGTTCCAGCTGAGTGGTATGCCATTGTGTGGGCATAGCCCATCTTCCTTATGCATTCTTCCCTTGCTGGGCACCAGGGCGGATTTCAAGTCTTGGATAGCGGGAGTAATGCTGTTGTGAAATCAGCGGTGCACGGCTCATTATAAGGTAGTGTTTCTGAGCTCTTTGGACAAACACGCCTCAGAGGAACAGCTGGATCATATGAGACACGGATTCTTAAATTTCTGAGGCAGTTCCACACCGCTTGGAGTAGTGGCTGCACCGGTTTCCACTCCCACTTGCAGTGCAGGAGATTTCCCTTCTCTCCACCTCCTCTCTGACACTTGTGGCTTCCTGTCTGCTTCCTTATAGCCATTCTGACCACAGTGAGCTGCTGTGTCCTTACAGTTTGCATTTGCATTTGCATTGGCCTGAGACTTAATGATGGGAACAAGTTTTCATGCACCTTTTGGCCCTCTTTCAATCTTCTTGGGAGAAATCTCTGTTTCCATCTTTTGCCCAGGTTTTCATTGGCTTCTTGTTGTTTTTCTCGTGGAGCTGTGCGAGTTGATTGTATCTTTGGGCTTTTCACCCCTTCTCCGATGTGTGGTTTGCAAACATCCTCTCCCAGTTGTTGTGCTGTCTTGGCATTGAGTCGATGGTTTCCTTGACTGGGCAGAAGAGTCCACATTTGATGTGGTCCCGTTTGTTTCTTGTTTCCTTTGTTGCCCTTGCCCAGTCAGACATGCTTCTTCCAAATAGGCGGCTCAGACAGATGGCAAAGAGCACTCTGCTTAGGTCTTCTCCTACAAGGTTCACGGTTTCAAGTCTGCCATTCAAGGCTTCAATCCATTTCGAGGTGGTGTGTGTGCCACGTGTAACATCATGGTGTACTCTCGTTGTGTTCCATGTGGCTGTGCAGGCTTCCCAGCACCATTTATTGTAGAGACTCTCCTTTCTCCACTGTCTCCTATTGGCTCCCTCGTTGGAAAGGGGCTGTCCACGTACGTTTGAGTTGGGCTCTGGGCTCTCGATTCTGTTGCATGGGTCTCTGTGCCTGTTTTTGGGTGCAAACTGTGCCCTTTTGCTACCTAGCGCTTCGTCCTCTATGTTGAAATCAGAAAGTATAGCACGTCCTGCTTTGTTCATTTTCCTGAGGATTCCTTTGCCTATTCAGGGTCTCTTGTTGCTGGCTAGAAACTTTAGGATTCTCTCTTCTATCTCTTTGGGAAATATTGCTGCAACTTTGACTGGGATTGCATGGAATCCAGAGATTCCTTTCTGCGGTATGGACCTTTCAAGTGTGTTAATTACTCCATTCCTAGATCCCGGAATATCTTTCTTTTGCCTTGTGTCTTCTTGAATTTCTTTCCCAAAATGTTTGCTCGTTTTCGATTGATATGGCTCTCACCTGTTTTGCTAAGGTTCTTCGTAGAGATCTAATTCTTCTCACTGGCAAGATGTCTCGCCCTGTCTAACGTCCCTTCCCTCTGCCTCTGCACTACATTGGAGGCCAGCCCCACAATGACTGAATGTCTTGAGGACATTGAAGAGAAGAATCGATGCCTCCTTTCCCAGGCCTGTAGCATTCTTTGAAGATCTGTCTCACTTTCCATAGCTCAGGCGTCACGGCGGACCACTGGGTACATGCTAATGTGTCCCAAGAGATGTCTTGGAAGCATTGAAGGAATGGGCCCCTGTCATGCTTGGGCTATGTCTCTTTGTTTGGAAGGGCTCTACAAGTGTGCTGAGAAGCACCCTTTTCCAGAGGGCTTCGTTCCTTCGTGAAGGCTGCCCTCCCAGCCTAGTGTGCTCAGTGTGGCTCCAATCAAATTCTCTCCCCCTACTTCTTGCTGTAGAAGGATTATTGATTATGTGTTTGGACACCATATGTAAGGAAGTTGGCTGAAAATTTGGACATTACAATTCTGTTTCAAGAAAAATAAACAGGCCAGGGCTGAGGATGTAAGGCAAACAAATGGCACAGCCTATAGAAATAAAGTAAGCCCGTATCTAGAGGAAATCTAGGAGAACATTCAAGGATCAGGTGTCAAGTTTCAAACTTTCCAAATCCGGAAAAAGACAGAAAAATATCTTTCTTTGAGGGATGAATTCATCAGATTTGTCTAATTTGTCTTGGACACATTGTGTCCATGAAGGGTGTTGCCAGGACCCCCACGAATTTGGAGTTTCTGATTAGGATGTCAAACCAACCCAGATGACCATGTGTTCTCAGTGCTTAGTCTGACCTATGCTAGGGTAGCAAAGATTGCTACTAGTGACTGGTGAAAGTTCAAAGGGAACCACCAAGAATCATGAAAGCAGTCATACCTCGGCCTAGAGAACATACAGTGATTAAGGAAATACAAAACTAATCACTTAGACTGAAGGAGAATGGACTGATAAGCATGTCTAAGGGAGATAGCTGAGAATGACCATGACAAGTATACTATAGAAAAGAAAAAATGCTCCCATAAAATGGAAGGCGAACAGAAATCACACCTGAATAATCCACAATGAATGATGTCACTCTTTAGACAGACTCTGCTTGAACCTTTGAAAGTCAGAGAAATTTACTAGCCAAAAAATGGCAGCGAAGGTCAAACCTGGGCTAACTGGGAAGGGTGAGTTATGAGACTGCTATAAGCGGGCTCTGAAACCCTGTGTCCATGAAGCTTGGTGGGACAGAAGACACACAATTATGACAAATCCTCTGACATCACAATGTACGCGAAAAACAACCTGGCCTCATCTACACAGTGCCAGAGTTGGGCTCAAGTAGCATATACAAGTCCCATTGCAGTCAACTGCAGGTGGCCAATGGAACAGGAAAGCGGATGGCCAGAGGTGCAGAAGTGAGGCCCGCACCTACTGCGACGGTTGCCTGGGGTGGGCCGGGTGGAATCCTGGGCGTGAGCCTGCTCACCCCTGCTTCAATCACTGGGGGGCAGGCGTTCGAGGTAGTGTAGAGGCAGATGGGAAGGGACGTTAGACAGGGCCAGACTTCCACAGCAAATACAGGAGCATTGCCAGAAGATGTGAGCACAGCGATGCACTTCTGCCAAAATAAAACCAATTAAAACTTGCACAGAATAGAAAAACTGACTCTGAAAAAGAAAAAACCAGCTTGCCAGTTAGAAGAATAAGATCTCTATGACGAATCATAGCAAAACAGGTGTTAGCTATGTCAATCGAAAACTAGCAAACGTTTCGGTAAAGAAATTCAAGAAGACACAAGGAGAAAGAAGGATATTCCAGGATCTAGGAATGGAAGAATTAACACACTTGAAACGTCCATACCGGAAAAAGGAATCTCTGGATTCCATGCAATCCCAGGCAAAGTTGCAGCCATACTTGCCACAGAGATCGAAGAGAGAATCCTAAAATTTCTAGGCAGCAACAAGAGACCCTGACTAGGCAAAGGAATCCTCAGGAAAACGAACAAAACAGGACGTGTTACACTTTCTTATTTCAACATAGAGGATGAAGCGCTAGTTACCGAAATGGCACAATCTTGGCCCAAAAACATGCACAAGACCCATGCAACAGAATCGAGAGCCCAGAGCCCAACTCAACCGTACATGGACAGCCCATTTTCGGCCAGGGAGCCAGGAGGAGACAGCGGCTAAAGGAGAGTCTCTACAATAAATGGTGCTGGGAAGCCTGCACAGCCACATGGAACACAACGAGAGTACACCATGATCTTACACGTGGCACACACACCACCTCAAAATGGATCAAAGCCTTGAATGGCAGACTTGAAACCGTGAACCTTGTAGCAGAAGACCTAGGCAGAGTGCTCTTTGCCATCTGTCTGAGCCGCCTGTTTGGAAGAAGCAAGTCCGACTGGGCCAGGGCAACCAAGGCAACAAGAAACCAACGGGACCACGTCAAATGCGGACGCTTCTTCCCAGTGAAGGAAACCATCGACTGAATGCAAAGATAGCACAACGACTGGGAGAGGATGTTTGCAAACCACAAATCGGACACAGGATGAAAAGCCCAAAGATACAATCAACTCACACGTCTCCACAAGAAAAAAAACAAGAACCCAATGAAAGCCTGGGCAAAAGATGGAAACAGAGATTTCTCCCAAGAAGAACTAAAGAGGGCCAACAAGTGCATGAAAACTTGTTCAGCATCATTATGTCTCAGGCCATGGCAAATCCAAACTGCAAGGACATAGCATCTCACTGTGGTCAGAATGGCTATAAGGAAGCAGACAGGAAACCACAACTGTTAGAGGGGAGGTGGAGAGAAGGGAAGCCTCCTGTACTGCTGGTGGGAGTGTAAACCGGTGCATCCACTAAGCCAAGAAGTGTGTAGCTGCATCAGAAGTTTAAGAATCCATGTTCCATACGATCCAGCTATTGCTCTGCAGCACGTTTATCCAAAGAACTGGGAAACACTACAGCATAAAGACATGTGCACAGCTGAGTTCACCACAGCCTTAATCTCGCTATCCAAGACTTGGTAGCCGCCCTGGTGCACAGCAAGGGATGAATGCAGAAGGAATATGGGCTATAACCACACCATGGCATACCACTCAGCCGGAACAAAGGATGCAATCCAGCCATTTGTGACCACCTGTATAGCTGTGAGGGTTTTAGGGGAAGTGAAAGAAGCCCCAGGGAGAATGTCAGATACCATAGGATCTCACTTACAAGAAGAAGAAAACGCAAGCGCTAACCAACAGGTGGCAGGGGACATTTGATTTGGCGATCCCAGAGGCAAAGTGCAGGGGTGGGGAAGGGTGAAAGAGATGATGAGGCACAAGTGTGTGATGAGGGCCTGTGAAGCGGCTTATGCAGGTGAAGGTGATGTAACCTACACAGATCCATGAGGATGCAAATCTGAAAGATATAGGATGTTCTAATGCAGGGTATGGCAATAAATTCACCTAAAATTAAAAATCCAAAAAGGGGTCCAGAATGACGGCATAAAGCTTTGGGGGTTGAAAGAGATTAGAGAAGGTGAACTTCCAAGGATGGAAAATCACCCCAAAATGCTTAATGATGCTACAGAAAGGTAGATCTTTCAAAATAGATGAAGATGAATACTACCCTGAAACCATCATCCATGCTAAACCCATGAACCAAGGGAAAATGTTACCGTCCATGATGTTACTACTAATCACCTCTAACAATAATACAAACAGGCCCACGTGTTCCCAAGCTCAGGCAAAAGGTTGATCCAAAAGTACAATTAAGGGCCAGTCATTGGTGGAGAGGGTAGGTGCCCACGTTCCGCTTGGGTGGCCCGAGTCTCACTGTTACACATCACGGGTGTAGATCACATTAGCAGTGTTAGGAAATATAGATTTCATAGTACGGTGTGGACAGGGATGATAAATAAGTAGCAATTGTGAGGATACGTTAATAATATGCACCAGAAAAAGAACGCTGAGAATATTACAATCGATGAAGGCATCTGGTACAATTCCCCAAAGGAAGTGGGAAGGAAAACATGTGACCTGCCAACGTGGAATTGGCAGAGTGCTAGGAGATGACACGATCATTGTGCATCAGATAGCCTGGGCAACTTCAACTTGGGAGGGAGTCCAGGACTTTCTCTGGGGAAGGTCCACACACTTGGCCATATACAAAAGATATAAGAGATACAATCCAGGATAATCTTACAGGAAAGAAAACAGTGTCTAGAGAGGATGTAGCAGCCTTTTCGAAGTTCGAGGAGAATGTCAGAAACTGACAAGAAATCCAGAAAAAGGACAACTATCCTACCTGGAAAGGGTGACGAGTCAGACTGGTCTGAGATGGCTCTGAAGATCTGTGTGCATGGAGGTTGTCAGGACAACTTAGAATTTTGAGGTTGTTTATCACATCACGGTGACCCTGTCCCCCAAGAGGGCCGCATGGTTACAGTCTGAGGATTGGCCTAGGCTATGCTATTAAAGGGACAGATACCCAGAAACAGCTTTGAACAACAGAAAGTGGGCTCAGAAACTGGAAGAGATAAAACAGAGTCTGAATCAAGGGATAAGAGAGGAATCCTTGGCCAGAAGCGAGAATAGAGGGACAAGCGCCGAGAGGAGAACATTGTCATCTATTCAAGTCTATGGGGAGGCCATGCTGACTCAAGCTTGCAACTTGATTGGAAACAAGAGGCCGGACTTGGGGCTCATCAGAAGTACAGTGTGCTTCTGCCTTAAGCATAATGCAAAGTCAACAATGACGGCTTGAGGACATTGAAGAGAAGAATCGATGCCTCCTTTCCTAGGCCCCTAGCATGCTTTGAAGATCAATCTCACTTTCCATAGCTCAGGTGACATGGAGGCCCACTGTGTACATGCTAATGCGTCCCAAGAGATGTCTTGGAAGCCTTGAAGGAATGGAGCCCTGTCACGCTTGGGGTATGTCTCTTTGAGTGGAAGGGCTCTACAAGTGTGCTGAAAATCACCCTTTTCCAGAGAGCTTCATTCCTTTGTGAACGTTGCCCTCCCAGGCTAGAGTGGTCAGTTTTGCACCAATGAAATTCTCTCCCCCTACTTCGTGCCGTGGAAGAATTATAGAGTGTGTGTTTTGACACCATATGTAAGGGAGTTGGCTGAAAAGTAGAATATTACAATCCTGTTTCAAGTAAAATAAACAGGCCAGGGCTGAGGATGTAAGGCAAACAAATGGCACAGCCTATAGAAATAAAGTAGGCCTGTATCTAGAGGAAATCTAGGGGAATGTTCTAGGATCAGGGGTCAAGTTTGAAACTTCCCAAATCCAGAAAAGAGACAGAAAGCTATCTTTCCTGGAGAGAGGAATTCATCAGATTTGTCTAATTTGTCTCGGGAACATTGTGTCCGTGAAGGGGGTTGCCAGGACCAACTAGAATTTGGAGTTTCTGATTAGGATGTCAAACCAACCCAGATGACCATGTGTTCTCAGTGCTTAGTTTGACCTAGGCTAGGATAGCAAAGATTCCTACAAGTGACCGGTGCAAATTCAAAGACAACAACCAAGAGTCACGAAAGCACTCACACCTTGGTGTAGATAACATACGGTTATTAAAGAAATACAAGATTAATCACTTGGAATGAAGGAGAACGGACTGATAAGCATGTCTAAGGGAGATAGCTGAGAAAGACCATTATGATTATACTATAGAAAAGAAAAAAAGTCCCAGAAAAAGGACGACGAACGGAAATCACACCTGGATAATCCACAATGAAAGATGTGAGTCTTTAGACACACTCTGCTGGAACGTTTGAAAGTCACAGAAATTCACAAGCCAAAAAATGGCAGCGAAGGTCAAACCTAGCTAACTGGGAGGGGTGACTTATGAGACGGCTCCAAGTGGGCTCTGAAACCCTGTGTCCATGAAACTTGCTGGGACAGCAGAGACACAATTATGACAAATCCTCTGACATCACAGTGGACCCGAAAAACAACCTGGTCTCAACTACACAGTGCCAGAGTTGGGCTCAAGTAGCATATTGATGTCCCATTGCCCTCAACTGCAGGTTGGCAATGGAACATGAAAGAGGCCGGCCGGTGGTGCAGCAGTGAGTTCTGCACCTTCTGGGTCGGTGGCCCAAGGGTGGACCGGGTGGTACCCTTGGGGTCAGCCTGCACACCACGGCTTCAGTCATTCTGGGGCTGGCATCCCAGGTGGTGTAGAGGCAGATGGGAAGGGACGTTAGACAGGCCCAGACTTCCACAGCAAATACAGGAGCGTTGCCAGCAGATGTGAGCTCAGCGATGCACTTCTGCCAAAACAGAACCAATTAAAAGTGGCACAGAATAGAAAAACTGCAGCTAAAAAAAAAAAAGTACAGCTTTCCAGTGAGAAGAATAAGATCTGTAAGAAGAACATTAGCAAAACATTAGTAAGCTATGTCAATCGAAAACTAGCAAACATTTGGGGAAAGAAATTCAAGAAGACACAAGGAGAAAGAAGGATATTCCAGGATCTAGGAATGGAAGAATTAAAACACTTGAAATGTCCATACCGGAGAAAGGAATCTCTGGATTGCATGCAATCCCAGTCAAAGTTGCAGCAGTATTTGCGACAGAGATAGAAGAGAGAATCCTAAACTTTCTACCCAGCAACAAGAGATACTGAATAGACAAAGGAATCCTCAGGGAAATGAACAAAGCAGCACGTGTCACACTTTCTGATTTCAACATAGAGGACGAAGCGCTAGGTACCAAAACGGCAGTCTTGGTCCAGAAACAGGCACACAAACCCATGCAACAGAATCGAGAGCCAAGAGCCCAACTCAAGCGTACATGGACAGCCCATTTTCGACCAGGGAGCCAAGAGGAGACAGTGGAGAAAGGAGAATCTCTTCAATAACCGGTGCTGGGAAGCCTGCATAGTCACATGGAACACAACGAGAAAAGATCATGATGTTACACCTGGCACACATACCACCTCGAAATGGATTAAAGCCTTGAATGGCAGACTTGAAACCGTGAACCTTGTAGGAGAAGACCTAGGCAGAGTGCTCTTTGCCATCTGTCTGAGCCGCCTATTTGGAAGAAGCATGTCTGACTGGGCAAGGGCAACAAAGGAAACAAGAAACAAATGGGACCACATCAAATGCACACACTTCTGCCCAGTCAAGGAAACCATTGACTCAATGCAAAGACATTACAAGAACTGGGAGAGGATGTTTGCAAACCACACATCGGACAAGTGGTGAAAAGCCCAAAGATACAATCAACTCGCACGTCTCCACAAGAAAAAAAACAAGAAGCCAATGAAAACCTGGGCAAAAGATGGAAACAGAGATTGCTCCCAAGAAGATCAAAAGAGGGCCAACAGGTGCATGAAAACTTGTTCACCATCATTCAGTCTAAGGCCAATGCAAATCCAAACAACATGGCAGCTCACTGTGGTCAGAATGGCTATAAGGAACCAGAGAGGAAACAACAAGTGTCAGAGAGGAGGTGGAGAGAAGGGAAGCCTCCTGCACTGCTGGTGGGAGCATAAACTGGTGCAGCCACCACGCCAAGCCATGTGGAACTGTCTCAGAAATTTAAGAAACCATTTCTGATATGATCCAGCGACGTGTTTATCCAAAGAACTCGGAAACAGTACTGAATGGGGACATGTGCACCTCGGAATTCACCGGAGCCTTACTCCCGCTATCCAAGACTTGGAAGCTGCCCTGGTGCCCAGCAAGGGAAGAATGCAGAAGGAAGAAATGCTATAGCCACACAACGGCATACCACACAACTGGAACAAAGGATGCAAAGTGGGCACAGAAACTGGAAAAGATAAAACAGACGCTGATTCAAGAGGTAAGAAAGGAATCCTTGGCAAGAAGCGAGAATACAGGGACAAGCACCGAGAGGACAACGTTGTCATCTATTCAAGTCTATGGGGAGGCCATGCTGATTCAAGCTTGCAACTTGATTGGAAGCAAGAGGCCAGACTTGGGCCTTATCAGACCTACGTTGTCCTTCTGCCTTAAGCATAATCCAAAGTCAAGAGTGATGTCTTGAGGACATTGAATAGAAGAATCAATGCATCCTTTCCTAGGCCCCTAGCACGTTTTGAAGATCAGTCTCTTTTTCCATAGCTCTGGCGTCACAGGGGCCCACTGGGTACATGCTAATGTGTCCCAAGGGATGTCTTTGAAGCCTTGAAGGAATGGAGCTCTGTTATGCTTGGGGTATGTCTCCTTGTTTAGAAGGGCTCTACAAGTGTGCTGAAAAGCACCCTTTTCCACAGGGCTTGGTTCCCTTGTGAAGGCTGCCCTCCCAGTCTAGAGTGCTCAGTTTGCCTCCAATGCAATTCTCTCCCCACCTCTTGCCGGAGACGGATCATTGATTATGTGTTTTGATACCATATGTAAGGAAGTTGGCTGAAAATTAGAACATTACAATTCTGTTTCAAGAAAAATAAACAGGCCAGGGCTGAGGATGTAAGGCAAACAAATGGCACAGCATATAGAAGTAAAGTAAGCCCGTATCTACACGGAATCTAGGGTAAAGTTAGACGATCAGGGGTCAAGTTCGAAACTTCCCAAATCCAGTAAAGGGACACAAAAATATCTTTCCTGGAGAGTGGAATTCATCCGATTTGTCTAATTTGCCTCGGAAACATTGTGTCCCTGAAGGGGGTTGCCAGGACCAACTAGAATTTGGAGTTTCTGATCTCAGGATGTCAAACCAACCCAGATGACCACGGGTTCTCAGTGCTTAGTTTGACCTGGTCCAGGATAGCCAAGAGTCCTACAAGTGACTGGTGCAAATTCATAGACAACAACCACGAGGCACGAAAGCACTCACAGCTCTGCCTAGAGAACATACGGTTATTAGAGAAATACAAAATTAATCACTTGGACTGAAGGAGATCGGATCGATAAGAATATCTAAGAGAGATAGCTGAGAAAGACCATTACGAGTATACTATGGAAAATTAAAAAGGTCCCAGAAAATGGAAGGCGAACAGAAATCATACCTGAATAATCCACAATGAAAGACGTCAGTCTTTAAACAGAGTCTGCTTGAACGTTTGAATGTCAGAGAAATTCACAAGCCACAAAATGGCAGTGAAGGTCAAACCTGGGCTAACTGGAAAGGGCGAGTTATGAGACTGCTCCAAGCGGGCTCTGAAACCCTGTGTCCATGACCCTTGCCGGCACAGCAGAGACACAATTATGACAAATCCTCTGACATCACAGTGGACCCGAAAAGCTACCTGGTCTCATCTACACATCTGTAGCATCTGTAAGCATTTTGAGGTGATTTTCCATCCTTGGAAGTTCACCTTCTGTAAACTCTTTCCGCCCCCAAAGCTTGATGACATCATTCTGGACCCCTTTTTGGATTTTTGATTTGAGGTGAATTTATAGCCATGACCCTGCATTAGAACGTACTTTAACTTCCAGATTCACATCCTCATTGCTTTAGACTTCTGTGTAGCTTACATCATCTTCACCAGTGTAAGACTAATCACAGGCCCTCACCACACACTTGTGCCTAATCTTCTCTTTCACCCTCCGTCACCGCCCCTCTTTGCCTCTGGGAGCCCGCATACAAATGTTCAGTGCCACCTGTTGGTTAGTGCTTGCTTTTTCTTCTCCTTGTAAGTGAGATTCTATGGTATTTGAATTTCTCACTGAGGCTTGTTACACTTCCCCTAAAACCCTCACAGCCATTCTGGTGGTCACAAATGGCTGGCTTGCATCATTTGTTCCGGCTGAGTGGTATGCCATTTTGTGGCTATAGCCCATCTTCCTTCTCCAATCATCCCTTGCTGGACACCAGGGTGCTTTCCAAGTCTTGGATATCAGGAGTAAGAGTGTGGTGAACACAGCCATGCACATGTCTTTATGCGGTAGTCTTTCTGACTTTTTTGGATAAACAAGCGGCAGATTAATGGCTGGGTCATATGGGACATGGATACTTAAATTTCTGAGGCAGTTCCACACCTTTGGCATCGTGGCTGCACCGGGTTACACTCCCACCAGCAGTGCAGGAGGCTTCCCTTCTCTCCACCTCCTCTCTTACACTTATTTCCTGGCTGCTTCCTTCTAGCCATTCTGACCACAGTGAGCTGCCATGTCCTTGCAGTTTGGATTTGCATTTTCCTGAGACTTAATGATGGCGAACAAGTTTTCATGCACCTACTGGCCCTCTTTCTATCTTCTTCGGAGAAATCTCTGCTTCCATCTTTTGTCCAGGTTTTCATTGGCTTGTTTTTTTTCTTGTGGAGACTACTGAGTTGATTTTATCTTTGGGCTTTTCACCCCTTGTCCGATGTGTGGTTTGCAAACATCCTCTCCCAATTGTTGTGGTGTCTTAGTATTCAGTTGATGGTTTCCTTGACTGGGCAGAAGTGTGTGCATTTGATGTGGTCCCGTTTGTTTCTTGTTTCCTTTGTTGCCCTTGCCCAGTCAGACATGCTTCTTCCAAATAGGCGGCTCAGACAGATGGCAAAGAGCACTCTGCCTAGGTCTTCGTATACAAGGTTCATGGTTTCAAGTATGCCATTCAAGGCTTTAATCCATTTCAGGTGGTGTCTGTGCCAGGTGTAACATCATGGTGTACTCTCGTTGTGTTCCATGTGGCTGTGCAGGCTTCCCAGCACCGTTTATTGTAGAGACTCTCCTTTCTCCGCTGTCTCCACTTGGCTCCCTGGTCCAAAATGGGCTGTCCATGTAAGTTTGAGTTGGGCTCTTGGCTCTCAATTCTTTTGCATGGGTCTTCATGCCTGTTTTTGGGCCCAGACTGTGCCGTTTCGGTACCTAGCGCTTCGTCCTCTATGTTGAAATCAGAAATTGTGACACGTGCTGCTTTGTTCGTTTTCCTGAGGATTCCTTTGCCTAGTCAGGGTCTCTTGTTGCTGGCTAGAAACTTTAGGATTCTCTCTTCTTCTCTGTGGCAAATACTGCTGCAACTTTGACTGGGATTGCATGGAATCCAGAGATTCCTTACTGCGGTATGAACCTTTCAAGTGTGTTAATCCTTCCATTCCTAGATCCCTCGATATCTTCTTTTTTCTTGTGTCTTCTTGAATTTCTTTCCCCAAAGGTTTGCTAGTTTTTGAATTAACATAGAATTCACCTGTTTTGCTAAGGTTATTCACAGAGATCCTATTCTTCGTAATGGCAAGCTCCTGTTTTTTTTTTTTTTTTCCTTAGCTTCAGTTTTTCTATTCTTTGCAACTTTTAATTGGTTTTGTTTTGGCACAAGTGCATTGCTGTGCTCACATCTGCTGGCAATGCTCCTGTATTTGCTGTGGAAGTCTGGCCCTGTCCAACGTCCCTTCCCATCTGCCTCTACTCTACCTCGGACGCCTGCCCCAGAACAACTGAAGCAGTGGTGAGGAGGCCCAAACCGAGGATTACACCCAGCCCATACTGGGCCACAGACCCAGAAGGTGCGGACCTCACCACTGCACCACCGGCCGGCCACTTACATGTTCAGTGGCAACGTGCAGTTGAGTGCAATGGGAGTTAAATATACTAGTGAGCCCAACTCTAGCACTGTGTAGATGAGGCTAGGTTGTTTTTCGGGTCCATTGTGATGTCAGAGGATTTGTCATAATTGTGTCTCTGAGGTCCAGCATGCTTCATGGATACAGGTTTCAGAGCCTGCTTGGAGCAGTCTCATAACTCACCCTTCCCAGTTAGCCCATGCTTGACCTTCGCTGCCGTTTTTTGGCTTGTGAATTTCTCTGAGTTTCAAACGTTCCAGCAGAGTCTGTCTAAAGACGGACATCATCTTTCATTGTGGATAATTCAGGTGTGATTTCTGTTCACCTTCCATTTTCTGGGTCCTCTTTTTCTTTTCCATAGTATACTCGTCATGGTCTTTCTCAGCTATCTCCCTTAGACATGCTTATCAGTCCAGTCTCCTTCATTCCAAGTGATTAGTTTGTATTTCTTTAATCGCTGCATGTTCTCTAGGGTGAGGTGTGAGTGCTTTCGTGACTCTTGGTTGTTGTCCTTGAATTTGCACGGGTCGCTTGTAGGACTCTTGGCTATCCTAGCCTAGGTCAAACTAAGCACTGAGTTCACGTGGTCATGTGGGTTGGTTTGACATCCTGAGATCAGAAACTCCAAATTCGAGGTGGTCCTGGAAACCCCCTTCACGGACACAATGTTTCCAAGACAACTTAGACAAATCGGATGAATTCCACTCTCCAGGAAAGATATTTTTCTGTCTCTTTTCCGGATTTGGGAAGTTTCGAACTTGACCCCTGATCCTTGAACGTTCCCCTAGATTCCGTCCAGATATGGGCTTACTTAATTTTATAGGGTGTGCCATTTGTTTGCCCTACATCCTCTACCCTGGCCTGTTTATTTTTCTTGAAACACAACTGTAAAGTTCTAATTTTCGTGCAACTTCCTTACATATGGTGTCAAAACACATAATCAATAATCCTTCTACGGCAAGAGGTAGGGGGAGAGAATTTCGATGGAAGCAAACTGAGCACACTAGCCTTGGAGGGCAGCCTTCACAAAGGAATGAAGCCCTGTGGAAGAGGGTGCTTTTCAGCACCCTTGTAGAGCACTTCCAAACAAAGAGACATAGCCCAAGCGTGACAGGGCTCCTTTCCTTCAAGGCTTCCAAGACATCTCTTGGGACACATTACCATGTGCCCAGTGGGCCCACGTGACACCAGAGCTTCGGAAAAAGAGACTGACCTTCAAAGAATGCTATGGGCCTCGGAAAGGAGGCATCGATTCTTCTCTTCAATGTCCTCAAGACATCTTTCTTGACTTTGCATTATGCTTAAGGCACAAGGGCACTGTAGGTGTGATGAGCCCCAAGTCCGGCCACTTGTTTCCAATGAAGTTGCAAGCTTGAATCTGCATGACCTCCCCATAGACTTGAATAGATGACAATGTTCTCCTCTCAGTGCTTGTCCCTCTATTCTCACTTGTGGCCTAGGGTTCCTTTCTTATCCCTTGCATCAGACTCTGTTTTATCTCTTTTAGTTTCTGTGCCTGCTTTCTGTTTGTCAACCCTGTTTCTGGGTATCTGTCCCTTTAATAGCCTAGCCTAGGCCAATCCTCAGACTGTAACCATGCGGCCACCCTGGGGGACATGTTCACCATGATGTCATAAGCGACCTCAAAATTCGAAGTTGTCCTGACAACCTCCGTGCACACAGAGTTTCACAGCCATCTCAGACCAGTCTGACTCCTCACCCTGTCTAGGTAGGATAGTTTTCCTTTTTCAGCAATTGTTGTCAGTTTCTATCTTTCTCCTTGAACTTCAAAAGGGCTCCTACATTCTCTCTAGACACTGGTTTCACTCCTGTAAGATTATCCTGGGTTTTATCTCTTATATCTTGGGTAGATGCCAGAGAAAGTCCTGGACTCCCTCACAAGTTGAAGTTGCCCAGGGAATGTTCTGATGCACAATGATGGTGTCATCTCGTGGCACTCTGCCAATTCCACCTTGGCAGGTCACAAGTTTTCCTTCCTTCTGCCTTTGGGAAGTGTACCAGATACTTCCATAGATTGTAATATTCTTATGGTTCCTTTTCTTGTGCGTATTGATAACGTATCCTCACAATTGCTGCTTATTTATGATCTCTGCCCGCACCATACCGTGAAACCTATATTACCTAACACTACTAATGTGATATGCACTCGTAATGTGAAACAGTGAGGCCCGGGCGGCCCAAGCGGAATGGGCGCACTTACCCGCTCCACCACAGGGCCGGCCCTGAATTGTACTTTTGGACCAACCTTTTGCCTGAACTTGGGAAGACGTGGGCCTGTTTGGATTATTCGTGAAGGTGATTAGTAATAACATCATGGACGGTAACATTTTCCGTTCGTTCATGGGTTTAGGACTGATCATGTTCTCTTCGTAGTATTCCTCTTCACCTATTTGGAATGGTCTGCCTTTCTGTAGCATCTGTAAGCATTTTGAGGTGATTTTCCATCCTTGGAAGTTCACCTTCTCTAATCTCTTTCAGCCCCCAAAGCTTTACGCTGTCTAACTGGACCCCTTTTTGGATTTTTTATTTTAGGTGAATTTATTGCCATAACCCTGCATTAGAACATCCTACATCTTCCAGATTTACATCCTCATTGCTTTAGACTTCTGCGTGGCTTCCATCATCTTCACCAGCGTAAGCCTAATCACAGGTCCTCACCACACAGTTGTGCCTAATCATCTCTTTCACCCTTCCTCACTGCCTCTTTTTGCCTCTTGGAACCCGGAATCCAATGTCCAGTGCCACCTGATCATTAGTGCTTGCTTTTTCTTCTCCTTGTAAGTGACAACCTATGGTATTTGGCTTTCTTCCTGGGACTTGTTTCACTTCCCCTAAAACCCTCACAGCCATTCGGGTGGTCACAAATGGCTGGATTGCATACTTTGTTCTGGCTGAGTGGTATGCCATTCTGTGGGTATAGCCCATCTTCCTTCTCTATTCGTCCCCTGCCGTGCACCAGGTCGGTTTCCAACTCTTAGATAGCTGGAGTAAGGCTGTGATGAACTCAGCGGTGCATGTCTTTATGCAGTAGTGTTTCCGAGGTCTTTGGATAAACATGCTGCACAGGAATAGGTGGATCATATGGGACATGGATTCTTAAATTTCTGAGGATGTTCCACACCGCTTGGCATAGTGGCTGCACCAGTTTATACTGCCACCAGCTGTGCAGGAGGCTTCCCTTCTCTCTACCTCCTCTCTGACACTTGTTTCCTCTCTGGTTCCTTATAGCCATTCTGACCACAGTGAGCTGCCATGTCCTTGCAGTTTGGATTTGCATTGGCCTTAGACTGAATGATGGTGAGCAAGTTTTCATGCCACCATTGGCCCTCTTGCAATCTTCTTGAGAGAAATATCTGTTTCCATCTTTTGACCAGGTTTTCATTGGCTTGTTTTTTTTCTTGTGGAGACGTGTGAATTGATTGTATCTGTGGGCTTTTCACCCCTTGTCTGATGTGTGGTTTGCAAACATCCTTTCCCAGGTGTTGTGCTGTCTTTGCATTGAATCGATGGTTTCCTTCACTGGGCCGAAGCATCTGCATTTCACCTGCTCCCATTTGTTTCTTGTTTCCTTTGTTGCCCTTGTCCAGTCAGATATGCTTCTGCCAAATAGGCGGCTCAGATGGCAAAGAGCACTCTGCCTAGGTCTTCTTCTACAAGGTTCACAGTTGCAAGTCTGACATACAGGGCTTTAATCCATTTCAGGTGGTGTGTGTGCCAGGTGTAACATCATGGTGTACTCTCGTTGTGTTCCATGTGGCTGTGCAGGCTTCCCAGCACCGTTTATTGTAGAGACTCTCCTTTCTCCGCTGTCTCCACTTGGCTCCCTGGTCCAAAATGGGCTGTCCATGTACGTTTGAGTTGGGCTCTGGGTTCTCGATTCTGTTGCATGGGTCTGTGTGCCTCTTTTTGGGCCCAGACTGTGCCGTTTCGGTACCTAGCGCTTCGTCCTCAATGTTGAAATCGGAAAGTGTGCCACGTCCTGCTTTGTTCTTTTTCCTGAGGATTCCTTTGCCTAGTCAGGGTCTCTTGTTGCTGGCTAGAAACTTTAGGATTCCCTCTTCTGTCTCTGTGGGAAACATTGCTGCAACTTTGACTGGGATTGCATGGAATCCAGAGATTCCTTTCTCTGGTATGGACGTTTCAAGTGTGTTAATTCTTCCATTCCTAGATCCTGGAATCTTCTTCTTTCTCCTTGTGTCTTCTTGAATTTCTTTCCCCCAACGTTTGTTAGTTTTCGATTGACATGGCTTTCACCTATTTTGCTAAGGTTCTTCATAGAGATCTTATTCTTCTCACTGGCATGCAGTTTTTTTTTTTTCTTTTCAGCTTCAGTGTTTCTATTCTTTGCAACTTTGAATTGGTTTTGTTCTGGCAGAAGTGCATCGCTGAACTCACATCTGCTGGCAATGCTCCTGTATTTGCTGTGGAAGTCTGGCCCTGTCTAACGTCCCTTCCCATCTGCCTCTACACTACCTCGGACGCCTGCCCCAGAATGACTGAAGCAGTGGTGAGGACGATCACCCACTTCATTCCACCCCTCCCACCCTGGGCCACCAAACCAGAAGGTGCTGACCTCGCCACTACACCACCGGCCGGCCCGTTTCATGTTTATTGGAAACCTGCAGTTGAGGGCAGTGGAACTTGAATGTGCTACTTGAGCCCAACTTTGGCACTGTATAGATGAGGACACGAAGTTATTCAGGCCCACTGTGATGTCAGAGGATTTGTCGTAATTGTGTCTCTGCTGTCCCAGCAATCTTCATGGACACAGGGTTTCAGAGCCCGCTTGGAGCAGTCTCATATCTCTCCCTTCCCAATTAGCCCAGGTTTGACCTTCGCTGTCGCTTTTTGGCTTATGAATTTCTCTGACTTTACAACGTTCAAGCAGAGTCTGTGTAAAGCCTTACATCCTTCATTGTGAATTATTCAGGTGTGACTTCTGTTCGCCTTCCATTTTCTGTCACCTTTTTTTCTTTTCGACATTATAATCGTCATGGTCCTTCTCAACTATCTCCCTTAGATATGCTTATCAGTCCATTCTCCTTCAGTCCAAGTGATTAATTTTGTATATCCTTAATCACCATATGTTCTCTAGGACGAGGTGTGAGTGCTTTCATGATTCTTGGTTGTTGTCTTTGAATTTGCACAAGTCACTGCCAGGACTCTTTGCTAACCTAGCCTAGGTCACACTAAGCACTGAGACCACGTGGTCATCTGGGTTGGTTGACATCCTGAGATCAGAAACTCCAAATTCGAGCTGGTCCTGGCAACCCCATTCAGGGACATACTGTTTCTGAGACAAATTAGAGAAATCTGATGAATTCCTCTCTCAGGAAAGAAATTTTTTCTTCTCATTTCTGGATTTTGGAAGTTTCGAACTTGACCCCTGATCCTTGGACTTTCCCTTAGAATGTGTCTTGATAGGGGCTTACTTTAATTCTCTAGAGTGTGCCATTTCTTTGCCTTACATCCTCAGCCCTGGAATGCTTATTTTTCTTGATACAGACTTGTAATGTTCTAATTTTGAGCCAACTTCCTCACATATGGTATCAAAACACATAATCAATAATCCTTGTACAGAAAGAGTTAAGGGGAGACAATTTCATTGGAAGCAAAGTGAGCACACTAGCCTGGGAGGTCAGCCTTCACAAAGGAATGAAGCCCTCTGGAAAAGGGTGCTTTTCAACACACTTGTAGAGCGCTTCCAGACAAGGAGACATACCCACAGTGACAGGGCTCCATTCCTTCAAGGCTTCCAAAACATCTCTTGAGACACATAAGCATGTACCCAGTGGGAACCTGTGACGCCAGAGCTATGGAAAGTGAGACTGATCTTCAAAGAATGCTAGGGGCCTAGGAAAGGAGGCATCGATTCTTTTCAGCAATGTTCGGAACAGATAATTCTTGACTTTGCATTATGCTTAAGGCAGAAGGACACTATGTCCGTGAAGGTGGTTGCCAGGACCTCCTCGAATTTGGAGTTTCTGATCTCAGGATGTCAAACCAAAACAGATGACCACGTGTTCTCAGTGCTTAGTTTGACCTAGGATAGGATTGCAAAGATTCCTACAATGACCAGTGTAAATTCAAAGACAACAACCAAGAGTCAAGAAAGCACTCACACCTCGGACTAGAGAACATATGGTGATTAAAGAAGTATAAAATTAATCACTTGGAATGAAGGAGAACGAACTGATAAGCATGTCTAAGGGACATAGCTGAGAAAGACCATGACGAGTATATTATAGAAAAGAAAAAAGGTCCCAGAAAATGGAAGGTGAACAGAAATCACACCTGGATAATCCACAATGAAAGATGATGTCAGTCTTTAGACAGACTCTGCTTGAACGTTTGAAAGTCACAGTAATTCACAAGCCAAAAAGCAGCGAAGGTCAAACCTTTGCTAACTGGGAAGGGCGAGTTATAAGACTGCTCCAAGCAGGCTCTGGAACCCTGTGTCCATGAATATTGTTGGGATAGCAGAGACACAATTATGACAAATCCTCTGACATCACAGTGGAAACAAAAAACACCTGGCCTCATCTACACAGTGCCATAGATGGGCTCAAGTACCATATTCAAGTCCCACTGCACTCAACTTCAGGTTGCCACTGGAACATGAATGGGGCCGGCCGGTGGTGCAGCAGTGAGGTCCGCACCTTTTGGGTCAGTGGCCGGGTTTGGGCCGGGTGGAATCCTGGGGGTGAGCCTGCTCACCACTGCTTCAGTTATTCTGGGGCAGACGTCAGAGGTAATGTAGAGGGAGATGGGAGTGCACGTTAGACAGTGCCAGACTTAAACAGCAAATACAGGAACATTGCCAGCAGATGTGAGCCTAGTGATGCACTTCTGCCAAAGCAAAATCAGTCAAAATTTGCAAAGTATAGAAAACCTGAAACTGGAAGAAAAAACAACAGCTTGCCAGTTAGGTGAACAAGATCTCTATGAAGAACCTTAGCAAAACAGGTGAAGCTATGTTAATCGAAAACTAGCCGTCGTTTGGTGAAAGATGTTCAAAAAGGCACAAGGAGAAAGAAGGAGATTCCAGGATCTAGGAATGGAAGAATTAGCACATTTGAAACGTCCATACCGGAGAAAGGAATCTCTGGATTCCATGCAATCCCAGCCAAAGTTGCAGCAATATTTGCCACAGAGATAGAAGAGAGAATCTTAAAGTTTCTAGGCAGCAACAACAGACCCTGAATAGGCAAAGGAATCCTCCAGAAATGAAAAAAGCAGGACGTGGCACACTTTCTGATTTCAATATAGAGGGCGAAACTCTAGGTACCAAAACGGCATAACCTGGGCCCAAAAACAGGCACACATACGCATGCAACAGGAGCGAGAACCCAGAGCCCAACTCAAACGTACATGGACAGCCCATTTTCTACCAGGGAGCCAAGAGAAGACAGTTGAGAAGGGAGAGTCTGTACAATAAACGGTGCTGGGAAGCCTGCACATCCACACGGAACACAATGAGAGAAGACCATGATGTTACACCTGGCACACACACCATGTGAAATGGATTGAAGTCCTTAATGGTAGACTTGAATCTGTGAAACTTGTAGCAGAAGACCTAGGCAGAATGCTCTATTCCATCTGTCTGAGCCACCTATTTGGAAGAAGCATGTCTGACTGGGCAAGGGCAACAACGGAAACAAGAAACAAACGGGACCACATCAAATGCACACGCTTCTGCCCACTCAAGGAAACCTTGGACTCAATGCAAAGACAGCACAACACCTGGGAGAGGAAGTTTGCAAACCACAAATCGGACAAGGGGTGAAAAGCCCAAAGATACAATGAACTCGCACGTCTCCACAAGACAAGACACAACAAGCCTATGAAAACCTGGTCAAAAGATGGAAACAGAAATTTCTCCCAAGAAGATGGAAAGAGGGGTAACAGGTGCATGAAAACTTGTTCACCATCATTAAGTCTCAGGAAAATGAAAATCCAAACTGCAAGGACATAGCAGCTCACTGTGGTCAGAATGGCTATAAGGAAGCAGACAGGAAACAACAAGTGTCAGAGAGGAGGTGGAGAGTACGGAAGCCTCCTGCACTCCTGCTGGGAGTGTAAAACAGTGCAGCCAGTATGCCAAGTGGTGTGTAACTGCCTCTGAAATTTAAGAATCCATGTCCCATATGATCCAGCTATTCCTCTGAGGCGTGTTTATCCAAAGAATTCAGAAACACTACCACATAAAGACATGTGCATGGCTGATTTCACCACAGCCTTACTCCCACTATCCAAGACTTGTAAGCTGCACTGGTGCCCAGCAAGGGACGAATGCAGAAGGAAGATGGGCTCTAGCCACACAATGGCATACCACTCAACCGGAGCAAAGGATGCAAACCAGCCATTTTTGACCACCAGAATGGCTGTGAGGGTTTTAGGGGAAGTGAAACAAGCTCCAGGGACAATGTCAAATACCGTAACATCTCACTTACAAGTAGAAGAAAAAGAAAGAAATAACCAATATGTGGCACGGGATATTTGTGCCTTCCCAGAGGCAAAGCAGTGCGGTGGAGAAGGGTGAAAGATATGATTAGGCACAAGTATGTGGTGAGGGACTGCGATTCGGCTTATGATGGTGAAGATGATTTAACCTACACAGAAGTCTAAATCGATGAGGATGTAAATCTGAAAGATATAGGATGTTCTAATGCAGTGTTACGGCAATAAATTCACCTAAAATCACAAATCCAAAAAGGTTTCCAGAATGACGGCATAAAGCCCTGGGGACTGAAAGAGATAGGAGAAGGTGAACTTCCAAGCATGGAAAATCACCTCCAAATGCTTACTGATGCTACTGAAGGGTAGACCATACCAAATAGATGAAGAGGAATACTACCATGAGAAGATGATCAGTCCTAATCCCATGAACCAAGGGAAAATGTTACCGTCCAGGATGTTACAACTAATCACCTTCATGACTAATCCAAACAGGCCCACGTCTTCCCCCGTTCAGGCAAAAGGTTGGTCCAACAGGACAATTCATGGCCGGCCCTGTGGTGGAGTGTGTAAGTGCCCATGTTCCGCTTGTGTGGCCTGGGCCTCACTCCTTCACATCACGGGTGCCGATCACATGAGCAATTTTAGGAAATATAGATTTCATGGTACGGTGCAGACAGGGATCATATATAAGTAGCAATTGTGAGGATATGTTATCAATGCACACCAGAAAAAGAACCATGAGAATATTACAATCTATGAACGCATCTGGTACACTTCCCCAAAGGAAGAAGGGAGGAAAACATGTGACCTGCTAAGGAGGAATTGCCAGAGTGCTAGGAGATGACATGATCATTGCGCATCAGAGGATTGCCTGGGCAACTTCAACTTGGGAGGGAGTCCAGGAGTTTCTCTGGGGAAGGTCCTCCCACTTGGCAATCTACACAAGATATAAGACATACAACCCAGGATAATCTTACAGGAAAGAAACCAGTGTCTAGAGAGAATGTAGCAGTCCTTTCAAAGTTCAAGGAGAAAGTGAGAAACCGACAAGAAATTCAGAAAAAGGAAAACTATCCTACCTGGAAAGGGTGAGGAGTCAGACTGGTCTGAGATGGCTCTGAAACTCTGTGTGCATGCAGGTTGTCAGGACAACTTAGAATTTTGACGTTGTTTATGACATCATGGTACACATGTCCCCCAAGACGGCCGCATGGTTACAGTCTGAGGATTGGCCTAGGCTAGGCCATTAAAGAGAGAGATACCCTGAAACAGCTTTGAAAAACAGAAAGCGGGCACAGAAACTGGAACAGAGAAAACAGACTCTGATTCAAGGGATAAGAAAGGAATCCTTGGCAAGAAGCGAGAATAAAGGGACAAGCTCTGAGAGTAAAACATTGTCATCTATTCAAGTCTATGGGGAGGCAATGCTGATTCAAGCTTGCAACATGATTGGAAACAAGAGGCCAGACTGGGCCTTTTGAGACCTACAGTGTCCTTCTGCCTTAAGCATAATCCAAAGTGAAGAATGATGTCTTGAGGACATTGAAGAGAAGAATTGATGCCTCCTTTCCTAGGCCCCTAGCCTGCTTCAAAGATCAGTCTCACTTTCCATAGCTCTGGCGTCATGGGGGCCCACTGGGTACATGCTAATGTGTCCCAAGAGATGTCTTGGAAGCCTTGAAGGAATGGAGCCCTGTCATGCTTAGGGTATGTCTGTTTGTTTGGAAGTGCTCCACAAGGGTGCTAAAAATCAGCATTTTCCAGAGGGCTTTGATTTTTGAAGGCTGTCTTCCCAGGCTGGAATCCTCAGTTTGGCTCCAATGACATTCTCTCCCTTCACCTCTTGCTGTAGAAGGATTATTGATTATGTGTTTTGACACCATATGTAAGGACGTTGGCTGAAAATTAGAACATTACAATTCTGTTTCAAGAAAAATAAAGAAGCCAGGGCTGAGGATGTAAGGCAAAGTTCACTCCCTATAGAAATAAAGTAAGCCCGTATCTAGACGGAATCTAGGGGAACGTTCAAGGATCAGGGGTCAAGTTTGAAACTTCCCAAATCCAGAAAATGAGAGAAAAATATCTTTTCTGGAGAGAGGAATTCATCATATTTGTCTAATTTGTCTGGGAAACATTATGTTCATGAAGGGTGTTGGCAGGACCCCGGTGAAATTTGGAGTTTCTGATCTCAGGATGTCAAAAAAACCCAGATGACCACTTGTTTCTGGGCTTAGTTTGACCAAGGCTAGAATAGCAAAGATTCCTATGAGTGACCAGTGCAAATACAAAGACAACAACCAAGAATCACGAAAGGACTCACACCTCGCCCTAGAGAACATAAGGTTACTACAGAAATGCAAAGTTAAAGACTTGGAATGAAGGAGAACGGACTGATAAGCATGTCTAAGGGAGATAGCTGAGAAAGGCCATGACGATTATACTATGGAAAAGAAAAAAAGGTCCCAGAAAATGGAAGACGAACAGAAATCACACCTGAATAATCCACAATGAAAGATGTCCGTCTTTAGACAGACTGTGCTTGAACGTTTGAAAGTTAGAGAAATTCACAAGCCAAAAAACGGCAGTGAATGTCAAACCTGGGCCAACTGGCAAGCATGAGTCATGAGACTGCTCCAAGCCGGCTCTGAAACCCTGTGTCCATGGAGCTTGCTGGGACAGCAGAGACACAATTATGACAAATCCTCTGACATCACAGTAGACCCGATAAACAACCTGGGCTCATCTATACCGAGCCACAGTTGGGCTCAAGCAGCACATTCAAGTCCCATTGCACTCAACTGCTGGTGGCCAACGGAACATGAAAGGGGCCGGCCGGTGGTGTAGCTGTGAGGTCCACATCTTCTGGGTCGGGGTCACCTGGTGAGCCGGTTGGAAGCATGTGGGTGAGCCCCCTCACCACTGCTTCAGTCATTGTAGGGCAGGAGCCCGAGGTATTGTAGAGGCAGATGGGAATGGACGTTAGACAGGGCCAGACTTCCACAGCAAATACAGGAGCATTGTCAGCAGGTGTGAGCTCAACGATGCACTTCTGCCAAAACAAAACCAGTTAAAAGTTGCAAAGAATAGAAAAACTGAAGCTAAAAAAAAAAAAACCAGCTTGCTAGTGAGAAGAATAAGATCTTTATGAAGAACCTTAGCAGAACAGGTGAAAGCTATGTCAATCGAAAACTAGCATACGTTTGGGGAAAGAAATTCAAGGAGACACACGGAGAAAGAAGGATATTCCTGGATCTGGGAATGGAAGAATTAACACACTTGAAACGTCCATACTGGAGAAAGGAATCTCTGGATTCCATGAAATCCCAGTCAAAGTTGCAGCAATATTGGCCACAGAGATAGAAGAGAGAATCCGAAAGTTTCTAGCCAGCAACAAGAGACCCTGAGAGGGCAAAGGAATCCTCAGGAAAACGAAAAAGGCAGGACGTGTCACACTTTCTGATTTCAACATATAGGACGAAGCGCTAGGTACCGAAACGGCACGGTCTGGGCCCAAAAACAGGCACACAGACCCATGCAACAGAATCGACAGCCCACAGCCCAACTCAAACGCATATGTACATCCCATTTTGGTCCAGAGAGTCAAGAGGAGACAGTGGAGAAAGGAGAGTCTGTACAGTAAACGGTGCTGGGAAGCCTGCACAGCCACATGGACACAACGAGAGTAGACCATGATCTTACAACTGGCACACACACCACCTCGAAATGGATTAAAGCCTTGAATGGCAAACTTGAAACCGTGAACCTTGTAGAAGAAGACCTAGGCAGAGTCTACTTTGCCATCTGTCTGAACCCCCTATTTGGAAGAAGCATGTCAGACCGGGCAAGGGCTACAAAGCAAACAAGAAACAAATGGGACCACATCAAATGCACACGCTTCTGCCCACTCAAGGAAACGATCGACTCAATGCAAAGAGAGCACAACAACCATGGGAGGCTGTTTGCAAAGCACACATAGGACAACGGTTGAAAAGCCCAAAGATATAATCAACTCGCATGTCTCCACAAGAAAAAAAACAACAAGCCAATGAAAACCTGGGCAAAAGATGGAAACAGAGATTGCTCCCAAGAAGATTGAAAGAGGGCCAACAGCTGCATGAAAACTTGTTCACCATCATTAAGTCTCAGGCCAACGCAAATCCAAACTGCAAGGACATAGCAGCTCACTGTGGTCAGAATGGCTATAAGGAAGCAGACAGGAAACAACAAGTGTCAGAGAGGAGGTGGAGAGAGTGGAAGCCTCCTGCACTGTTGGTGGGAGTGTAAACTGGTGCAGCCACTACTCCAAGCGGTGTGGAACTGCCTCAGAAATTTAAGAATCCGTGTCTCATATGATCCAGCTATTCCTCTGTGGTGTGTTTATCCAAAGAACCCGGAAACACTACTGCATAAAGACATGTGCACCCCTGAGTTCACCACTGCACTACTGCCACTATTGAAGACTTGGAAGCCTCCCTGGTGCCCAGCAAGGGACAAATGCAGAAGGAAAATATGCTATAGCCACACAATGGCATACCACTCAGCCGGAACAAAGGATGCAATCCAGCCATTTGTGACAACCAGAATGCCTGTGAGGGTTTTAGGAGAGGTGAATCAAGCCCCAGAGAGAAAGTCAAATACCGTAGGATCTCACTTACAAGGAGAAGAATAAGCAAGCACTAAACAACAGGTGGCACGGGACATTTGATTGGGGGTTCCACAGGCAAAGAGGGGCGGTGTGGGAGGGTGAAAGAGATGATGAGGCACAAGTGTGTGGTGAGGGCCTGTCATTAGGCTTACGCTGGTGCAGACGATGTAAGCTACTCAGAAGTCTAAATCGATGAGGATGCAAATCTGAAAGATAAAGGATGTTCTAATTCAGGGTTATGACAATAAATTCACCAAAACTCAAAAATCCAAAAAGGGGTCCAGAATGACGACATAAAGCTTTGGGGGCTGAAAGAGATTAGAGAAGGTGAACTTCCAAGGATGGAAAATCACCTCAAAATGCGTACTGATGCTACAGAAAGGTAGACCATTCCAAACAGATGAAGAGCAATACTACCAAGAGAACATGATCCGTCCTAATCCCATGAACCAGCGGAAAATGTTACCGTCCATGATGTTACTAGTAATCACCTTCATGAATAATCCAAACAGGCCCACGTCTTCCCAATTCAGGCAAAAGGTTGGTCCAAAATTACAATTCAGGGCCGTCTCTGTGATGGAGTGCGTAAGTGCCCACGTTCCTCTTGGGCGGCCCAGGCCTCACTGTTTGACATCACGGGTGCAGATCACATTAGCAGTGTTAGGAAATATAGATTTCATGGTAATATGCGGACAGGGATGATAAATAAGTTGCAATTGTGAGGATCCGTTATCAATACGCACCACAAAATGAACCATGAGAATATTACAATCTATGAACGAATCTGGTACACTTCCCCAAAGGAGAAAGGAAGGAAAACATGTGACCTGCCAAGGTGGAATATGCAGAGTGCTAGGAGATGACACGATCATTGCACATCACAGGATTGCCTGGGCAACTTCAACTTGGGAGGGAGTCCAGGGTTTTCTCAGGGGAAGGTCCACCCACTTGGCCATCTACACAAGGTGTAAGAGATACAACCCAGGATAATCTTACAGGAAAGAAACTAGTGTCTAGAGAGAATGTAGCAGGCCTTCAAAGTTCGAGAAGAAAGTTAGAAACTGACAAGAAATCCAGAGAAAGGAAAACTATCCTACCTGTAAACGGTGAGGAGTCAGACTGGTCTGAGATGGCTCCGAAACTCTGTGTGCATGGAGGTTGTCAGGACAAGTTAGAATTTTGAGGTTTTTTATGACATCACAGTGACCATGTCCCCGTCGTTTTGTAACTTTCTCTTCTAACTTTGAAAGGTCTACTACATTCTCTCTACACACAGGTATCTTTCCTTTAAGATTATTCTTGGTTTTATCTCTTATCTTTTGTGGATATGCTTAAACTAGTGGACTTTCCCCGGAGACAGTCATGGAGGCCATCCCAAGCTGAAGTTGCCCATTCAATTGCCTGATGCACAATGATCATGTGATCTCCCAGCAGTCTGACAATTCCACCTTGGCAAGTCACATGCTTTCGTTCCTTCATTTGGGGAAGTGTACCTGATGCGTTCACAGATTGTAATATTCTCAAGGTTCTCTTTCTGGTGTGTATTGATAAGGTCTCCTCACCATTTCTACTTGTTTATGTTCTCTGTGCCCATCAGAGCGTGTAATCTGGATTTCCTAATGCTTGTAATATGGTCTACACCCGTGATGCTAACCTTTGAAACCCGGTCAGCTCAAGCGGAACATGTGCACTTACCCGCTACACCACAGGGCTGGCCCTGAATTGGACTTTTGGATCAAACTTTGGCCTGAACTTCGGAATATGTTGGCCTGCTTCGATCATTTGTGAAGGGAATCAGTAGTAACATCATGGATGGTAACATTTTCCATCGGGTCATGAGTTTGGCTCGGACAATGTTCTCTTGCTAGTATTCCTCTTCATCTCTTTGCAAAGGTCTACCTTTCAGTAGCATCATTAAGCATTTGTAGGTGATTGCCAATCCTTGGAAGCTCATCTTCTCTAATCTCTTTCAGCCTCCAAAGCTTTAGGCCATAAATCTGCACCCCTCTTTGGAGTTTTGATTTTATGTGAATTGATTGTCATAACCCTACATTGTAAGATCCTATAGCTTTCAGATCTACATCCTCATAGATTTAGACTTCTGTGTAAGTTACATCATCTTCACCACCGTAAGCCTAATTACAGGCCCTCACCACACACTTGTGCCTAATCAGCTCTTTCTCCCTCCGGTGGCCGCCCCCATTTCCCTCTGGGAACTACCAATCCTATGTCAAGTGCTACCTGTTTGTTGGTCCATTTTTCCTCTTCTCCTTGTGCATGAGATCCTGTGGTATTTGACCTTTCCCCAGGGCTTTTTTCAGTTGCCCTAATACCCTCAGGAGCCTTTCTGGTGTTCACAAATGGTGGCACTGCCTCCGTTCCTACAACTGAGTGTTATGCCATTGTGTGGCTATAGCCCATCTTCCTTCTTCTTTCGTCACATGATGGGGACCAGGGCGGCCTCGAAGTCTTGGATATCGGGAGTAAGGCTGTGGTGAGCACAGTGGTGCACGGATCTCTATGCGTTAGTGTTTCCAAGTTCTTTGGATAAATATGCTGCCAAGGACTACCTGGATCTTATGGTAGATGGATTCTGACATTTCTGAGGCTGTTCCACACAGCTTTGCATAGTGGCTGCACCGGTTTACACTCCCACCATCAGTGCAGGAAGCTTCTCTTCTCTCCACCTCCTCTCCGAAACCTGTGGTTTCCTGTCTTCCTCCTTATACCCCTCTGACCACTGTGAGCTGCTGTCTCATTGCCGTTCGGATTCACATTGACCAGAGACGTAATGATGATGAGGATGTTTTCATATAGCCTGT
Organism: Equus asinus; assembly: GCF_041296235.1. Taxonomy (NCBI): domain Eukaryota; kingdom Metazoa; phylum Chordata; class Mammalia; order Perissodactyla; family Equidae; genus Equus; species Equus asinus. Next base: position 10,786,245 of record NC_091817.1, read on the forward strand.
TGTCCATCTTTCTATCTTCCTGGGAGAAATGTCTGTTTCCATCTTTTTAACAGGTTGTATTGGGCTCGTTGTTTTTTTTCCCTCTGGAGACATATGAGTTCATTGGATCTTTTGGCTATTCACCTCTTCTCCGATGTGTGGTTTGCAAACATCCTGTCACAGTTGTTGTGCTGTCTTTGCATTGAGCCGATGGTGTTGTTGGCTGGGCAGAAGGTTCTGCGTTGGATGGAGTCCTGCTTGATTCTTGTTTCCTTTGTTGCCATTGCTCAGTCACACATGCTTCTTCCAAACAGGCAGCCAAGCCAGATGGCAAAGAGCAAGCTGCCTGTGTTTTCTCCTCGTAGCGTCACGGTTTCAAGTCTTCCATTCAAGGCCTGAATCCATTTCGAGGTGGTGTGTGTGCCTGGTGTAACATCATGGTCTACTCTCATTGTGTTACATGCGGCTGTGCAGTCTACCCAGCACCGTTTCTTGTCGAGACTCTACTTTCTCTGCTGTCTCCTCTTGGCTCCCTGGTCGTAAATGGGCTGTCCATGGATGTGTGAGTTGACCTCTGGGGTCTCGATTCTGTTGCATGGGTCTGTGTGCCTATTTTGGAGTCCAGGCTGTGCTGTTTCGGGACCCAGCTCTTTGTCCTATATGTGGCAATCAGAAAGGGTGATAATTGCTGCTTTGTTCGTTTTCCTCAGGATTCCTGTGTCTATTCAGGGTCCTTTGTTGCTGGATAGAAACTTTAGGATTCTCTTTCCTATTTGTGTGGGACAGATTGCTGCAATTTTGACTGGGACTGCATGGAATCCAGACATTGCTTTCTCGTCAAAAATAATCCATAACCAATCTATAAATGAAACTTTGGGTGAGCTTACTCTGAGCTTAAATCTGAGGATTATAACCCGGGCATCAAACAAGTGGGGTGCACAGACTGGTTATATGCTCCCAGAGAGGATGTTTCACATAGGATTGAAATGTCCCATTTACAATAGTCACGAGACTACTCTGTTGGCACAGCGATTGATGGAAATAGCAGGTAGGTCTTCTGTCTCAGTGAACACAGCAGGGTGGCGGTCTGTTGCCTCCAGCTTACCTGTCACAGGTGGGCTGGGTGGTCAAGGGTGAGTGCAGCAATCTGTTCATAGCCTAGGACAAAATGCTTATCCCTAAGGAAATGTTAATGTTGGGGAAGTTGCACCTTTATCTTAAGGGCCATTGGAAATGTCTAAGCAGATATGCAATGCGTGCTAAATAGCCATAGTCAGGCCCTTTTGGAAAAAACAAAATCAGGCCGAATTAGGTCTATACCAAATGGCTTCCTCATATACTCCAATATATCCTATTGCTTCCCATTTTTATTTGTCAGCTTTCTGCCGTATGGACGTTTCAAGTGTGTCCGTTGTTCCATTCGAAGGGCATGGAATAGCCTTGCATTGCCTTGTGACTTGTGGAATTTCTTTCCCCAAAACTTTGCTAGTTTTTGTTTTCCATCGCTTTCTCCTGTTTGGCAAAGGTTATTCGTAGATATAATTTTCTTCTCACTGGCATGGGTCTTTTTTATTTTGAGGTTCAGCTTTTCTATTCTTTGCAACTTTTAATTGGTTTTGTTTTGGCAGATGTTTATGGCTGTGCTCAAATCTGCTGGCCATGCCGCTGTATTCTCTGAACAAGAGTGGTGCTCTCTAAAGTCGCTTCCCATCTGCCTCTACACTAGGTCACACGCCTGGCACAGAATGGCTGGACGATCATTGAGGAGGCTGACCCCCAGGATTCCACGTGGCTGACCATGGGCTATCGACCCAAATGAAGTGGACTCCACACTGCCCCACTGGCCAGCCCCTTTCATGTTCCATTGGCAACCTGCAGTTGAGTGGAATGGGACTTGAATATGCTACTTGAGCCCAAATCTGGCCCTGTGTAGATGCGGCCAGCCTGTGTATCTGGCACACTGTGATGTCGGAGGATTTGTCAGAATCGTGTCTCCTCTGTCCAGTCTAGCTTCGTGGACACAGGCTTCAGAGCCTGCGGGGAGCAGTCTCATAACTCACCCTTCCCAGTTAGACCAGGGTTGACCTTCGCTGTAATTTTTGGGGTTGTGACTTTCTCAGACTTTCAAGCGTTCAAGCAGAATCTGTCTAAAGACTGACGTCTATCACTGTGGATTATTCACTTGTGATTTCTGTTGGCCTTCCATTTGACAGGACCTTATTTTCTTTTCCATCGTCCAATCGTCATGGTCTTTCTGAGGTATCTCCCTTTGGTATGCTTATCAGTGCGTTCTCCTTCATTCCAAGTTATGAATTTTGCATTTCTTTAATCACTTTAGGTTCTGTAGGCCGAGGTGTGAGTCCTTTCGTGATTGTTGGGTGTTGTCTTGAAATTTTTATAGGTCACTTGTAGGAATCTTTGCTATCCTGGTCGAGTTGACACTGCACTCTGAGAACTCGTGGTCATCTTGGCTGGTTTGGCATTCTGAGATCAGAAACTCCAGATTCGTGGGGGTCCTGGCAACCGCCTTCACAGACAGTATGTTTCTGAGACAAGTTCGCAAAATCTGATGAACTCCTCTCTCCAGGTAACAGATTTTTCTGTCTCTTTTCTGGATTTGGGAAATTTCGAACTTAACCCCTGATCCTTGGGCGCTCCACCAGATTAGGTCTAGATACTGGCTTACTTTATTTCCACAGGGTTTTCTATTGGTTTGACTTACATCCTCAGCTCTGGCATGTGTAGTTTTCTTTAAATATAATGGTAGTGTTCTAATTTTCAGCCAAACCTCTTCCATAAGGTGTCAAAACACAGAGTCAGTACTCCTTCTACGGCAAGAGATAAAGGGAGAGAATTTCACTGGAGTCCAACCGAGCACGCTAGCCTGTTGGGGCAGCCTTGACACAGGAACGAAGCCCTCTGGAAAAGGGTGCTTTTCAGCACACTTCCAGTGCCCTTCCAAACCAGCAGACATACTCAAAGAATGATCGGCGTGCATTTCTTCAAGTCTTCAAAGAGATGTCTTGGGACACATTAGCATGTACCCAGAGGGCCCCCATGACTCCAGAGCTGTGGAAAGGGAGACTTCTCTTCAAAGCATGCTAGGGGCGTACGATGGAGGCATCGATTCTTCTCTTCAATGTCCTCAAGAGATCATTCTTGACTTTGGATTATGAGTAAGGCAGAAGGCCAACATAGGACTGATAAGCGCCAAGTCCGGCCTCTTGTTTCAAATCAAGTTTCAAGGTTGAATCAGCACGGCCTCCCCATCTACTCCAGTAGATAACAATGTTCTCCTCTCAGTGCTTCTCCCTCTATTAGCGCTTCTTCCCAGTGATTCCTTTCTTATCCCTTGAATCAGCGTCTCTTTGATCTCTTCAAGTTTCTGTGCCTGGTTCCTGTTGGGAAAAGCTGTTTCTGGGTATCTCTCACTTCACTATCACAGCCTAGGCAAATACTCGCCCGGGAAACATGCGGCCATCTTTGGTGACATGCTCAGCGTGATGTCATAAACACCCTCGGATTTTTCTAAGTTATCCTGACAACGTCCATGCACACAGTGTTTGAGAGCCATCTCATACCAGTCTGAAGACTCCATCTTTCCAGGTAGGATAGTTCTCCTTGTTCTGCATTTGTTATCAGTTTCTAAGATTCTCCTCGAACATTGAAAGGTCTACTACCTTCCCTCCAGAGACCGGTTTCTTTCCTTTAAGATTATCCTGGAATTTACCTCTTACCTTTTGTGGATATGGCCAAATGGTGGATTTTCCACAGAGAAAGTCCTGGAGTCCCTCCCAAGTTCAATTTGCCCAGGCAATCCTCTGACTCGTGTGATCACCTGGCAGTCTGACAATTCCACCTTGTTGGGTCACATGTCTTCCTTCCTTCATCATTTGGGGACGTGTACCTGATACGTTCATAGATTGTAATATCCTCATGGTTCCTTTTCTGGTGCGTATTGATAAGTTCTCCTCACAATTTCTACTTCTTTATGATCTCTGTGCCGACCAGACCATGAAATCTGGATTTCCCATTGCTATTAATCTGATCCCCACCCGTGATGCTAGGCGGTGATGCCCGGGCCGCCCAAGAGGAATGTGGGCACTTACTTGCTACACCACAGCGCCGGCCCTGAATTGGACTTTTGGAGCAATCTTTCGCTGAACTTGGGAAGAAGCTGGCCTTTTTCGATCATTCCTGAAGGTAATTAGTAGTGACCTCATAGAGGGTAACATTTTCCCTTGGCTCATGAGTTTAGCACGGAACACATTCTCGTTGTAGTATTCATCTTAATCTATTTGCAATGGTCGACCATTCTGTAGCATCATTAAGCATTTTGAGGAGCTTCACAATCCTTAGAAGTTCATCTCTCTAATCTCTTTCAGCATCAAAAGCTTTATGCCGGAAATATGCACGCCTTTTAGGATTTTTTCTTTCCCTCTTTGAACCACCAATCCAAAGGGAAGGCTGGTATCCAAAGCTAGAATGCACAGTTTGGCAACAATGAAATTCTCTCCCCTATCCCTCGCCATAGAAGAGTATTGCTTATGGGCTTTGACACCATATGTGAGGAAGTTTACTGAAAATTAGAACATTACACTTATATTTAACAAAAAATAAACATGACAGAGATGACTATGTAAGTCGAACAACTAACGAATCCTACAGAAATAAAGTAAACCAGCATCCAGACGTAGTCTACTGAAATGATCAAGGATCCAGGGTCCACTTCGAGCGTCCCCATATTCAGAAAAGAGACATAAAAATATCTTACCTGGAGACAGGAATTCATCAGATTTCTCTAATTTGTCTCGGAAACATTATGTCCATATGGTGGTTGCCAGGCCAACCTAGAATTTGGAGATTCTGATCTCAGAATGTCAAACCAACCAAGATGACCTCGTGTTCTCAGTGCTCCATTGGACCTAGGCTAGGATAGCAAAGATTCCTTTAAGTGAACAATTGAAATTCAAAGACAATACCCAAAAATCACGAAAGCACTCACACGTCGGCCTAGAGAACATATGGTGACTAAAGAAATACAAAATTAATAACTTGAATGAAGGACAAGGGACTGATAAGCATACCTATGGGATACAGCTGAGAAAGACTATGACAATTGATGTGGATTAAGGCTGCCCCAGCTCGAAAAGCCCAAGGTTATCTGGTGGACATGCAGAACTATATGACCCGGTGAATTTCTTTTGGTATGAATTAGAGGTGCCCTAGTGAGAGAAGCCCAGGTCATGCTCACCTACATGTCTATCTATATGGCCAGATTAGTATCTAATATTATATGACCACACAATATCCAGACCCCATCTGAACTGAAATCATTTAGTGACGTTTACATCATATTTTCTTTTTCCATTAAAAATAAGTCATGTACCCATGACTCATAAAATTAGCCCTTACCCTCAACTCAGGGCAGCAGCAGGAGCTCTGACTGCCCATGGGTCCTTTCCGCATTCAGCAGCAGCAGCTCTTTGCTGCCCATGGGTCCTGTCCCCATGCAGCAACTCTTTACTGCCCATGGGTCCTGTCACCATGTTATCCTGTAACGTTCTCTAAATAAAAGAGCACCACTACCAGACGTTGAGAGTCCAAGAAATCTTTCAACTCTTCAGCTCGCTGAGCCTGCATCATATCTTGTGTCCTGTAGGGGGAACTTGCTTCGTCAGTTTTTGAGCTCGACTTCTGGTAAGTGCCCCTTTCTTCCTGGTGCCTCTCTCTTTTTCGAGGATGGATCTAAACTCACTTCTCCATCAGGAGCTTTCTTGGTTAGCTCTATGAATCGATGTTTGTTGCCCATGGCTACTCTATGGGGCAAATCATGGCATTCAGCTTGAAGAGAATCAGTAGCTTAAGCCTCAGGGTGATGTAGCATGAATTGATCCATTCCTTCCTGAGTCTATCACTAATATATAAATATTACCTGGGCATGCATAGGCCACTTAAGTCATTAGGATGGTTGGCAATCTGCAAGACTCCGGTGGAAGGTTTCTTCTCCTAAGGCTGGATTGGGATACCTCCCATGGCACCTGACCAGGCTCTGAACTGGGCAAATGTCCCACTCGGGAATCGAGTTCAAGGAAACTACCAAAGTCTAACGTTTGCTTGAGTATGGGAAACCATTCTTCAGAGAATGACTCCAACACGCAATTGGGTAGAATGTCCCTCAGAGCGGCGGAAAATTCCTCACACTTTTTCTCCATTATGTTCTCTCTTAAACTTCTCCTTTTGCCTCGGGGACCATTCACCAGGCACCTATTACTGCCAGGCAGAATAGGAATGATGTTCACCAGGCACCTGTTACTGCCAGGCATCTGAGGGAAGGTATACAAGGGATGCAATGCTGGCGGACACACCCGTCACCCCTTGCTATAGGAACCCCACAGTAGGAACAACAGGTGGGATGCTGCCGTAGGTTCAGGGGGCATTTTCAAGGTAATGGACGTGTCTCTTTCATCTTTGTTAGAGATACAATGGCCATTTTCGTCTCCTTTTGAGCTTTGCAACCGGGAAACAAAGAAATCTTTCAAAAGTCAAGTCCTCCAACACTGGGAGCCCCAACTTTGGCTTTCTGGGCCTGATCACCCTGGCGACCCCAAGTAGGGTGCCCTCTGTTGGCGGTTGACTCATTGAGTATTTTAGTCACCTACTGAGTTGGCTATGAGGGTAGGAAATCTGTGATTTTTTCTGTGAACAGTCGTGCTACAGTAGTGTGCCACAGCACGGGAACTGTTGTGTGACTCTTATCTTGAGAACTCTCTGAGCAGCCATGAGGGTGAGGTCTGGTGTCTTCTTTTCCTTTCTTTGTTTTGGTCATCATCTCCTCTGTTGTCACCAAGTCGAGGTTAAGATCAGGCTGGACCTGATCAGAACCTGCACCTTATGTGAAATCGAAAAACTTGAAAACATTTTCAAGAGACTTAACTCTCAACCCGGGTACTTGGAGCCACGGCCCCCAGTCAGTTCCAGGCCTTTGTAGGCACTCCACCCTTCTCCACTCCACTGTCAGTCGCACACTGGCTTTACTGCCATGGGGAATGCCATAAGCATCCCCAGAGACTCACCACTCAGAATCATTCCAACTAATTAGAAACACTTTCAATTGTCTGGGTTATGGCACAGAAACTGCAGCTGGGAGAAAGTTTGTGAGGTTTCTCTGTGCCTTTATGGTGCAGTTGGACAGGTAGATCAACCTAGAACGTCCTTCAAGTTACAGTCCAGTTTCTGAGAAATCAAGAGCAACCGTCCTTAGAAAGTCCTTGCAAGACTGGAAAGACAGTTCTAGAGGCAGCTCAGTTTCGACCTAGTTCCTTTATCATGAAAAGGATTATCATCCCCCCTCTCCAGGAACTACTATCTAGCCAATCACTCAGTCTTAAGACTCAAAAAAAAAAAAAAAAAAGGAGGGGAAAGGATAAATGGCCATAAGTGTGTCATGGCAAAAAGTATAGCATCTAGAGAGTCTTCTCCATAAGCATTAGTAAAAAGGCTCAAAACAAAGTTTGGATTCATAACTGGTGAGCTTTGTATTATTGTACCTGAGTCACGGCAGTAGCTTTTAAAACGATACTTGTACAGTCTCTGTGTATGTGTGTCTATGTGTACGTTATACATGTGATATTTTTACCCCTGGATGGTATGGCCAAAATAAAGATCTCTGTTTAGTTGGCTTAAAGTAAGTGCTTTCATAAATTCTAAATGTAACAGAAATTAACTCAGTACCTTTCAAAGTTAACATCATGTGAATTAACCTTTGGTAAATGAAAGCTTCTTTAAGTTTGTTGGTTTGATTGAAAATAGTCTTGTTGTCAGAGTTGTCAGTATTTGCATAGGATGCAGGTATTCACCCTCGGTTTACTAGTCATATAAGTTCACGTTGTCTGTTAAATTTGTCAGCGAAATAATATATTTAAATGATGACCAGTTTTGTCTAATGCCTCATGAGGTTTCCGTAAGTAATATGAACATAATTGTTGGAAACAAATGGTTTAAATACATAAAACTCATAAAAGTGAATAAAATAACATTTATGGTCTCTATACTTGGCGGAAAAAAACAGCTTCAAATTCTTTTGGTAACAATCTTGAATTTTGCCAAGTAAAGTTAAATAATAAATATCTGAATATCTGGATCATTTTTGGATAGGATGAAACACTGAATCATTAATAAACACATCTATGTTATCTACTTTTGGTTTCTTATGGAAGAGGCTAAAAGCGTGTGGGTGTATTAAAAAGCATGCCTTGTGTTTTGTTGTAAATCGGCGTGTTTCTAAACTTAGGAAGTGTTTAGAATGCTGATAGAAAAGACAATCCATAATTGTTTACCTTTTCAGTGTTTACTAGGTCTGTTAAGGGTTAAAGTTCTAATTACCTTATGGAATTAAACCGACTGCAAATTACTAAGGAAAAGAGCTTTGTATTCAAGGAGGCTAAAATGGAGGCTTTCAGTAAAAAAGGTATAAAGAATGGAAATATTTTTGTTTGATGGGTTAAGAAAGATAAATTTGTCGTGATGTACTAGAAAGGAAAAAACAAAGACTTTGGGTCAAATTCTGAAAACAAAAAAGAAAGTTGTAGAAGGTTTGTGAAGGAGAAATTCTGAAAGGAGTTTTATGCCTGGTCAAGTAGACTAACGTAAGTTCAATTAAGTGCATGAGTTTGAATGTTCAAAATAAGTAGGTGCAGAAATTCAAGTTTGGTTTTCTCTAAAAGGATACATTTTCTTGAACTTTTGATCTGCTCTTGGTAAAGAGGTCATAAAAGCTATTCCTTTGAGTAAGTCTACCTAAGAGACAAATCTGTTTTGTGAAAATAATGACTGAGGTCACTCTTAAGATTTTTGACTCTGTTATAACTTTGAATAGATACCCGAGCATTGCTTCACAGGGAGTGTTGCTTTCTATTTGAACAAGCATTTGAAAAGCTTTTGATATGTTTTGACAAGCTTCTCCCTCAAAAATATTCAAATGCTGAATGAAGGCTTTCTTTTGACCTGGTAGGCAGAAGAAAAATTACTCTGAGGATTTTTAGAGGTCCCGTGAGACTTCTCGAAGACATTTGCTCTCTCTTCCTATAAGAAGGAAGATATTAAACTAATTAGGCTTACTTGGTCTATTAAATTACATGGGAAACATTGTGAAATAAGTGATGATAGACTTCCTTAGGTGGTATAAGATTGGTAAATGTTATTAATGTAGGTGTCTTAAAATTATATAGCATTCCTAAGAGTCTGATCTTTCCTGGTTAACAGTCATAAGTCCAATTATTATCAGCAAATGTTATATGTCACTGAAGTAGCCAAGTTTCTTGGTCAATTGCCCTTTTGAGTCCTTTGTCCATTTCCAGGTAGTTGTTGTTTTACTCTGATGCTTTTTTCTTTTGCAAATATGCTTCATCTTCCGAGAAATTCAACAAAAGGGTTCTGACACAAAGGTTCTAAACGACAGGCTTCTGATAAACTTTCAGATTGTAAAACTGAACGGAGTAATAAATTACAGAATTCTAACAGAAACTAAGCTCAACGATCTGCTAACAGAAAACTCAGCTCAAGGATTGATTATACAGGACTGTGTGAACTGATGAGGATGGTTGTAATATTTTAGAACTTCTGTTTGAAACATTGTTGAGTTTTGATGTGTTGTTTTGTTTTCTCGTAATGAAGGAAAGCTTTTTCTCTTTTCCCTTATGCTAACAATGACTCACAGCCATTTGGTGAAATTATACCTTCATGAGCAAAACTGAAACATTTATCTTTTTCTCCCTACCTTATCCCCAAGAAATTTGGAAACCCTTTGTCACTGAGTATGGTTATTTAGTGGCAATATTTGCATAAGTTCCATAAGAATCTGTTCACCTTATAACAGGCCACATTGGTTATACTACCAAGCCTTTGACTGGAATGTCATATTTGAAACATACAGGCTCAGATATGACAAGACAGCATTTCAGGAACAAAGATTGGACTTTCTGGAATACAGTCCCTAGGAAACATGGGCCTGGTACCTTGTTTACAGAGATTCTGGCAATCTTGCCCGGTCGCTAAGGAAGCTTGCTTATCTGCCAGGTGCAAGGAACCTCCGAATATTTTGGTGGACCTCAAAGAGAACTGAACTCACATCTGTAGGTACTGCAGGCCAAATCTGATGGCAAGTCCTTGGCTTGGCTTTTCTGGCATCTAGAGGCCTTCACAGATCAATGTGAGATTACTCTCCCTGGGGTAGCCCCAATTCATACTAGAAAAATATCCACCAGGTCACGTAGTTTGGCATGTAGGCCAGGTCACCTTGGGCTTCTCTAGCTTGGGCAGCATTAATCCACATCATAAACCACCCCTGAACCCATTATGACCGGAAATCTTTGGGGATATGAATGATGGTCAGTCTTCTGTAACTACTTCTGGCTGTACAAGGTCGTAGAGCTGCCCCAAAATGGGGCCATAGATACAGGTAGGAAGTTCAGTGGACCAGAAGTCTTCACCGGTGGAGTTCAAGGGTGACAAGTTGTACAGAGCCTCTGGAGACGAGAGAATCCTTTGACGAGAGGTGGTCCAGGAGGTGAAACATTTTTGACATGCTAAAGACAAACAACGAAAGAGACAACAAATTATAATAAGAAATACAAGCAGTATGTTTAACCCAATGAATAAGATTTTGAAGTACTGCAGAAACCTGGTCCTGACTAGGAGTTCAACCGGTCGTTTACAGTTAGGGTTGGTCACACATGGATTTAATTTGGTGGCTGGGATAGGAAGCCAGAAATATTTTGATGGTAGTCAGGAATATAGACACAACATTGTTTTTATAATGACACTGGTGCCCCCTTGTGCTGCTGTCAAGACATCCAGTGCCATTTGGATTTGGAGGACTGCCTTACACACTTGGGATACTTCTAAATTGAGCAGCGAAAGGCTATGTTGTGTATCATTTAATGCCTTCATAGTAAATTTGTTTAGGACATCCATGTGCAAGACGATATTTTGGATTCCTAATTGGGGAAGGAAAATTGCGGAAAGATGGTCATACCAGTGGAAGACAGAGCGGGTCCAGTGCTGTTGCAGGTTGGGTAGCTTAGCAGGAGGAGATATAGTAAATGTAGTTCTACCTTGCATCCAGACAAAGCCTAGGGTGCATCATCCAATCCATCCAGGTGGCAGCCAAGGTAATAAATTGGAGCCACATATCCACTGAGCACCGTGAGGGGTTAACCAATGCATTCTGGGCCGTCTATCCCAGTCAGTCCCAAACTAACCTGTATTTTTTTTTAAGTCTATGACATAAGAACACATATAAAAGGGATTTTTTCCCAAGGTCAGCTGCTGTTAGGCCATGTATCACAGGTGTGGTTGGTTTCTTCCCAACAAAGAGCAGCCTTTTACTCAGTTGCCCACTAGTAGGAGTGAACCAAATATACTCATCCCAAATTAGATATGGTCCATCCTGTATGTATCGATAAGTTGGGGACTTTACTGTTGGAACTTCTTTTGTTTGATACACCTGTGACAAGGCAAATCTAGTTAGTATTTGGACAGTAGTATTGAAGGAAATTGGTTGATTGTGGCCAGGGAACTCAGGGGTGTCAGAGATAGATGGCCACAAGGAGACATTACGATTAGTAATAGATGAATCTTGCGGAAGAAAAGAGCTAGAATCTAGTATCCATGAATGGCTACTGTAGCTTCTACAGAAGCGTAATTTTTTGCTTTCTTAAATCATCCTCATTTTTACAAAAGCTAGCCAAATTATGATTAACACGTTTGCAAATTAAGTGTAGTTTGAATACAACTTGCTCCAATTATTTACATAAGAGCAGAAAGAATCGGAATTGCTTATACAGGTTTTTAAAAATCTGCTTTGCTGGAATTTTTTCTGAGGAGTCTCACATTGAACTGTGAAGGCCTCTAGAGGCCAGAAAAGCCAAGCCAAGGACTTGCCATCAGATTTGGCCTGCAGTACCTACAGATTTGAGTTGTGTTCTCTTTGAGGTCACCCAAAATATTTGGAGGTTCCCTGCACCTGCCAGATAAGCAAGATTCCTTAGTGACCGGGCAAGATTGCCAGAATCTCTGTAAACAAGGTACCAGGCCCATGATTCCAAGTGGCTGTATTCCAGAAAGTCCAATCTTTGTTCCTGAAATGCTGTCTTGTCATATCTGAGCCTGTATGTTACAAATATGACATTCCAGTCAAAGCCTTGGCAATATAACCAATGTGTCCTGTTATAAGGAGAACAGATTCTTATGGAACTTATGCAAATATAGCCACGAAATGACCATAATCAGTAACAAAGGGTTTGACAATTCCTTAGGGATAAGGTAGGCAGAAAAAGGTAAATGTTTCAGTTTTGCTCATGAAGGTATAATTTCACTAAATGGCTGTAAGTCATAGTTAGCATAAGAGAAAAGAGAAAAAGCTTTCCTTCATTACGAGAAAACAAAACAACACATCAAAACTCAACAATATTTCAAATAGAAGTCCTAAAAAATTACAATCATCCTTATCAGTTCACACAGCCCTGCATAATCAGTTCTGGGGCTGAATCTTCTGTTAGTAGATTGATGAACTTGGTTTCTGTTAGAATTCTGTAATTTCTTACTCCGTTCAGTTTTACAGTCTGAAAGTTTATCAGAAGCCTGTCATTTAGAACCTTTGTGTCAGAACCCTTTCGTGGAATTTCTCGGAAGATGAAGCATATTTGCAAAAGAAAAAAGCATCAGAGTAAAACAACAACTACCTGGAAATGGACAAAGGAATCAAAAGGGCAATTGACCAAGAAACTTGGCTACTTCAGTGACATATAACACTTGCTGATAATAATTGGACTTATGACTGTTAACCAGGAAAGATCAGACTCTTAGGAATGCTATATAATTTTAAGACACCTATATTAATAACATTTACCCATCTTATACCACCTAAGGAAGTCTATCATCACTTATTTCACAATGTTTCCCATGTAATTTAATAGACCAAGTAAGCCTAATTAGTTTAATATCTTCCTTCTTATAGGAAGAGAGAGCAAATGTCTTCGAGAAGTCTCAGGGGCCCTCTAAAAATCCTCAGAGTAATTTTTCTTCTGCCTACCAGGTCAAAAGAAAGCCTTCATTCAGCATTTGAATATTTTTGAGGGAGAAGCTTGTCAAAACATATCAAAAGCTTTTCAAATGCTTGTTCAAATGTGAAACAACACTCCCTGTGAAGCAATGCTCGGGTATCTATTCAAAGTTATAACAGAGTCAAAAATCTTAAGAGTGACCTCAGTCATTATTTTCACAAAACAGATTTGTCTCTTAGGTAGACTTACTCAAAGGAATAGCTTTCATAACCTCTTTATCAAGAGCAGATCAAAAGTTCAAGAAAATGTATCCTTTTAGAGAAAACCAAACTTGAATTTCTGCACCTACTTATTTTGAACATTCAAACTCATTCACTTAATTGAACTTACTTTGGTCTTCTTGACCAGGCATAAAACTCCTTTCAGATTTTCTTCTTCACAAACCTTCTAAAACTTTCTTTTATGTTTTCACAATTTCTCCCAAATTCTTTGTTTTTTGCTTTCTAGTACATCAGGACGAATTTATCTTTCTTAACCAATCAAACAAAAATATTTCCATTATTTATACCTTTTTTACTGAAAACGTACATTTTAACTTCCTTGAATACAGAGCTCTTTTTCTTAGTAATTTCCTGTAGCTTTAATTACGTAGGTTAATTAGAACTTTTAACCCTTAACAGACCTACTAAACACTAAAAAGGAAAACAATTATGAATTGTCTTTTATATCAGCATTCTGAACACTTCATAAATTTAGAAACACGCCACTTTACAACAAAACACAAGGCATGGTTTTTAATACACACACACGCTTTTAGCCTCTTCAAAAAGAAGCCAAAAGTAGATAACTTAGATGTGTTTATTAATAATGTTTCAGTGTTTCGTCCTATCCAGAAATGACCCAGCTATTCAGATTTTTATCATTTAAATTAACTTGGCAAAACTCAAGATGGTTACCAAAAAGCATTTCGAAGCTGTTTTTCTTTCCCAAACTATACAGACCATAAAAGTTTTTGTACTCACTTTAATGAGTATTATCTATTTAAACCATTTGTTTCCATCAATTATGTTCAGATTACCTACTGAAACCTCATGAGGCCTTAGACAAAACTGGTCATCAGTTAAAACTATTACTTTGCTGACAAATTTAGCAGATAACGTGAACTTATATGACTAGTAAACCCAGGATGAAGGTCTGCATCCCTATGCAAATACCGACATCCCTGACAACAAGACTATTTTGAATCAGAAAAACAAACTTAAACAGTCTTTCATTTACCAAAGGTTAATTCACATGACATTAACTTTGAAAGGCACTGAGTTAATTTCTACTGCATTTAGCATTCATGTAAACACTTACTATAAGCCAACTAAACAGAGATCTTAATTTTGGTCATACCACCGAAGGCTGAAAATATCACATGTATAACCTACACATAGACACGCATACACAGAGATTGTACATCTACTGTTTTAAGAGCTACTGCCGTGAATCAGGTACAATAATATAAAGCTCACCAGTTATGAAGGTAAAGTTTGTTTTGAGCCTTTTTACAAATACTTATGGAGAAGACCCTCGAGATGCTAGACTCTTTCAATGGCACATTTATGGCCATTTCTCCTTTCCCCTCCTTTCTTTTTTTCAGTCTTAAGAGTGAGTGATGGTCTAGATAGTAGTTCCTGGAGAGGGGGGATGATAATCCTTTTCATGATAAAGGAACTAGGTGGAATCTGAACTGCCTCTAGTGCTGTCTTTCCAGTCTTGCAAGGATTTTCTAAGGACAGTTGCTCTTGATTTCTCAGAAACTGGACTGTAACTTGAAGGACGTTCTAGGTTGATCTACCTGTCCAACTGCACCATAAAGGCACAGAGAAACCTCACACATTTTCTCCCAGCTGGAGTCTCTGGGGCATAACCCATACAATTGAAAGTGTTTCTAATTAGTTAGAATGACCCTGAGTGGTGAGTCTCTGGGGATGCTTATGCCATTCCCCATGGCAGTAAAGCCAGTGTGCGACTGGCAGTGGACTGGAGAAGGGTGCAGTGGCTACAAACACCTGGAACTGGCTGGAGGCCAGGGCTCCCAGTACCCGGGTTGAGAGTTAAGGTCCTTGCAAAATATTTTCAAGTTGTTCGATTTTACAGAAGGTCCATGTTCTGGTCAGGTCCAGCCAGAACTTAACCTCGACTTGGTGACAACAGATGACATGATGAGCAAAACAGAGAAAGGAAAAGAAGACACCAGACCTCACCCTCATGGTTGCTCTCAGAGGGTTCTCAAGATAAGAGTCACAGAACAGTTCCTGTGCTGTGGCACACTACCATTGTCCGACAGTTCTCAGAATAAATCACAGGTCTCCTACCCTCATAGCCAACTCAGTAGGTGACTAAAATACTCAATGAGTCAACCGCCAAGAGAGGGCACCCTACTTAGGGTCGTTGGGGTGATCAGGCCCAGAAAGCCAAAGTTGGGGCTCCAGTGGTGGAGGCCTTGATTCTTGAAAGATTCGTTTCCCCAGTTGCAAAGTTCAAAAGGAGATGAAAATGGCCATTGTAACTCTAACAAAGTTGAAAAAGACATGTCCATTACCTTGAAGATCACCCCTGACCCTACGGCAGCATCCTACATGTGGTTGCTACTGTGGGGTTCCTATAGCAAGGGGTGATCGGCGTGGTCCCCAGCATTTCATCCCTTGTGTACCTTCCGTGGTATGTCTGGCAGTAACAGCTGCCTGGTGAACATCTTTCCTATTCTGCCTGGCAGTAATAGGAGCCTGTTGAATGGTCCCCAAGAGAAAAGGAGAAGTTTAAGAGAGAACAGGATGGAGAAAAATAGTGTAGAATTTTCCACTGAGCTGGGGGACATTCTACCCAATTGCGTGTTGGAGCCATTCTTTGAAGAAGGGTTTCCCATATGCAACCAAAGGTTAGACTGTGGTACTTCCCTTGAACTGTAGTCCCGAGGGAGACATTCACACAGTTCAGAGCATGGTCAGGTGCCATGGGAGGTATCCCAATCCAGCCTTAGGAAAAGAAACCTTCCAGGGGAGTCTTGCAGATTGCCGGCCATCCTAAGGACTTAAGTGGCTGACCCGTGCCCACCTAAAATTTGTATATTAGAGATAGAGTCAGGAAGGAATGGAGTAATTCACTCTACATCACCCTTAGGCTTAAGGTACTGATTCTCTTCAAGCTGAATGCCATGATTTGCCCTATAGAGTAGCCATGGGCAGCAAACGTGGATTCAAGCAGCTATCCAAGAAAGTTCCTGATGGAGAAGTGAATTTAGATCCATCCTTGAAAAAGAGAGAGGCACAAGGAAGAAAAGAGCACTTACCAGAAGCCGAGCTCACAAACCTATGAAGCAAGTTTTTGATATGGGCCACAAGATATGATATGGGCTTGGTGAGCTGAAGAGTCAAAAGAAAGATTTCTTGGACTCTCAAATTCTGGAAGTGGTGCTCTTTTACTTATAGAATGGTACAGGACAACATGGCGACTGGACCCATGGGCAGTAAATAGTTGCTGCATGGGGACAGTACCTATGGGCAGTGAAGAGCTGCTGCTGCTGCTGCATTGGAGAAGGTTCCATGGGCAGTCAGAGGTCCTGCTGCTGCCCTGAGTTGAAGGTAAGGGCTAATTTTATAATGCATTGGTACGTTACATTTTTACTGGAAAAAGAAAAGATGATGTTAAAAGTCATTAAATGATTTCAGTTCAGATGGGGTCTGGTTATTGTGTGGTCATATAGCATTAAATACCAATCTGGCCATATAGATAGGCATGTAGGTGAGCATGAAATGGGCTTCTATCACTGGGACACCTCTAATTCATACCAAAAAAAACACAAAATAACTCACTGGGTCATGTAGTTTGGTATGTAGGCCAGGTAACCTTGGGCTTTTCGAGCTGGGGCAGCCTTAATCCACATCATTCGTCATGGTCTTTCACAGCTATCTCCCATAGATATTCTTATCAGTCTTTTTTCCTCCATTCCAAGTTATGAATGTTGTATTTCCTTATTCACCATATGTTCTGTAGGGGTCTAGATTTACGGCCTAAAACTTTGGAGCCTGAAAGAGATTACAGAAGATGAACTTTCAAGGATTGGTAATCACCTCAAAATGCTTAATGATGCTATAGAAAGGAAGACCATTACAAAGAGATGAAAAGGAACATTACCAAGAGAAGACGTTCCGTGCTAAACTCAGGAGCCAAAGGAAAAGGTTACAGTCCACAATGTTACTACTAATTACCGTTACGAATAACCAAAGCAGGCCAACATCATCCCTAGTTCAGGCAAAAGTTTGATCCAAAAGTCGATTTCAGTGCCGGCCCTGCGTTGTATTGGGTATGTGCCCACGTTCCGCCTGGGCGGCCAGGGCTTCATTGGTTAGCACCACGGGTGCGGATCAGATTAGTAGCATTAGCAAATATAGATTTCACGGTATGGTGTGGACAGACATCCTAAAGAAATCGAAATTTTGAAGAGACGTTATGAGTACACACCAGAAAAAGAACCATGGGAATATTACAATCTATGAACGCATCAGGAACACTTCCCCAAATAATGAAGGAAGGAAAACATGTGACCTGCCAAAGTGGAATTGTCAGACTGCTAGGAGATGACATGATCTTTGCGCATCAGAGGATTGCGTGGGAAAAGTCATCTTGGGAGGGCCTCCGGGACTTTCTCTTGGGAAAGTCCACCCATTTGGTCTCATCCACAAAAGATAAGAGAGAAAACCCAGATTAATCCGAAAGGAAAGAAACCATTGTCTAGAAGGAAGGTAGCAGACCTTTTCAAGTTCGAGGAAAAAGTTAGAAACCAACAAGAAACACCTAACGACAAAAGCAATCCTACCTGGAAAGGGGGAGTAATCAGACTGGGATGAGATGGTTCTGGAGAACTGTATGCATGGAGGTCTTCAGGACAACTTTGAATTCTGAGGGTGTTTATAACATCACAGTGAACATGTCACCCAAGATGGCCACGGGTTTCCAGCCTGAGGATTGGCATAGGCTAGGATATTCTAGTGAGGGATACTCAGAAACAGCTTTTGCCCACAGAAACAGGGCACAGTAACTTGAAGAGGTCAAAGATACGCTAATTCAAGGGATAAGACAGGAATCATTGGGAATAAGCCATAATAGAGTGACAAGCACTGAGGGGAGAACATTGCCATCTCCTCACGTCGAAGAGGAGGCCATTCTGATTCAAGCTTGAAACTTGATTTGAAACAAGAGGCTGGAACTATGAGACCTATGTTGTCCTTCTGCCTCACTCGTAATGCAAAGTCAAGAATGATTTCTTGAGGTCATTGTAGAGAAGAATCAAGGCCGCCGTCCTAGGCCACTAGCATTTTTTAAAGAGAAGTCTCACTTTCCATAGCTCTGGCGTCATGGGTGCCCACTGGCTACATGCTAATGTGTCACAAGACACCTCTTTGAAGCCTGGAAGGAATGGACAACTGTCATGCTTGGGGTATGTCTCTTGGTTTGGAAGGACTCTAGAAGTGGCTCAAAAGCACCCTATTGCAGAGGGGGTCATTCCTTGGTGAATGCTGCACTCCAAATCTGGAGTCCTAAGTTGGGATCAATGAGATTCTCTCCCCCTTCTCTTGCCGTAGAAGGAGTATTGATTATGTGTTTCAACACCACATGTAACGATGTTGGCTGAAAATTAGAACATTATCATTATATTTAAAGAAAAATAAACACGCCACAGGTGAGGATATAAATCAAGCAAATAACAAACCCTGTGGAAAGAAAGTAAGCCAGTATCTAGACATAATCTAGCAGAGCATTCAAGGATCAGGGGTGAAGTTCGAACTTTCCAAATCCAGAAATAGACAGAAGGATCTCTCACCTGGAAAGAGAAATTCATCAGATTCGTCTAATTTGTTGCGGAACCATTGTGTCCGTGAAGATGGTTGCCAGGACAACCTCAAATCTGGAATTTCTGATCTCAGAATCTCTAACCAAGGAAGATGCCCACATGTTCTCAGTGCTCAGTGTCACCTCGGCCAGGATAGCAGAGATTCCTTCAAGTGACCGATGGAAATTCAAAGACAACACCCACCAATCACAAAAGCACTCGCACAACAGCCAACAGAACATATCGTGATCAAAGAAATGCAAAATTTATAACTTGGAATGAAAAGGGAACACACTGATAAGCATATCGAAGGGAGATAGCTTAGCAATACCATGGTGATTAGCCTATGGAAAAGAAAAAAAGGTCCCAGAAAATGTAAGGCAAACAGAAATCACAACTGAATAATCCACAGTGAAAGACGGCCGTGTTTAGACAGATTCTGCTTAAACGTTTGAAAGTCAGAAAAGTCACAACCCCAAAACCTGCAGTGAAGTTCAAACCTGGGCTAAATGGAATGGGTGAGTTCTGAGACTGCTCCAAGCGGGCTCTGAAACCTTGTGTCCATGAAGCTTGCTGGCACAGCACAGACACAATTCTCAGAAATCCTATGACATCACAGTGGACCAGGAAAACAACATGGCTTCATCTACACAGGGCCAGAGCTGGGCTCCAGTAGCATATTGAAGTCACATTCCAAAACAGCAGGTTGCCAATGGAACATGAAAGGGGCTGGCCACTGCTGAAGCTGTGAAGTCCATGCCTTCTGGGTCTGCAGACCGTGGTCGTCCACTTGTGCTCTTGGGGTTGAGCCTCCTCACCGCTGGTACAGCCATCCTGGGAGAGTCCTGGTAGATAGTGTAGAGGCAGATGGGAAGTGACGTTAGACAGTGCCACTCTTGCTCAGCAAATACAGCAGCACGACCAGCAGATGTGAGCACTGCCATAAACTTCTGCCAAAACAGAACCAATTAAAAGTTGCAAAGAATAGAAAAACTGAGCCTCAAAAAAAGAAGCATGTCACTAAGAATAATAAGATATCTAGGACTAACCTTCACTAAACAGGTGGAAGCATTGTAAACCGATACTAGCAAAGCTTTGGCTAAAGAAATTCCAGAAGACACAACGAAACGGAAGACTATTGCGTGCTGTTGGAATGGAAGAACTAACACACTTGAAACGTCCATAGCGGATAGAGGAATCTGTGGATTCCAAGCAGTCCCAGTCAAAGTTGCAGTGATCTTTCCCACAGAAATAGAAGAGAGAATAATAAAGTCTCTATCCAGAAGGAAAGGACCCTGAATACCCAAAGGAATCCTGAAGAAAATGAACAAAGCAGGACGTATCACACTTTCTGATTTCCACATATAGGACGAAGCGCTAGGAACCGAAACGGCACAGTCTGGGCCCAAAAACAGGCACACAAATACATGGAACAGAATCGAGAGCCCAGAGGTCAACTCACGCATATATGCACATGCATACATGCGCAACACATTTTCAACCAGGGAACCAGGAGTACACAGCGGAGAAAGGAGAGTCTCGACAAGAAACGGTGCTGGGAAGACTGCACAGCCAAATGTAACACAATGAGAGTAGAGCATGATGTTACACTAGTCACACAAACCACCTCGAAACGGATTAAAGACTTGAATGGAAGACTTGAAACCGTGAGACTTCTAGGAGAAAACCTAGGCAGCATGCTCGTTGCCATCTCTCTTAGCAGCCTATTTGGAAGAAGCGTGTGTGACAGGAATGGGCAACAAAGGAAACAGGCAGATGGGAAGCGACGTTAGACTGGGCCAGTCTTCCTCAGCAAATACAGCAGCATTGCCAGCAGATGTGAGCACAGCAGTAAACATCTGCCTAAATAAAACCAATCAAAAGTTGCAAAGGATAGAAAAACTGAACCTCAAAAAAAAAAAAAAGCATGTTAGTAGGAAGAACAAGGTATCTAGGAATAACCTGTGCCAAACAGGTGAAAGCTATGTAAACCGAGAAGTAGCAAAGCTTTGGGGAAAGAAATTCCACAAGATACAAGGAAACGGAAGGGCATCAGTGTGCATGGAATGGAAGAAAACGAAGGAAGAATGAAGTATCATCACAATGATACATTTCTTATCCCTGGAATCAGCATCTCTTTGATCTCTTCAAGTTTCTGTGCCTGGTTTCTGTTTGGAAAAGCTGTTTCTGGGTATCTCTCACTTGAGCATCCCAGCCTAAGCCACTCCTGGTACTGTAAACATGCAGCCATCTGGGGTGACACGTTCACTGTAATGTCATAAACACTCTCAGAATTCAAAGTTGTACTGACAACCTCCATGTACACAGTGTTTCAGAGCGGTCTCCTGCCAGCCTGACTACTCCCCCTGTCCAGGAAGCATAGATTTCCTTGTTCTGGATGTGTCGTCGGTTTTCAACTTTGTCCTTTAACCTGGAAAGGTCTACTACATTCCCTCTAGACACCGGTTTCTTTCCTTTAAGATTATCCTGCGTTTTATCGCATATCTTTTGTGGATATGACCAAAATGGTGGATTTTCCCCATAGAAAGTCCTGGACTCCCTCCCAAGTTGACGTTGCCCAGGAAATCCTGTGTTGCACAATGATCGTGTGATCTCATGGCAGTCTGACAATTCCACCTTGGTGGGTCACATATTTTCCTTCCTTCATGATTTGGGAAAGCGTACCAGATGCGTTCATAGACTCTAATATTCTCATGGTTCTTTTTCTGGTGAGTATTGATAAGGTCTCCTCACAATTACTACTTATTTATGATCTCTGTGCCAACCATACCTTGAAATCTGGATTTCCTAATGCTAGAAATCTGATCTGCACCCATGATGCTAGCCCCTGAAGCCCGGGCCACACAAGAGGAAGTTGGGCACTTACCTGCTGCACCACAGGGTCGGCAATGAATTAGACTTCTGCACCAACCTTTGGCCTGAACTTGGGAAGATATTGGCCTGCTTCAATCATTCGTGAAGGGAATCAGTAGTAACATCATGGAAGGTATTATTTTCCATTGGTTCATGACTTTAGCACGGAACATGTTCTCTTAGTAGTATTCCGCTTCATCACTTTGCAAAGGTCTACCTATCTGTAGCATCATTAAGCACTTTGAGGTGATTACCAATCCTTGGAAGTTCATCCTCTCTGATCTCTTTCAGCCTATAAAGCTTTAGGCCGTAAGTCTGCACCCCTTTTTGGAGTTTTGATTTTATGTGGATTGATTGCCGTAACCCTGCATTCTAACATGCTATAGCTTTCAGATCTACATCCTCATAGATTTAGACTTCTGAGTAGGTTACATCATCTTCACCACCGTAAGGCTAATTACAGGCTCTCACGATACTTGTGCCTAATCAACTCTTTCTCCCTCTGGCCCTCGCCTACTTTTCCTCTGGGAACTACCAATCCCATGTCACATGCTACCTGTTTGTTGGTCTGTTTTTCCTCTTCTCCTGTACGTGAGATCCTGTGGTATTTGACCTTACCCCGGCGCTTGTTTCAGTTCCTCTAGTACCCTCAGGAGCCATTCTGGTGGTCACAAATGGCTGGACTGCATCCACTCCGACAGCTGAATGCTATGCCACTGTGTGGCTATAGCCCATGTTCCTTCTCCATTCGTCCCTTGATGGGCATCAGGGAGGCTTCCAAGTCTTGGATATCAGGAGTAAGGCTGTGGTGCACACAGCAGTGCACGGATCTCTGTGCATTACTGTTTCCATGATCTTTGGATATATACGTCACAGAGGAATAGCTGGATCATATGCTAGGTGGATTCTGAAACATTCAGAATTTTCACTCCTTTGTGTAGTGGCTGCATCGGCTCAAACTCCCACCTGCAGTGCAGGAGGCTTCCCTTCTCTCCACCTCCTCTCTGAAACATGTTGTTTCGTGTCTTCACCCTTATAGCCATTCTGACCACTGTGAGCTGCTATCTCATTGCACTTCGGATTTGCATTGGCCTCAGACTTAATGATGAGGAACATGTTTCCATACAGCCTGTTGGCCATCTTTCTATCTTCCTGGGAGAAATGTGTTTCCATCTTTTGCCCAGGTTTTGTTGGGCTCATTGTTTTTTTTCCTGTGGAGATGTATGAGTTCACTGGATCTTATGGCTGTTCACCCCTTCTCCGATGTCTGTTCTGCAAACATCCTGTCGCAGTTGTGCTGTCTTTGCATTGAGTCGATGGAGTCGTTGGCCGGGTAGAAGCTTCTGCGTTGGATGGAGTCACGCTTGTTTCTTGTTTCTTTTGTTGCCCTTACCCAGTCACACATGCTTCTTCCAAGTAGGCTGCTATGCCAGATGGCAAAGAGCAAGCTGCCTGCATTTTCCGGCAGCAGTTTCATGGTTTCAAGTCTTCCATTCAAAGCTTTAATCCATTTCAATGTGGTATGTGTGCCTGGTGTAACATCATGGTCTAGTCTCATTGTGCCACTTGTGGCTCTGAAGTCTTCCCAGCACTGTTTCTTTTCGAGACTCTCCTTTCTCTGCTGTCTCCTCTTGGCTCCCGTGTCGAAAATGGGCTGCCCATATATGTGGCAGTTGACTGCTGGGCTCAATTCTGTTCCATGGGTCTGTGTGCCTATTTTGGGGGAAAGGCTGTGCTGTACCGGTACCTAGCGCTTTGTCCTATATTTGGCAATGAGAAAGTGTGATACATGCTGCTTTGTTCGTTTTCCTCAGGATTCCTCTTCCTATTCAGGGTCCTTTGTTGCCACATAGAAACTTTAGTATTCTCTCTTCTATTTCTGTGGGAAAGATTGCTGCAACTTTGACTGGGACGACATGGAATGCAGACATTGCTTTTTCCAGTATGGATGCTTAAAGTGTGTTCGTTCTTCCATTCAAAGAACATGGAATAGACTTCCGTTTCCTTGTGTCTTGTGGAATTTCTTTGCCCAAAGCTTTGCTAGATTTCGGTAGACATAGCTTTCTCCTGTTTGGCCAATGTTATTCCTAGATGTTTTTTTCTTTTTACTGGCATGCTTTCTTTTTTGCTGTTCCTTTTTTCTATTCTTAGCAACATTTAATTGGTGTGTTTTGGCAGAAGTTTATGGCTGTGCTCACATCTGCTGGTCATGCTGCTGTATTTGCTGAGCAAGAGTAGCGTGCTATAACGTTGCTTCCCATATGCCTCTACACTGGGTCGCACGCCTGG
The DNA here is from genome assembly GCF_041296235.1 of Equus asinus. Classification (NCBI taxonomy): domain Eukaryota; kingdom Metazoa; phylum Chordata; class Mammalia; order Perissodactyla; family Equidae; genus Equus; species Equus asinus. The sequence goes on from NC_091817.1 coordinate 10,810,329, forward strand.
CCCAGAACGGCTGGATGAGCGGTGAGGAGGCTCACCCCCAGGATTCCACGTGGCTTACCCTGGGACGCTGACTCAGAATGCAGGGACTTCACGGCTGACCCACTGGCTGGCCCCTTTCATGTTCCATTGGCAACCTGCAGTTGAGTGGAATGTACTTTAACATGTTACTTGAGCCCAACTCTGGCCCTGTGTAGATGAGGCCAGCTTCTTTTTCTGCACCACTGTGATGTCAGGGTATTTGTCAGAATCGTGTCTCTTTTCCAATCAGGCTTCGGGGACACAGGGTTTCCGAGCCCGCGTGGAGCAGTCTGAGAACTCACCCTTCCCAGTTAGCACAGGTTTGACCTTCAATGCAAGTTTTGGGGTTGTGACTTTCTCCGACTTTTAAACGTTCAAGCAGACCTTAACTAAACACTGAAGTCAATCACTGTGGATTATTGAGGTGTGACTTCTGTTTGCCTTCCATTTTCTGGGAGCTTGCTTTCGTTTCCATAGTCTAATCGTCATGGTTCTGAGCTATCTCCCTTCGATATGCTTATCAGTGTGTTCTCCTTCATTTCAAGTTAGGAGTTTGGTATTTCTTTAATCACCATAGGTTCTGTAGGCTGATGTGTGAGTGCTTTCGTTACTGTTGGGTGTTGTCTTTGAATTTCCATCGGTCATTTGAAGGAATCTTTGCCATCCTAGCCTAGATCCACCTGAGCACTGAATAAACATGGTCATCTTGGTTGGTTCGATATTGTGAGATCAGAAACGCCATGTTTGAGGTTGTCCTGGAAACCACCTTCCCAGACACAATGGTTCCGAGACAAATTAGATGAATCTGATGGATTCCTCTCTCCAGCTGAGAGATCCTTCTGTCTCTTTTCTACATTTGGAAAGTTCAGAACTTCACACCTGATCCTTGAACGCTCCACTAGATTACGTCTAGATACTGGCTTACTTTATTTCCACAGGTTTTGTTATTTGTTTAATTTACCTCCTCAGCTGTGGCATGTTTATATTCCTTTAAATAGAATGGTAATGTTCTAAGTTTCAGCAAGCATCGTTATGTGTGGTGTCAAACACCTAATCAATACTCCTTCTATGGCAAGATAAGGGGGAGAGAATCTCATTGATCTCAACTGAGCACTCTAGCCTTGGAGGACAGCCTTCACACAGTAACAAAGCTTTCTGCAAAAGGGTGCTTTTGCGCACTCTTCCTGAGTCCTTCCAAACCAAGAGACATACCCCAAGCATGACAGGGGCCCATTCCTTCCAGGCTTCAAAGAGATGCCTAGTGACACATTACCATGTACCCAGTGGGTGTCTATGACGCCAGAGCGATGGAAAGTGAGACTTCTCTTCACAGAATACTAGGGACCTAGGACCGAGGCCTCTATTCTTCTCTTCAATGTCTTCAAGAGATCATTCTTGACTTTGGATTATGAGTGAGGCAGAAGGCCAACATAGGTCTGATAAGCCCAAGGTCCGGCCTCTTGTTTCAAGTCAAGTTTCAAGCTTGAATCAGCATGGCCTCCCCATCGACTTGAGGAGATGGCAATGTTCTCCTCTCAGTGCTTGTCCCTCTGTTATCACTGCTTCCCAATGATTCCTTTCTTATCCATTGAATTAGCGTCTCTTGCATCTCTTCACGTTTCTGTGCCCAGATTCTGTTTGCAAAAGCTGTATCTGGGTATCTGTCACTTGAGTATCCAAGCCTAGGCCAATCCTCGGGCTGGAGACCTGCGGCCATCTTGGGTGACATGTTTACCGTGATGTCATAAACACCCTCAGAATTCTAAGCTGTCCTGGAAACCTCCATGCACACAGTTCTTCACGACCATCTCATACCAGTCTGACTACTTCCCCTTTCCAGGTAAGATGGTATTCCTTGTTCTGGATTCCGTGTCTGTTTATAACTTTATCCTCGAACTTTGAAAGGTCTACTACAATCCCGCTAGACACCAGTTTCTTTCCTTTCAGATTATCGTGGGTTTTATCTCTTATCATTTGTGGATGAGTCCAAATGGGTGGACTTTCCCCAGAGAAAGCCCTGGAGTCCCTCCCGAGATTGATTTTCCTGGTCAATCCTCTGATGCATAATGATCGTGTCATCTCCATTTCTACCTTGGCAGGTCACATGTTTTCCTTCCTTCATCATTTGGGGAGGTGTTCCTGATGCGTTCATAGATTGTAATATTCCCATGGTTCTTACTCTGATGTGTATACATAACGTCTCTTCACAATTTCTACTGCTTTAGGATGTCTGTCTGCACCATACCGTGAAATCTATATTTGCTAATGCAACTAATGTGATCCACACCCGTGATGCTCGCCAATGAAGCCTGTACCACCCAAGTGGAATGTGGGAACTTACCCAGTACACCACAGGGCCGGCACTGAATTGGATTCTTGGACCAACATTTTGCCTGAACTGGGGAAGATGTTGGCCTGCTTTGATTATTTGTAAAGGTAATTAGTAGTAACATCATGGACGGTAACCTTTTCCTTTGGATCCTGAGTTTAGCACGGAACATGTTCTCTTGGTAGAGATGTTCTTCAACTCTTTGCCACTGTCTACCTTTCTGTAGCATTATTACGCACTTGGAGGTGATTAGCAATGCTTGGAAGTTCATCTTCTCTAATCTCTTTCAGCCTCCAAAGCTTTAGGCCATAAACCTGCTTGCCTTTTTGTAGTTTTGATTTTACATGAATTGATTGCCATAACCCTGCATTATAACACCCTATTGTTTTCAGGTTTACAACCTCCTAGATTTAGACTTCTTTGTATGGTACATCATCTTCACCACCGTAAGCCTAATGACATGCCCATACCACACACTGGTGCCTAACCAACTCTTTCTTCCACTGTCTTCTGCCACCGATTCTCTCTAGCAACCACCAATCCCTTGTCATGTGCTACCGGTTTGTTTCTCCTTATTTTACTCTTCTCCTTGTAAGTGAGATGCTACGGTACTTGACTTTCTCCCTGGGGCTTCTTTCAGTGCCCCTCATACCCTCAGGAGCCATTCTGGTGTCACAAATGGCTGGACTGCACCCTTTCTTGCAGCTGAGTGCTATCCCATTGTGCGGCTATAGCCAATCTTCCTTCTCCATTCGTCCCTTGATGGGGCCCAGGGCGATATCCAAGTCCTGGACATCAGGATTAAGGCTGTGGTGAGCACAGCGGTGCACGGATTCCTATGCATTGGTGTTTCCAAGTTCTTCAGATACATACGACACAGAGGAATAGCTGGATCATATGGTAGATGGATTCTGAAATTTCTGCAGAAATTCCACACCACTTTGCGTAGTTCCCGCACCGGCTTTCACTCCCACCAATGGTGCAGAAGGCTTCCCTTCTCTCCACCTCCTCTCCGACACTTGTTTCCTGTCTTGTTCCTTATGGGCATTCTGACCACAATGTGCTGTTATCTCATTGCCATTTGGATTTGCATTGGCCTTAGACGTGATGATTATGAACATGTGTTCATACACCTGTTGGCCATCTTTCTATCTTATTTGGTAAAACTCTGTTTCCATCTTTTGCCTAGGTTTTAATGGGCTTGTTGTTTTTTCTCTTGTGTTGGCATGTGTGGTCGTTGGCTCTTTTGGCTATTCAGTCCTTCTCTTATATGTGGTTTGAAACATCCACTCGCAGTTGTGCTGTCTTTGCATTGAGTGGATGGTTTCCTCGGCTGGGCAGAAGCTTCTGCGTTGGATGCAATCCCATTTGTTTCTTGTTTTGTGTGTTGCCCTTGCCCAGTCACACATGCTTCTTCCAAATAGGTGGCTATGCCACATGGCCATGAGCAAGGTGCCTGGTTTTCAACTGGAAGTTTCACGGTTTCAAGTCTTCCGTTCAAGGCTTTAATCTAATTCGAGGTGGTGTGTGAGCCTGATGTAACATCATGGTCTACTCTCATTGTGTCACATATGGCTGTGCAGTTTTCCAGCACCTTTTCTTCTTGAGACTCTCCTTTCTCCACTGATCCTCTTGCCTTCCTCATTGCAAATGGGCTGTCCATATATGTGTGAGTTGACCTCTTGGCTCTCGATTCTTTTCCATTGATCTCTGTCTGTGTTTGAGACCAGACTGTGCCGTTTCGGTACTTCGCACTTCGTCCTACATGTTGAAATCAGTAAATGTGATATGTCCTGCTTTGTCTGTGTTCCTCAGGATTCCTTTGGGTATTCAGGGTCCCTTGTTGCTGGATAGAGACTTAAGGATTCTCTCTTATATTTCTGTGGCAAAGATTCTGCAACTTTGACTGGGATTGCATGGAATCCAGAGATTGCTTTATCCGTTATGGAGGTTTCAAGTATTTTATTTCCTACATTCCTATAGCACGGAATACCCTTCCATTTGCTTGTGTCTTCTGGAATTTCTTTCCCCAAAGTTTTGCTAGTTTCCGATTTCCATAGCTTGCACCTGTTTGGCTAAGCTTATTTCTAGAGATCTTATTCTTTTTTTTCCTGAGGTTCGCCTTTTCTGTTCTTTTCAAGTTTTCATTAGTTTTCTTTCGGCTGATGTTTATGGCTGTGCTCAGATCTGCTGTCGATGCTGCTGTATTTGCTGAGGAATACTGACGCTGTCTGACGTTGCTTCCCAGCTGCCTCTACACTACCTCCCATGCCTCCCCGAGAATGGCTGCACCAGCGGTGAGGAGGTTCACCCCCAGGATTCCGCATGGCCAGCCCCGGGCTGCCGACCCAGAACGTGCAGACTTCACCACTGCACCATGGGCCGGCACCTTTCATGTTCCATCGGCAACCTGCAGTTGAGTGGAATGGGACTTGAATATGCTACTTGAGCCCAACTCGGGCACTGTATACATGAGGCCAGTTTGTTTTTCTTCTCCACTGTGATGTCAGAGGATTTGTCAGAATTGTGTCTCTGCTGTCCCTGCAAACCTCATAGACACAGGCTTTCAGATCCTGATTTTAGCAGTCTCATAACTCACCCTTACCAGTTAGCCTAGGTTTGACCTTCGCTTGGGTTTTTGGGATTGTGACTTACTCCGACTTTCAAACGTTCAGAGTATGTCTAAAACTGACATCTTTCTTTATGTATTATTCATGTGTGATTTCTGTGTGCCTTCCATTTTCTGGGACCGTTTTTTATTTTCCGTGGTAGAATCGTTGATATGGGCTCAGCGAGCTGAAGACTCGAATGAAAGATTGCTTGGACTCTCAAGATCCTGCATTGGTGTTCTTTTATTGAGAGAACAGTACAGGATAGCATGGGGACAGGACACATTAGCAGTGAAGAGCTACTGCTGCTGCTGCCTGGAGACAGGACCCATGGCTGGTCAGAGCTATTGCTGCTGCCCTGACTAGAGGGTTAGGGCTAATTTCATAAGGCATGGGTATATGACTTATTTTTACTCGAAAAAGAAATAATGATGTAAAATGTCTTTAAATGATTTCAGTACAGATGGGGTCTGGACATTGTGTTATCATATTTTTAGATACGAATCTGGCCATATAGATCAGCATGTAGGTGAGAATGCACTGGGCTTCTCGCCCTGGGGCAGCCCTAATTCATACCATAAAAAAACCCACTGGGTCATATAGTTTGGCATGTAGTCCAGGTCACCTTCAGCTTCCCTAGGTGGGGCAGCCCTGATCCACATCATAAAACCTCCCTGAACCTATTTGGACTGGAAATCTTTGGGGATATGGGTGATGGTCAGTCTTCTGTGACTACTTCTGGCTGTACATGGTCGTAGAGCTGTCCCTAAATGGGGCCATAGGTACACTTAGGCAGTTTAGTGGACCAGAAGGCTTGCCCCATTGAGTTCAAGCCTGACAAGTTATACAGATCCTCTGGAGATGAGAGAGTCATTGACAAGTGGTGGTCCAGGAAGTGAAACATTTTTGACATGCATAAGACAAACAATGAAACAGACAACAAAATATCATAAGAAATACAAGCAGTATGTTTAACCCAATGAATAAGGTTTTGAAGTAGTGCAGAAACTTTGTCCTGACTAGGAGTTCAACCAATCATTTAGATTTAGGGTTGGTCAGACATGGATTTAATTTGATGGCTGGGATACCAAGTCAGAAATATTTTGATGGTAGTCAGGAATATAGACACAACATTCAGTTTTTATAATGGCACAGGTGCCCCCTTGTGCTGCTGTCAAGACATCCAGAGCCATTTGGATTTGGAGGACTGCCTTACACACTTGGGATACTTCTAAATTGAGCAGTGAAATGCTATGTTGTGTATCATTTAATGCCTTCATAGTAAATTTGTCTAGGACTTCCATGTGCAAGACTTGAATATGCTACAAAAGTCGATTCCTAATTTGTCAAAGAAAATTGTGGAAAGATGGTCATACCAGTGGAAGACAGGGCTGGTCAAGTGCTGTTGCAAGTTGGAGAGGTTAGCAGGAGGAGATATAGTAAATGTAGTTCCACCTTGCATCCAGACAAAGCCTAGAGTGCATCGTCCAATCCATGCAGGTGGTAGCCAAGGTCATAAATTGGAGCCACATATCCACTGAGCACCGTTACGGGCTAACCAACGCATGTTGAGCCATGTATCCCAGTCAGTCTGAAACCAATCAGTATTTTTTTAAGGCTATGATATGAGAACACATCTAACAGGGATTTTTTCCCATAGGTCGAGTGCTATAAGGCCATGTATCACAGGGGTGATATTTTTTCCCAAAAGAAAGTGGCCTTTTACTGAGTTGCCCACTACTAGGAGTGAACCAAATATATTCATCCCAAATTTTGTATTGTCCATCCTGTGTGTATTAATAAGTTGGGGACATTACCTTTGGAACTTGTTCTGTATGATCCAAGTGTGACAAGGCAAATCTAGTTAGTATTTGGACAGTAGTATTGAAGGAAAATGTTTGATTGTGGCCAGGGAACTTCCAGGTGTCAGAGGTAGATGGCCACAAGGAGACATTAATATTAATAATACATGAATATTGCGGAAGAAAAGAGCTAGAATCTAATATCCATGAATGCCTACTATAGCTTCTACAGAAACATAATTTTTTCTCTCTTAAATCACTCTCATTTTTACAAAAGATAGCCAAATCAGGATTAACGGGTTTACAAATCAAGTGTAGTTTCAATACAACTTGCTCCAATTATTTACATAAGAGCAGCAAGAATAGTAATTGTTCATACAGGCTTTTTTAAATGTGCTTCCCTGGATCTTTTCCTGCGGAACCTCAGATTGAACTGTGAAGGCCTCTAGAGGCCAGAAAAGCCAAGCCAAGGACTTGCCATCAGATTTGGCCTGCAGTACCTACAGATTTGAGTGGTGTTCTCTTTGAGGTCTCCCCAAATATTCGGAGGTTCCTTGCACCTGCCAGATAAGCAAGCTTCCTTACTTACCGGGTAAGATTGCCAAAATCTCAGTAAACAAGGTACCAGGCCTGTGTTTCCGAGTGGCTGTATTCCAGAAAGTCCAATCTTTGTTCCTGAAACGCTGTCTTGTCATATCGGAGACTGTGTGTTTCAAATATGACATTCCAGTCCAAGCCTTGGTAATATAACCAATGTGTCCTGTTATAAGGAGAACAGATTCTTATGGAACTTATGCAAATATTGCCACGAAATGACCATACTCAGTCACAAAGGGTTTCCAAATTCCTTAGGGATAAGGTAGGCAGAAAAAGATAATTGTTTCAGTTTTGCTCATAAAGGTATAATTTCACCAAATGGCTGTAAGTTATAGTTAGCATAAGAGAAAAGAGAAAAAGATTTCCTTCATTATGAGAAAACAAAACAACACATCAAAACTCAACAATATTTCAAACAGAAGTCCTAAAAATTTATAATTGTCCTAATCAGTGCACACAGTCCTGTATAATCAATTCTTGAGCTGAATCTTCTGTTAGCAGATCGACGAGCATAGTTTCTGTTAGAATTCTGTCATTTCTTACTCCATTCAGTTTTACAATCTGAAGGTTTATCAGAAACCTGTCGTTTAGACTCTTTGTGTCAGAATCCTTTCCAGGAATTTCTCGGAAGTTGAAACATATTTGCAAAAGGAAAAAGCATCAGAGTAAAACAAAAACTATCTGCAAATGGACAAAGAACTCAAAAGGGCAATTGGCAAAGAAACTTGACTACTTCTGTGACATATAACACTGCCAGATAATAAGTGAACTTATCACTGACAACTAGGGCAGATCAGAATTTTAGGAATGCTATCTAATTTTGAGACGTCTATATTAATAACATTTACCCATCAAATACCAGCTAAGAAAGTCTATTGTCGCTTATTTCACAATGTTTCCCATTTAATTTAATAGACTAAATAAGCCAAATTATTTTAGCATTTTCCTCCTTGTAGGAAGAGAGACCAAATTTTTTGAGAAGTCTCAGGGACCCTCTGAAAATCCTCAGAGTAATCATTCTTCTGTCTACCAGGTCTAAAGAACGACTTCATTCAGGATTTGAATATTTCTGAGGGAGAAGCTTGTCACAACATATCAAAAGTTTTTAAATTGTTGTTCAAATAGCAAACAACACTCACTGTGAAACAATGCTCAGGTATCCATTCAAAGTGATAACAGAAAGAGTCAAAAATATTAAGAGTAACATCAGCCATTATTTTCACAAAACAGATTTCTCTCTTAGGTAGACGTACTCAAAGGAACAGCTCTTACATCCTCTTTACCAAGAGCAGATCAAAAGTTCAAGAAAATATATACTTTTAGAGAAAAACAAATTTGAATTTCTGCACCTACTTATGTTTCACATTCAAACTCATTCACTTAATTGAACTTACTTTAGTCTACTTGAGAAGGCATAAAACTCATTTCAGAATTCCTCCTTCACAATCCTTCTACATCTTTCTTTTTCATTTTCAGTACTTGTCCCAAAGTCTTTCTTTTTTCCTTTCTAGTACATCAGGAGCAATTTATCTGTCTTAACCCCTCAAACAAAAATATTTCCATTCTTTATACCTTTTTTACTGAAAACATACATTTTAACTTCCTTGAATACAGAGCTCTTTTGCTTAGTAATTTCCAGTAGCTTTAATTCTATAGGTTAGTTAGAACCTTTAACGCTTAACGGACCTAGTAAACACTAAAAAGGTAAACGATTATGAAATGTCTTTTATATCAGCATTCTAAACACTTCACAACTTAAGAAACATGCCACTTCGCAATAAAACACAAGGCATGCCCTTTGATACACCCAAACGCTTTTAGCCTCTTCAATAAGAAGCCAAAAGTAGGTAACATAGATATGTTTAACAATAATGTGTGAGTGTGCCGTTCTATCCAAAAGTGACCTGCATATTCATCTTTTTATCATTTCACTTAACTTGGCAAAACTCAAGAGTGTTACCAAAAAGGATTTTGAAGCTGTTTTTTTTCCCCAAATATACAGACCATAAAAGTTATTGTACTCACTTTTATGAGTTTTATGTATGTAAACCATTTGTTTCCAACAATTATGTTCAGATTACTACGGAAGCCTCATGAGGCATTAGACAAAACTGGTCATCATTTAAAGCTATTATTTTGCTGACAAATTCAACAGACAACGTGAACTTATATGACTAGTAAACCAAGTCTGAATGCCTGCATCCTATGCAAATACTGACAACTCTGACAAGAAGACAATTTTCAATGAAACCAACAAACTTAAAGAAGCTTTCATTTAGCAAAGGTTAATTCACGTCACGTTAACTTTGAAAGTCACTCTGTTAATTTTAACTACATTTAGAATTTAAGAAAGCACTACTTTAAGCCAACTAAACAGAGATCTTAATTTTGGCCAGACCATCCATGGGTTAAAATATCACACGTATAATGTACACATAGACACATATACACAGAGACTGTACAACTATTGTTTTAAAAACTACTGCCATGAATCAGGTACAATAATATAAACCTCACCAGTTACAAATCAAAACTTTGTTTTGAGCCTTTTTACTAATACTTATGGAGAAGACCCTCAAGATGCTAGACTTTTTGCAAGGGCACACTTATGGCCATTTATCCTTTCCCCTCCTTTTTTTTTTTTCAGTCTTAAGAAAGAGTGATATGCTAGATAGTAGTTCCTGGAGGGGGGGAAGATAATCCTTTTCATGGTAAAGGAACAAGGTGGAATCTGAACTGCCTCTAGAACTGTATTTCCAGTCTTGCAAGGATTTTCTAAGGACGGTTGCTCTTGATTTCTCAGAAACTGGACTGTAACTTGAAGGACGTTCTAGGTTGATCTACCTGTCCAACTGCACCAGAAAGACATAGAGAAACATCACACATTTTCTACCAGCTGGAGTTTCTGGGGCATAACCCATACAATTGAAAGTGTTTCTAATTAGTTAGAATGACCCTGAGTGATGAGTCTTAAGGGACGCTTATCTCATTCTCCACAGCAGTAAAGCCAGTGTCTGACTGACAGTGAAGTGGAGAAGGGTGGAATGCATACAAAGGGCTTGAACTGGCTGGAGACCGGGGCTCCCAGTACCCGGGTTGAGAATGAAGTTCCTTGCAAAATGTTTTCAAGTTTTCTGATTTTACAGAAGTTCCAGGTTCTGGTCAAGTCCAGCCTGAACTTAACCAAGACTTGGTGACAACAGAGGACATGATGAGCAAAACAAAGAAAGGAAATGAAGACATCAGACCTCACCCTCATGGCCGCTCAAAGAGGGTTCTCAAGAGAAGACTCACTCAACAGTTCCCATGCTCGGGCGCACTACTGTAGCATGACAGTTCACAGAATAACTCACAGGTCTGCTACCCTCATAGCCAACTCAGTAGGTGACTAAAACACTCAATGACTCACCCCCCAAGAGAGAGCACCATACTTGGGCTTTCCGGGGTGATCAGGCCCAGAAATGCCAAGTTTGGGCTCCCAGGGGTGGAGGCCATGACTGTTGACAGATATCTTTGCTTCCCTGTTGCAAAGCTCAAAAGGAGACGAAAATCGCCATTGCAACTCTAAGAAAGATGAAAGAGACAGGTCCATTACCTTGAAAATCCCCCCTGAACCTGGGGCAGCATCCTACCTGTCATTCCTACTGTGGGGTTCCTATAACAAGGGGTGATGGGGGTGTCCCCCAGCATTGCATCCATTGCATATCTTCCCTGGTATGCCTGGAAGTTACAGGTGCCTGGTGAACATCCTTACTATTCTGCGTGGCAGTAATAGGTGCCTGGTGAATGGTCCCCAAGAGAAAGGGAGAAGTTCAAGAGAGAACAGGATGGAGAAAATTAGTGAGGCATTTTCCGCCGCTCTGGGGGACATTCTACCCAATTGCGTGTTGGAGGCATTCTCCGAGAAGGGCTTCCCATACGCAACCAAAGGTTAGACTTTGGTACTTTCCTTGAACTGGAGTCCCAATTGGGACATTCACACAGTTCAGAGCATGGTCAGGTGCCATGGGAGGTATCCTAACCCAACCTTAGGAAAAGAAACCTTACAGGGGAGTCTTGCAGATTGCTGGCCATCCTAATGACTTAAGTGGCCGACCCGTGCCCACCTAAAATTTGTATATTAGAGATAGGGTCAGGAAGGAATGGAGTAATTCACTCTACATCGCCCTTAGGCTTAAGGTACTGATTCTCTTCAAGCTGAATGCCATGATTTGCCCCATAGAGTAGCCATGGGCAGCAAACGTGGATTCTTACAGCTATCCAAGACAGTTCCTGATGGAGAAGTGAATTTAGATCCATCCTCGAAACAGAGAGAGGCACAAGGAAGAAAAGGGCACTTACCAGAAGTTGAGCTCAGAAACCGATGAAGCAAGTTCCCGGTAGGGGGGCCACAATATATGATGGTGGGTCAGCAAGCTGATGAGTCGGAAGAAAGATTTCTTGGTCTCTCAAGGCCTGCCAGAGGTGCTCTTTTATTTAGAGAATGGTACAGGATAACATAGGTACAGGACGCATGGGCAGTAAAGAGTTGCTTCATGGGGACAGGACCTATGGGTAGTGAAGAGCTGCAGGCATGGGAACTGGACGCACGGGCAGTGAATAGCTGCTGCTGCTGCATGGGGAAAGGAGCCATGGGCAGTCAGATGTCCTGCCGCTGCCCTGAGTTGAGGGTAAGGGCAAATTTTATAAGGCATGGGTACGTGACATTTTTACTGGAAAAAGAAAAGATGATGTAAAAAGCCATTAAATGACTTCAGTACAGAATGGAGTCTGGTTATTGTGTGGTCGTATAACATTAGATAGGAATTTGGCCATATAGATAGGCATGTAGGTGAGCATCGCCTGGGCTTCTCTCACTGGGGCACCTCTAATTCATACCAAAAAAAATTCACCAGGTCATATTCTTTGACATGTAGGCCAGGTAACCTTGGGCTTTTCGAGCTGGGGCAGCCTTAATCCAGATCAATCGTCATTGTCTTTCTCAGCTATCTCCCATAGATACGCTTATCAGTCCGTTCTCCTTCATTCCAAGTTATGAATTTTGTGATTCTTTAATCACCATATGTTCTCTAGGCTGATGTGTGAGTGTTTTCATGATTGTTGGGCATTGCCTTTGAATTTCCATCGTTCACTTGAAGGAATCTTTGCTATCCTGCCTAGGTCCAACTGAGCACTGAGAACACGAGGTCATCTTGGTTGGTTTGACATTCTGAGATCAGAAACTCCAAATTCTAGGTTGTCCAGGCAACCACCTTATGGACATAATGTTTCTGAGACAAATTAGAGAAATCTGATGAATTCCTGTCTCCAGGTAAGATATTTTTATGTCTCTTTTCTAAATTTGGGAAGGCTGGAACTTGACCCTGCACGAATGGTCCTCCTAGTAGATTACGTCTAGATACGGCTTTACTTTATTTCTGTAGGGTTTGTAAGTTGTTTGATTTACAGCCTAAGCTCTGGCATGTTTATTTTTCATTAAATATAAGTGTAATGTTCTAATTTTCAGCCAGCTTCCTCACATATGCTGTCAAAACACATAGTCAATAATCTTCTACGGCCAGAGATGGGAGAGAATTTCGCTGGTGCCAAATGAGCATTCTAGCTTTGGATGTCAGTCTTCACTTTGGATTGGTGATTCGCAGAGGGAATGAAAAAATCCAAAAAGGCGTGCTGATTTGGGGCATAAAGGATTTGAGGCTGAAAGAGATTAGAGAAGATGAACTTCCAAGGACTGTGAGTCTCCTCCGAATGCTTAATGATGCTACAGAAAGTAGACCGTTGCAAATAGATTATGGGGAATACTATGAAGAGAACGTGTTCCCTGCTAAACAGATGAACCAAGGGAAAATGTTACCGTCTATGATGTTACGAGTAATTACATTCACGAATAATCACAGCAGGCCATCTTCTTCCCAAGTTCAGGAAAAATATGGGTCCACAAGTAAAATTCAGGGCCAGCCATGTGTTCTGGTGTGTAAGAGTCCATGTTACTAGTGGGCGGCCTGGGATTCATGGATTCGCATCACTAGTGCTGATCAGATTAGTAACGTTGGGAAAGATAGATTTCATGGTATGGTGTGTACAGAGATCACAAAGAAGTCGAAATTGTGAGCATACGTTAGAGATAGGCAATAGGAAAAAAACATGAAAATATTGCAATCTATGACACATCTGGTACACTTCCCTAAATACAGACTGAAGGAAGTGATGTGACCTGCATAGGTAGAATTGGCGGACTGCATGAGATGACACGATCATTGCACATCAGAGGCTTGAGTGGGCAACTTCAACTTTGGATGGACTCCAGGACTTTCACTGGGGAAAGTCTACACATTCGGCCATATTCACAAAATGTAACAGATTAAACCCAGGATAAACTTAAAGTAAAGAAACCATGTCTAGAGAGAATGTAGTAGACATTTAAAAGTTCAAGGATAAAGTTAGAAACCCACAAGAAATCCAGGAAATGGAAAACTATTCAAGCTGGAAAGGGAGAGTAGTCATGTGCATAGAAGATGCTGGGACAACTTAGAAGTTTGAGGGAGTTTATGACACCACTGTGAACATGTCACCCAAGATGGCCTCATGGTTATAGTCTGAGGATTGTCCTAGGCTACGATACTCAAGTTAGAGATACCCAGAAGAGAATTTAAAAACAGAAACCAGGCACTGAAACTTGAAGAGAGAGAATACACGCTGATTAAAGGGGTAAGAAAGAAGTCATTGTGAGGAAGCAATAATAGGGGGACAAGCGCTGAGTGGAGAACATTGTAATCTACTCAAGTGTATGGGGAGGCCATGCTGATGCAAGCTTGAAACTTGATTTGAAACCAGACGCTGGACTTGGGGCTTTTCAGACCTACATTGTCCTTCTGCCTTAATCATAATCCAAAATTAAGAATGATCTCCTGAGGACACTGTAGACAATGATTGATGCTTCCTTTCCTATGCCCCTAGCATTCATTGAAGAGAAGTCTCACTTTCCATAGCTCTGGCATTACAGAGGCCCATTGGGTACATGCTAATGTGTCACAAGATATCTCTTTGAACCCTTGAAGGAATGGACCCCCGTCATGCTTCGTGTATGTCCCATTGTTTGACAGGGCTCCAGAATTGTGCTGAGAAGCACCCTATTCCAGACGGCTTCGTTGCTTTGTGAGGGCTGCCCTACCAGGCTAGTATGCTTGGTTTGGCTTCAATGAAATTCTCTCCCCATATCTCTTGAAGTAGAATGATTATTAATATCGTGTATTGACAGCATATGTAAGGAGGTTGGCTCAAAATTAGAACATTACAATTATGTTTATAGAAAAATTAACATGCCAGAGCTGAGGATGTAAATCGAACAAGTAAAACACTCTATAGAAATATAGTAAGCCAGTATCTAGACGTAATCTAGTGGAACACTCAAGGATCGGGAGTAAAGTTCGAAACTTCCCAAATCCAGAAATGAGACAGAAAAGTATCTTACCTGGAGCGGAGTTCATCAGATTTCTCTAATATGTCTCGGAAACATAATGTCCGTGAAGGCGGTTGCCAGCACAACCTCGAATCTGGAGTTTCTGATCTCAGAATGTCAAAGCAACCAAGACGACCACGTGTTCTCAGGGCTCAGTGTCACCTCGGCCAGGATAGCAGTTTCCTACAGGTGACCAATGGAAATTCCAAGACAACACGCAACAATCACGAAAAGACTCAGACCTCAGCATACAGAACATAGGGTGATTACAGAAATACAAAAGTCATAGCTTGCAATGAAGGAGAACGGACTGATAAGCATATCGAAGAGAGATAGGTCAGAAAGGCCATAACGATTAGACTTTGGAAAAGAGAAAAAAATCCCTGAAAATGGAAGGCCAATAGAAATCACATCTGAATAATCCACAGTGAAAGACTTCAGTCATTAGACAGACTCTGACTGGACGTTTGAAAGTCCGAGAAAGTCACAAAGCCAAAAACTGCAGGGAAGGTCAAACCTGGACTAACTGGAAGGGTGAGTTACGGGACTGCTCCACGCGGGCTCTGAAAGCCTGCATCCACGAAGCTAGACTGGACAGCAGACACACGATTCTGACAAATCCTCCGACATCACAGAGGGCCAGAAAAAGAAGCTGGCCTCATCTACACAGGGCGAGAGGTGGGCTCAAGTAGCATATTCAAGTCACATCCCACTCAACTGCAGGTTGCCAATGGAACACAAAAGGGGCTGGCCAGTGGGGAAGTGGTGAAGTCCGCGCATTCTGGTTTGGGAGCCCTGCTTCGGCCACATGGAATCCTGCAGGTGAGCATCCTCACGGCTCGTCCAGCCATTCTGGGGCAGATGTGTGAGGTAGTGTAGAGGTAGATGGGAAGCGACATTAGACAGCTCCACTCTTCCACAGCAAATACAGCAGCATAGCCCGCAGATGTGAGTGCAGCTGTAAACTTCTGCCAAAACAAAGCCAATTGACAGTTGCAAAGAATTGAAAAATTGAACCTCAAAAAAGAAAGCATGCCAGTAAGAAGTAAAAGATATCTAGCAATAACCTTGGCCAAACAGGAGAAAGCTATGGAAACCGAAATCCAGCAAAGATTCTGGGGAAGAAACTCCAGAAGACACAAGGAGACGAAAGGCTATTCCGTGTTCTTCAAATGGAAGAACTAACACACTTGAAGTGTCCATACCACATAAAGCCATCTCTGGATTCCATGCAGTCCCAGTGAAAGTCGCAGCACTATTTCCCACAGAAATGGAAGAGAGAATCCTAGAGTTTCTATCCCGCAACAAAAGACACTGAATAGCCAAAGGAATACTGAGGAAAACGGACAAAGCAGCAGGCATCACACTTTGTGATTTCCAGAAATAGGACGAAGTGCTAGGTACGGAAACAGCACAGCCTGGCGCCCAAAAGAGGCACACAGACCCATGCAACAGAATCGACAACCCAGAGGTCAACTGACACACATATGGACAGCCCATTTTCGACCAGGGAGCGAAGAGGAGACAGCAGAGAAAGGAGAGTCTCGACAAGAAATGGTGCTGGGAAGACAGCACAGCCACATGGAACACAGTGAGAGTAGACCGTGATGTTACACCAGGGACACACACCACCTCGAAATGGATTAAAGCCTTGAACAGAAGACTTGAAAACGTGCAGCTTCTAGGAGAAAACGCAGACAGCTTGCTCTTTGCCATCTGGCTTAGCCACCTGTTTGGAAGAAGCATGTGTGACTGGGCAAGGGAAACAAAGGAAACAAGAAACAAGCGGGACTCCATCCAACGCAGAAGCTTCTGACCAGCCAACGACACCATCGACTGACTGCGAAGACTGCAACAACTGACAGCAGATGTTTGCAAACCACACAACGGAGAAGGGGTGAACAGCCATAAGATCCAATGAACTCATACGTCTTCACAGGAAAAGAAACAGCGAGCCCAATAAAACCAGGGCAAAAGATGGAAACAGACAGCTCTCCCAGGATGATAGAAAGGTGGCCAACAGGCTGTATGAAAACATGCTCATCAACATTAAGTCTCTGCTCAAGGCAAATACAAACAGCACTGAGATAGCAGCTCACAGTGGTCAGAATGGCTATAAGGATGAAGAGAGTAACCAACAAGTTTCAGAGAGGAGGTGGAAAGAAGGGAAGCCTCCTGCACTGCTGGTGGGAGTGTAAACCGGTGCAGCCACTACGCACACTAGTGTGGAATTGCCTCAGAATTTTCAGAATCCATCTACCGTATGATCCAGGTATTCCTCTGTGGAGTATATATCCAAAGATATTGGAAACACTAATGCACAGAGATCCGTGCATCACTGTATTCCCCACAGCCTTACTCACAATATGCAACATTTGGAAGCCTCCCTGATGCCCATCAAGGGACGAATGGATAAGGAAGATGGGCTATAACCACACAATGGCATAGCATTCAGCTGTAGGAACAGATGCAGTGCAGCCATTTGTGACCACCTGAATGGCTCCTGAGGGTATCAGGGGAACTGAAACAAGCACTGGGTTAAGGTCAAATACCACAGGATCTCACGTGCAAGGAGAAGAGGAAAAATGGACCAACAAACAGGTAGCACGTGACATAGGATTGGCAGTTCCCAGAGGGAAAGGGGGGCGGGGGACGGAGGGACAAAGAGTTGATTAGGCACAAGTGTCTGTTGTGGGACTGTAATTAGGCTTACGCTGGTGAAGATGATGTAGCCTACACAGAAGTCTAAATCTATGAGGATGTAGATTTGAAAGCTATAAGATGTTAGAATGCAGGGTTACGGAAATCAATTCACATAAAATCAAAACTCCAAAAAGGGGTGCAGATTTACGGCCTAAAGCTTTGGAGGCTGAAAGAGATTAGAGAAGATGAACATCCAAGGATTAGCAATCGCCTCCAAATGCTTAATGATGATACAGAAAGGTAGACCTTTGCAAAGAGATGAAGAGGAATACTACCAAGAGAACATGGTCCGAGCCAAATCATGAATCAACGGCAAATGTTACCGACACTAATGTTACTACCGCTTCCCTTCACGAATGATCAAAGCAGGCCAACATCTTCCCAAATTCAGGCCAAAGGTTGGTCCAAAAGCCCAATTTGGGGCCGGGCTGTGGTGTAGCAGGTAAGTGCCCACATCCACTTGAGTGGCCCGGGCTTCACCGGCTAGCATCACGCTTGGGGATCAGATTACTAGCATTAGGAAATACAGATTTCAAGGTCTGGTGGTCACAGAGATCATAAAGAAGTAGAAATGGTGAGGAGACCTTATCAGTACGCACCAGAAAAGGATCCACGAGAATATTACAATCAATGAATGCATAAGGAACACTTCCCCAAATGATGAAGGAAGGAAAACATGTGACCTGCCAAGGTGGAATTGTCAGACTGCTAGGAGATCACACGATCAGTGTGCATCAGGGGAATGCCTGGGCAACTTCAACATGAGAGGGCCTCCCGGACGTTCTCTGGGGAAAGTCCACCCATTTGGCCATATCCACAAAACATAAGAGATAAAACCCGGGATAAGCTTAAAGGAAAGAAACCGGTGTCTAAAGGGAACTTAGTAGACCCTTCAAGTCCTTGGAGAAAGTTAGAAACCGACAAGAAATCCAGAGCAAGGAAAACTATCCTACCTGGAAAGGGGGACTAGTCAGATTGGGATGAGACGGCTCTGAAACACTGTGTGCATTGAGGTTGTCAGGACAACTTAGAATCTGAGGGTGTTTATGACATCACGGTGAACATGTCACCCAAGATGGCCGCATGTTTACAGTCCGAGGATTGGCCTAGTCTAGGACACTCAAGTGAGAGATACCCAGAAACAGCTTTTCCAAACAAAAACTTGAAAGGATCAAACAGACTCTGATTCAAGGGAGAAGAAAGGAATCATTGGGAACAAGCGATAATAGATGGACAAGCACAGAGAGGAGAACATTGTCACCTACTCAAGTAGATGGTGAGGTCGTGCAGATTCAATCTTGGAACTTGATTTGAAACAAGAGGCCAGACTTGGGGCTTATCAGACCTACATTGTCCTTCTGCCTTACTCATAATCCAAAGTACAGAATGATCTCTTGGGGACGTTGAAGAGAAGAATCGAGGACTCCTTTCATAGGCCCCTAACATCCTTTGAAGAGAACTCTACCTTTGCATAGCTCTGGCCTCACGGGGGCCCACTGGCTACATGCTAATGTTTCCCAAGAGATCTCTTTGAATCCTTGAAGGCATGGACGCCTGTCATGCTTGGGGTATGTAGCTTGGTTTGGAAGGGCTCTAGAAGTGTGCTGAAAAGCACCCTTTTCGAGAGGGCTTCATTCCTGTGCGAAGGCTGCCCTCCCAGGCTACACTGCTCAGTTGGGCTCCAATGAAATTAACTCCCCCATCTCTTGCCGTAGAAGGAGTACTGATTCTGTGTTTTGACACCATATGGAAGGAGGTTGACTGAAAACTAGAACATTACCATGATATTTAAAGAAAAATACACATGCCAGAGCTGAGGATGTCAATCAAACAGTAACAGACTCTGTAGAAATAAAGTAAGCCAGTATCTAGATGTAATCTAGGGGAGCGTTCAAGGTTCAGGGCTGAACGTCCAAACTTCCCAAATCCAGGGGAAGAGACGGAAGGATTTCTCACCTGGAGAGAGGAATTCATCAGACTCATCGAATTTGTCTCGGAACCATTGTGTCCGTGAAGGTGGTTGCCAGGACAACGTCTAACCTGGAGTTTCTCATCTCACAATGTCAAATGAACCAAGATGGACACATGTCCTCAGTTCTCAGTTGGACGTAAGCTAGGATAGCAAAGATTCCTTCATCTGACAGATGGAAACTCAAAGACAACATCCAACAATCTCCAAAGCACCCACACGTCGGCCTACAGAACATATGGTGATTAAAAAAATACAGAATTCCTAACCTAGAATGAAGGAGAACCCACTGATAAGCATATCGAAGGGAGAGAGATCAGAAAGACCACTACGATTAGACTAAGGAAAGAAAACAAGCTCCCAGAAAATGGAAGGCAAACAGAAACCACACCTGAATACTCCACAGTGAATGAAGTCAGTGTTTACAAAGAGTCTGCTTGAACGTTTGAAAGTCCGAGAAAGTCACAACCCCAAAATTTGCAGTGAATGTCACACCTGGGCTAACTGGGAAGGGTGAGTTCTCAGACTGCTCCAAGCTGGCTCTGAAACCCTGTGTCCATGGTGCTTGCTGGGACGGCAGAGACCCAATTCTGACAAATCTCAGTGGACCGGAAAAACCACCTGGCCTCGTCTACACTGGACCAGATTTGGGCTCAAGTAGCATATTCAAGTCCCATTCCACTCAACTGCAGGTTGCCAATGGAACACGAAAGGGGCCGGCCAGTGTTGCATAGGTGTCGGCAGGGTGTGGTTGGCCGTGTGGAATTCTGGGGGTGAGCCTCCTCATTGCTCGTGCAGCCTTTCTGGGGCAGGCGTCCGAGGTAGTGTAGAGGCAGATGGGAGGCGACGTTAGACAGGGCCAGTCTTCATCAGCAAATACGGCAGCGTTGCCAGCAGATATGAGCAAAGCAGTAAACATCTGCCTAAACAAAACCAATTAAAAGTTGCAAATGATGGAAAAACTGAACCTCAAAAAAAAAAAAAGCATGCTAGAAAGAAAAACAAGTAATCTAGGGATAACCTGCACAAAACAGGTGAAAGCTATGTAAACCGAGAAATAGCAAACCTTTGGGAAAGAAATTCCAGAGGACACAAGGAAACGGAAGGGAATTCAGTGCTCTTGGAATGGAAGAAAACGATGAAAGCATGAAGTATCATCACAATGATTCCTTTCTCATGCCTTGGATCAGCGTCTCATTGGTCTCTTCAAGTTTCTGTGCCCGGTTTCTGTTTGGAAAAGCTGTTTCTGGGTATCTCTCACTTGATTCTCCTAGCCTAGGCCAATCCTTGGACTGTAAACATGTGGCCATCTTGGGTGACATGTTCACCGTGATATCATAAACACCCTCAGAATTCTAAGTTGTACTGACAACCTCCATGCACTCAGTGTTTCAGAGCCATCTCATACCAGTCTGACTACTCCCGTTTTCCAAGTAGGATAGTTTTCCCAGTTTTGGATTTCTTGTCGGTTTCTAACTTTCTCCTCGAACTTTGAAAGGTCTACAACATTCCCTCTAGACACGGGTTTCTTTCCATGAAGTGTATCCCCGGTTTTCTCCCTTATCTTTTGTGGATGTGGTCAAACGGATGGACCTTCCCCAGAGAAATTCCTGGAGCTCCTCCCAAGTTGAATTTACCCAGGCAATTCTCTGATGTGCAATCAGCGTGTCATCTCCTAGGAGTCTGACAATTCCACCTGGGCAGGTCACATGTTTTCCTTCCTTCATCATTTGGGAAATTGTACCTTATGCATTCATAGGTTGTAATATTCTCAGCCTTCATTTTCCGGTGTGTATTGAAAATGCCTCCTCAGAATTTCTACTTCTTTATGATCTCTGTGCCCACCATACTGTGAAATCTGTATTTCCTAATGCTAGTAATCTGATCTGCAACCC
This sequence comes from Equus asinus, assembly GCF_041296235.1. Lineage (NCBI taxonomy): Eukaryota > Metazoa > Chordata > Mammalia > Perissodactyla > Equidae > Equus > Equus asinus. The sequence goes on from NC_091817.1 coordinate 10,831,710, forward strand.
TGATGATAGCAGGTGAAGCCCGGGCCGCCCAATCAGAACTTGGGCACTTACCTGCTACACAACAGGGCCGACCCTGAATTAGGCTTTTGGACAAACATTTGGCCTGATCTTGGGAAGATGTTGGCCTGCTTCGATCATTCGTGAAGGCAGTTAGTAACATCATGGACGGTAGCGTTTTCCACTGGTTCATGAGTTTAGTATGGAACACGTTCTCTTGGTAGTTTTCCTCTTCATCTCCTTGCAATGGTCTACCTTTCTGTAGCGTCATTAAGCATTTTGTGGTGATTACCAATCCTTCGAAGTTCATCTTCTCTAATTTCTTACAGACTCCAAAGCTTTAAGCAGTGAACCTTAACGTCTTTTGGGAGTTTTGATTTTACGTGAATTGTTTGCCATAACCCAGCATTATAACATCCTATACCTTTCAGATCTACATCCTCATAGATTTAGACTTCTGTGTACGTTACATCATCTTCACCACCGTAAGCCTAATTATAGGCCCTCACCACACACTTGTGTCAAATCAAGTATTTCTCCCTCTGGGCCCCGCCACCTTTCCCTCTGGGAACCAGAAATCCCATGTCACGTGCTACCTGTTTGTTGGTCCTTTTTTTCCTCTTCTCCTTGTAAGTGAGACCCTATGGTATTTCACCTTCCAACTGGGGCTTGTTTCCATGCCCCTAAAACCCTCAGGAGCCATTCTGTTGGTCACAAATGGCTGGAAGGCATCTGTTCCTGCAGCTGAGTGCTATGCCGTTGTGTGGCTATAGCCCATCTTTCTTGTCCCTTGATGGGCACCAGGGAGGCTTCCCTGTCTTCGATATCGGGGGTAAGGCTGTGGTGAGCACAGCGGTGCACGGATCTCTGTGCATTAGCGTTTGCAAGTTCTTTGGATATATATGCCACAGAGGAATACCTGGATCCTGTGGTAGTTGGATTCTGAAAATTCTGAGGCAATTCCACACCACTTCGCGTAGTGGCTGCACCGGTTTACACTCCCACCAGCAGTGCAGGCGGTTTCCCTTCTCTCCACCTCCTCTCTGAAACTTGTTGGTTCCTGTCTTCATCCTTATAGCCATTCTGACCACTATGAGCTGCTATCTCAGTGCCGTTCGTATTTGCATTGAGCAGAGACCTAATGATGATGAGCATCTTTTCATACAGCCTGTTGTCCAATTTTCTATCTTCCTGGGAGAGCTGTCTGTTTCCATCTTTTGCCCAGTATTTATTTGACTCGTTGACTTTTCTCCTGTGGAGATGTATGACTTCATTGGATCATTTGGCTATTCACCCCTTCTCCGATGTGTTTTGCAAACCTGCTGTCGCAGTTGTTGTGACGTCTTTGCACTGAGTCGATGGTGTCATTGGCTGGGCAGAAGCTTCTGTGTTGGATGGAGTCCCGCTTGTTTCCTGTTTCCTTTGTTGCCCTTGCCCAGTCACACATGCTTCTTCCAAATAGGCGGCCAAGCCAGATGGCAAAGAGCAAGCTGCCTGCGTTTTCTCCTCGAAGTGTCACGGTTTCAAGTCTTCCATTCAAGGCTTTAATCCATTTCGAGGTGGTGTGTGTGCCTGGTGTAACATCACGGTCTACTCTCATTGTGTTACATCTGGCTGTGCAGTCTTTCCAGCACCATTTCCTGTCTAGAGTCTCTTTTCTCCGCTTTCTCCTCTTGGCTCCCTGGTCGAAAATGGGCTATCCATAGGTGTGTGAGTTGATGTCTGGGCTCTCGATTCTGTTCCAAGCATCTGTGTGCCTCCTTTGCAGGCCTGGCTGTGCTGTTTTGGTACCTAGCTCTTCGTCCTATATGTGGCAGTAAGAAAGTGTGATAATTGCTGCTTTGTTCGTTTTCCCAAGGATTCCTTTTGCTATTCAGTGTCCTTTGTTGCTGGATAGAAACTTTAGGATTCTCTCTTCTATTTCTGTGGGAAAGATTGCTGCAACTTTGACTGGGACTGCATGGAATCCAGACATTGCTTTGTCGACAAAATAATCCGTAACCAATCTGTAAATGAAAATTTGGGGGAGTTTATTCTGAGCTTCAATCTGAGGATTATCACCCAGGGCCTTTCTTCCCAAAGGAAGAAAGAGCATCAGAGAAGTGGGGGTGCACAGACTGGTTGTATTCCCCTCATAGAGGATGTTTCACATAGGATTGAAATGTCCCATTTACAATAGTCGCGAGACTGCTCTGTTGGCACAGCGATTGATGGAAATAGCAGGTAGGTCTTCTGTCTCAGTGAACACAGTAGGGTGGCAGTCTGTTGTCTCCAGCTGAGTGGTCACAGGTGAGCTGGGTGGTCAATGGTGAGTGCAGTAATCAGTTCCTAGCCTAGGGAGAAATGCTTATCCCTAAAGAGATGCTAATGTGGGGGGAAGTGGCACCTTTATCTCAAGGGCCATAGGAAATGTCTCAGCAGAAATGCAATGTGTGCTAAATAGCCATAGACAGGTCCTTTTGGAAAAAACAAAATCAGGCCGAATTAGGTCTATACCAAATGGCTTTCTCATATAGTCCAATATATCCAATTGCTTCCCATTTTTATTTGAGCTTTATGCCGTATGGACGTTTCAAGTCTGTCCGTTTTTCCATTCGAAGGGCATGGAATAGCCTTGCATTTCCTTGTGTCTTGTGGAATTTCTTTCCCCAAAACTTTGCTAGTTTTTGTTTCCCATCGCTTTCTCCTGTTTGTCCAAGGTTATTCGCAGGTATCATTTTCTTCTCACTGGCATGGGTTTTTTTTGAGGTTCAGCTTTTCTATTCTTTGCAACTTTTAATTGGTTTTGTTTGGCAGAAGTTTATGGCTGTGCTCAAATCTGCTGGCCGTGCTGTTCTCTTTGCTGAGGAAGAGTGGCGCTGTCTAACATCGCTTCCCTCTGCCTCTACAGTAGCTCGCACGCCTGTCCCAGAATGGCTGGACGAGCGTTGAGGATGCTCACCCCCAGGATTACATGCGGCTGACCCTGGCCTGCTGACCGAGAACACGTGGACTTCACCGCTGACCCACTGGCTGGACCGTTTCATGCTGCATTGGCAACCTGCGGTTGAGTGGAATGTGACCTGAATATGCTACTTGAACCCAACTCTGGCCCTGTGTAGATGAGGCCAGGTTGTTTCTGTGGCCCACTGTGATGGAGGATTTTTCAGAATCGTGTCTTAGCTGTCCAGTCTAGCTTGGTGGACACAGGGTTTCAGAGCATGAGTGGAGCAGTCTCATAACTCACCCTTCCCAGTTAGGCCAGGTTAGACCTTCCCTGCAGTTTTTGGGGTTGTGACTTTCCCGAACTTTCAATCGTTCAAGCAGAGTCTGTCTAAAGACTGACATCTTTCACTGTGGATTATTGAGGTGTGATTTCTGTTGGCCTTCCATTTTATGGGACCCTGTTTTCTTTTCCATGGTCTAATCGTCATGTTCTTTATGAGCTTGTCCTTTGACATGCTTATCAGTGCGTTCTCCTTCACTCCATTTTAGGAATTTTGTATTTCTTTAATCACCATATGTTCTGTAGGCCAAGGTGTGAGTCCTTTCGTGATTGTTGGGTGTTATCCTGGAATTTTCATTGTTCACTTGAGGGAATCTCTGCTATCCTAGCCTAGATCCAACTGAGCACTGACTACACGTGATCATCTTGGTTCGTTTGACATTGTGGGATGATAAACTCCAGGTTCGAGGTTATCCTGGCATCTGCTTTCATGGGCCCAATGGTTCCGACACAAATTAGATGAATCTGATGAATTCCTCTCTGCAGGTGAGAGACCTTCTGTCCCTTTTCTGGATTTGGGAAGTCTCGTGCTTGACCACCGATCCTTGAACTTTCCACTAGATTACGTCTAGATACTGGCTTACTATATTTCCACAGGGTTTGTTATTTGATTTACATCCTCAGCTGTGGCATGTTTATTTTTCTTTAAGTATAATGGTAATGTTCTAATTTTCTGCCATCCTTTCTACGTCTGGTTTCGAAACACATAATCAATACTCCTTCTATGGTAAGAGATATGGGGAGAGAATCTCACTGATCCCACTGAGCCCTGTAACCTGGGAGGCCAGCCTTCACAAAGGATGGAAGCCCTCTGCAAAAGGGTACTTTCAGCACACTTCTAGAGCCCTTCCAAACCAAGAGACATACCCAAGCATGGCAGGGGTCCATTCCTTCAAGGCATCAATGAGCTCTCTTTTGACATATTGGCATATACCCAGTGGGACCCGTGACTTGAGAGCTGTGGAAAGTGAGAATTCTCTTCAAGAATGCTAGGGGCATAGGAAAGGAGGCCTCGATTCTTGTCTTCAATGTCTTCAATTGATAATTCTTGACTTTGTATTATGGGTAAGGCAGAAGGACAACGTAGGTCTGATAAGCCCCGGGTCCGTCCTCGTTTTTCAGAACACATTTCCAGCTTGAATCAGCATGGCCTCCCCAGACTTCCGTAGATGACAATGTTGTCCTCTGAGTACTTGACCCTCTATTGTCTCTTCTTCCCAAGGATTCCTTTCTAATCCCTTGAATTAGCGTCTCTTTGATGTCTTCAAGTTTCTGTGCCCGGTTTGTGTTTGGAAAAGCTGTTTCTGTGTACCTCTCACTTGAATATCCTAGCCCAGGCCAATCCTAGAGCTGGAAACCTATGGCCAACTTTGGTGACATGGTCACCGTGATGTCATAAACACGCTCAGAATTCTAAGTTGTCCTGACAACCTCCATGCACACAGTGTTTCAGAGCCATCTCATACCAGTCTGACGACTCCCCCTTTCCAGGTGCGATAGTTTTCCTTTTTCTGGACTTCTTGTCGTTTTCTAACTTTATCCTTGAACCTTGAAAGTTCTACTACATTCCTTCTAGACACTGGTTTCTTTCCTTTAAGATAGTCCAGGGATTTATCTCTTATCTTCTGTGGATGTGGCCAAATGTGTGGAATTTCCCCACAGAAAGTCCTGGAGTCCCTGCAAAGCTGAAGTTACCCAAGCAATCCTCTGATGAGCAATGATCATGTCAACTCATAGCAGTCTGGTGTTTCCACCTTGGCAGGTCAGATGTTTTCCTTCCTTCATCATTTGGGGAAGTGTACCTGATGTGTTCATAGATTGTAATATTTCATGGTTCATTTCCTGGTGTGTATTCATAAGGTATCCTCACAATTTCTACTTCTTCATGATCTCAGTCGGCACGATACCTTGAAATCTATATTTCCTAATGCTCCTAATCGGATCTGCACCTGAGATGCCAGCCTGCCAGTCCCAGGCCGCCCAAGTGGAACATGGACACTTACCCACTACACCAGAGGGCTGGCCCTGAATTGGACTTTTGGACCAACCTTTGGCTTGAACTTGGGAAGATGATGGTCTGCATTGATTATTCAAAAATTAATTACCAGTAACTTCGTGGACAGCAACATTTTCAGTTGGCTCAGGGGTTTAGCACGGGTCATGTTCTGTTGGTAGTGTTCCTCTTCATCTCTTTGCAATGGTCTACCTTTATGTTGCATCATTAAGCATTTCGAGGTAATTGTCAATCCTTTGAAGTTCATAATCTCTAAACTCTTTCAGCCTCCAACTTTATCCCTTAAACCTGCTTGCCTTTATGGAGTTTTGATTTTAGGTGAATTGATTTCCATAACCTAGCATTAGAGAATCCTATAGCTTTCAGATTTACATCCTCATAGATTTAGACTTCTGTGTATGCTACATCTTCTTCCCCACAGTAAGCCTAATTACAGGCGCACACCCCACACTTGTGCCTAATCAACTCTTTCTCCCACCGTCCACTGCCACCCGTTCCCTCTGGGAACCACCAATCCCATATCACGTTCTACCTGTTTGTTGGTCCTTATTTTAATCTTCTGCTTGTAAGTGAGATGCGATGGTATTTGATTTCTCCCTTGGGCTTGTTTCAGTACCCCTCCCACCCTCAGGAGTGATTCTGCTGTCACAAATCGCTGGACTGCACTCTTTCTTACAGCTGAGTGTTTTGCCTTTGTGTGGATATAGCCCAACTTCCTTCTCCATTGGTCCTTTGATGGGCACCAGGGCGGCTTCCAAGTCTTGGATATCGGGAGTAAGGCTGTGGTGAACACAGCGGGGCACGGATCTGTGTGCATTAGTGTTAGGCAGTTCTTTGGATAAACACGCTGGAGAGGAATCGCTGGATCATATGGTAGATGGACTTGCAAATTTCTGAGGCAATTTCACATGGCTATGCCTAGTGCCCTCACCGGTTTGCACTCCCACCAGAGGTGCAGGACTCTTCCCTTCTCTCCACCTTCTCTCTGACACTTGTTGTTTCCTGTCTTGTTCCTTATAGCCATTCTGAACACAGGGAGCTGTCATCTCATTGCCGTGAGGATTTGCGTTGGCCTTATACTTAATGGTGTTGAACGTGTGTTCATACAGCTGTTGGCCACCTTTCTGTCTTCTTGGGGTAAATCTCTGTTTCCATCTTCTGCCCAGGTTTTAATGGGCTTGTTGTTTTTTTCTCTTGTGGAGACGTGTGTGGTCATTGGGTCTTTTGGCTATTCAGCCCTTCTCAGATGTGTGGTTTGAAACATCCTCTCCCTGTTGTTGTGCTGCCTTTGCATTGAGTGGACGGTTTCCCTGGCTGGACAGAAGCTTCTACGTTGGATGGAGTCCTGCTTCTTTCTTCTTTTCTTTGTTGCCCTTGCCCAATCACACATGCTTCTTCCAAACAGGCAGCTACCCCAGATGGCAAAGAGCAAGCTGCCTGTGTTTTCTCCTAGAAGTTTCACTGTTTCAAGACTTCCGTTGAAGGCTTTAATCCATTTCTAGGTGGTGTGTGTGCCTGGTGTAACATCATGATCTACTCTTATTGTGTTGCATGTGGTTGTGCAGTCTACCCAGCACCATTTATTTTAGAGACTCTCCTTTCTCCACTGTCTCCTCTTGCCTTCCTCATTGCAAATGTGCTGTCCATATATGTGTGAGTTGACCTTTGGGTTCTGCATCCTGTTCCATTGGTCTTTGTGCCTGTTTTGGGGACCAGGCTGTGCTGGTTCGGTACCAAGAGCTTCGTCCTACATGTTGAAATCAAAGTGTGATACGTCCTGCTTTGTTCGTTCTCCTCAGAATTCCTTTGGGTATTCAGGGTCCCTTGTTGCTGGATAGAGACTTTAGGATTTTCTCTTCTATTTCTCTGGGAAAGATTGCTGTAAATTTGACTGGGATTGCATGCAATACAGAGATTGCTTTATCCATTACGGACGTTTCAGGTGTTTTAGAGCTTACATTCCTAGAGCACAGAATACCCTTCTGTTTCCTTGTGTTTTCTGGAATTTCTTTCCCTAAAGCTTTGCTAGTTTTCGGTTTCCATAGCTTGCACCTTTTTGTCTAAGCTTATTCCTAGAAATCTTATTCTTCTTACTTGCATTTTTTTTCCCAAAGGTTCAGTTTTTCTATTCTTTGAAACTTTTCATTGGTTTTGTTTTGGCAGCTGTTTATGGCTGTACGCACATCTGGTGGTGATGCTGCTGTATTAGCTGGGCAAGAATGACGCTGTCTGACGTTGCTTCCCATCTGCCTCTACACTACCTTGGACGCCTGCCCCAGAATATCTGGACCATCGGTGAGGAGGTTCACCTCCAGGATTCTGCATGGTCTGCCCTGGGTGCCGACCCAGAATTTGTGGACTTCACCACTGTACCACTGGCCAGCACCTTTCATGTTCCACTGGAAACCTGCATTTGATGTGGAATGTGAGTTGAATATGCTATTTGGGACAAATCTTGCACTGTGTAGACGAGGCCAGTTTGTTTTTCTTCTCCACTGTAATGTCAGAGGATTTCTCAGAATTGTGTCTCTGCTATCACGGCAAACTTCATTGACACAGGTTTTCAGAGCCCCATTTTAGCAGTCTCATAACTCACCCTTACCATTTAGCCTAGGTTTGACATTTGCTGCATTTTTTGGGTTTGTGACTTTCTCTGTCTTTTGAACGTTCAGGGTATTTCTGAAACGGACATCTTTCATTGTGGGATTATTCAGCTGTGATTTCTGTGTGCCTTCCATTTTCTGGGACGGTTTTTTGTTTTCCATGTTATAATTGTTAATATGGGCTCAGTGAGCTGAAGACTCGAATGAAAGATTTCTCGGACATTCAAGGTGTGACATTGGTGTTATTTTATTTAGAGAATAGTACGGGATAGCATGGGGACAGGACCCATGGGTAGTGAAGAGTTGCTGCTGCTCCCTGGGGATGGGACCCATGATCAGTCAAAGCTCCTGCTGCTGCCCTGAGTTGAGGGTTAGGGCTAGTTTTATAAGTCATGGGTACATGATTTATTTTTACTGGAAAAAGAAATGATGTGGTAAAATGTCTTTAAATGATTTCAGTGCAGATGGGGTCTGGTTATTGTGCAGTCATGTAACTTTAGATACGGATCTGGCAATATAGATCAGCATGTACATGATGATGCCCTGGGCTTCTCTCCCTGAGTCAGCTCTAATTCCACCTGCTCATATAGTTTGGCATGTAGGCCAGATCACCCTGGGCTTCCCTAGCTGGGGCAGCTTTAATCCACATCATAAACACCCCCTGAACCCATTTGGACTGGAGAGGTTTGGGGATATGGACGATGGTCAGTCTTCTGTAACTACTTATGGCTGTACAAGGTCACAGAGCTGTCCCTAAATGGGGTCATAGGTACAACTAGGAAGATCAGTGGACTGGAAGGCTTCACCTGTGGAGTTCAAGTCTGACAAGGTATACAGAGCCTCTGGAGACGAGAAAATCATTTGACGAGAGGTGGTCCAGGAGGTGAAACTTTTTTCACATGCGGAAGACAAACAATGAAACAGACAACAAAATATCATAAGAAATACAAGCAGTATGTTTGACCCAATGTATAACGTATTGAAGTAGTGCAGAAACCTGGTCCTGACTTGGAGTTCAACCTATCGTTTAGAGTTAGGGTTGATAAGACATGGATTTAATTTGGTGGTTGGGATAGGAAGCCAGAAATATTTTGACGGTAGTCAGGAATATAGACACAACATTCAGTTTTTATAATGGCATAGGTGCCCCCTTGTGTTGCTGTCAAGACATCCAGTGCCATTTGGATTTGGAGGACTGCCTTACACATTTGGGATACTTCTAAATTGAGCAGCGAAATGCTATGTTGTGCATCATTTAATGCCTTCATAATAAATTTGTTTAGGACTTCCATGTGCAAGACGACACTTTCGATTCCTAATTAGGTAAGGAAAATTGCGGAAAGATGTTCATACCAGTGGAAGACAGACCTGGTTCAGCACTGCTGCAGGTTGGGTAGGATAGCAGGAAGAGATGTAGTAAATGTAGTTCTACCCTGCATCCAGCTAAAGCCTAGTGTGCATCGTGCAATCCACTTAGGTGGCAGCAAAGGCCATAAATTGGAGCCGCATAGCCACTGAGCACCATTAGAGACTAACCAAAGCGTGCTGGGCTGTCTATCCCAGTCAGTCCCAAAGCAATCAGTACTTTTTTAAGACTATGATATGAGAACACATATAACAGCGAATTTTTCCCATAGGTCGGCTGTTATTAGGCCATGTATCACAAGTGTGATTGGTTTGTTCCCAACAGAGAGTGACCTTTTACTGAGTTGACCACTAGTAGGAGTGAACCAAATACATTCATCCCAAATTTCATATGGTCCATCCTGTGTGTATCCATAAGTTGGGGACTTTCCCTTTGGAACTTGTTGTTTCTGATCCACCTGTGACAAGGCAAATCTAGTTAGTATTTGGAGAGTAGTTTTAAAGGAAAATGTTTGATTGTGGCCAGGGAACTCGCACGTGTCAGACATACATGAGCACAAGGAGACATTACGATTAGTAATAGATGAATCTTGTGGATGAAAAGAGCTAGAATCTAATATCCATGAATGCCTACTATAGCTTCTACAGAAACATAATTTTTTCTCTCTTAAATCACCCTCATTTTTACAAAAGATAGTCAAATCAGGATTAACAGGTTTGCAAGTAAAGTGTAGTTTCAATACAACTTGCTCCAATTATTTACATAACAGCTACAAGAATAGCAATTGTTTATACAGGCTTTTTTAAGTATGCTTTGCTGGAAATTTTTATGAGGAATCGCAGATTGTACTGTGAAAGCCTCTAGGGTCCAGAAAAGCCAAGCCAAGGATTTGCCATCAGATTTTGCCTGCAGTACTTACAGATTTGAGTGGAGTTCTCTTTCAGGTCCCCCAAAGTATTTGGAGGTTACTTGCACCTGCCAGAGAAGCACGTTTCCTTACTTAACGGGTAAGATTGCCAGAATCTCTGTAAAAAAGGTACCAGGCCCGTGTTTCCGAGTGGCCGTATTCCAGAAAGTCCAATCTTTGTTCCTCAAATGCTGTCTTGTTATATCTGACCCTGTATGTTTCAAATAAGACATTCCAGTCAAAGGGAGAAGCTTGTCAAAACATATCCAAAGTTTTTAAAATGCTTGTTCAAACAGGAAACAACACTCACTGTGAAACAATGCTCAGGTATCTATTCAAAGTGATAACAGAAAGAGTCAAAAATCTTACGAGTGACCTCAGTCATTGTTTTCACAAAACACATTTCTCTCTTGGGTAGACTTACTCAAAGGAACAGCTTTTATAACGTCTTTATCAAGAGCAGATCCAAAGTTCAAGAAAAAGTATCCTTTTAGAGAAAACCAAATTTCAATTTCTGCACCTACTTATTTTGAACATTCAAACTCATTCACTTAATTAAACTTACTTTAGTCTACTTGAGTAGGCATAAAACTCTTTTCAGAATTTCTACTTCACAAGCCTTCTACAACTTTCTTTTTCGTTTTCAGAATGTGTCAACAACTCTTTCTTTTTTCCTTTCTAGTACATTAGGACAAATTTACCTTTTTTCACCCATCAAACAAAAATATTTCCATTCTTTATACCTTTTTTACTGAAAGCATACATTTTAACTTCCCTGAATACAGAGCTCTTTTCCTTATTAATTTCCTGTAGCTTTAATTCCATAAGTTAATTAGAACTTTTAAGGCTTAACAGATCTACTAAACACTAAAAAGTAAGCAATTATGAATTGTCTTTTATATCAGCAGTCTAAACACTTCATAAATTTAGAAACATGCTGCTTTACAATAAAACATAAGGCATGCTTTTTCATACACCCACACGCTTTTAGCCTCTTCAAGAAGAAGCCCACAGTAGATAACTTAGATAGGTTTATTAATAATGGTTCAGTGTTTCATCCTATCCAAAAATGACCCGCATATTCATCTTTTTATCATTTAACTTAACTTTTCAAAAGTCAAGATTGTTACACAGAAAAATTTTGAAGCTGTTTTGTTTCAACAAGTATACTGACCATAAAAGTTATTGTACTCACCTTTATGAGTTTTATGTATTTAAACCATTTGTTTCCAACAACCATGTTCAGATTACCTATGGAAACCTCATGAGGAATTAGACAAAACTGGTCATCATTTAAAGCTATTATTTTACTGACAAATTTAAGAAAGTGAACTTATATGACTAGATAACCCAGGCTGAATGCCTGCATCCTATGCAAATACCGACAACTCTGACAACAAGATAATTTTCAATCAAACCAACAAACTTTAACAAGCTTTCATTTACCAAAGGTTAATTCACATCACGTTAACTTTGAAAGGCACTGAGTTAATTTCTACTACATTTAGAATTTATGTAAGCACTTTCTTTAAGCCAACTAAACAGAGATCTTAATTTTGGCCATACCATCCAGGGGTAAAAATATCAAACGTATAATGTGCACATAGACACACATAGACAGAGACTGTACAACCATTGTTTTAAAAACTACTCCAGTGAATCAGGTACAATAATATAAAGCTCACTGGTTATGAATCCACACTTTGAGCCTTTTTACTAATACTTATGGAGAAGACCCTCGAGATGGTAGACTTTCTGCAAGGGTGCACTTATGGCCGTTTATTCTTTCCCCTCCTTTTTTTTTTCAGTCTTAAGAATGAGTGATGGGCTACATAGTAATTCCTGGAGAGGGGGGATGAGAATCCTTTTCATGATAAAGGAAGTAGGTGGAATCTGAACTGCCTCTAGAGCTGTCTTTCCAGTCTTGCAAGGATTTTGTAAGGACAGTTGCTCTTGATTTCTCAGAAACTGGACTGTAACTTGAAGGACATTCTAGGTTGATCTACCTGTCCAACTGCACTATAAAGGCACAGAGATACCTCTCAAATTTTCCCCCAGATGGAGTTTCTGGGGCATACCCATACAATTGAAAGTGTTTCTAATTAGTTAGAATGATCCTGAGTGGTGAGTCTCTTGGGATGCTTACGTCATTCCCCATGGCAGTAAAGCCAGTGTCAGACTGACAGTGAACTGGACGAAGGTGCAGTGCCTCCAGAGGCCTGGAACATGCTGGAGGCCGGGGCTCCCAGTACCCGGGTTGAGAGTTAAGTCCCTTTCAAAACATTTTCAAGTTTTTCGATTTTACAGAAGGTCCAGGTTCTGGTCAAGTCCAGCCTGAACTTAAGCTCGACTTGGTGACAACAGAGGACATGATGAGCAAAACACAGAAATTAAAAGAAGACACCAGACGTCACCCTCATGGCCATTCCCAGAGGGTTATCATGATAAAAGTCACACAACAGTTCCAATGCTGGGGCATACTACCCTAGCACGACAGTTCACAGAATAAATCACAGGTCTCCTAACATCATAGCCAACTCAGTAGGTGACTAAAATACTCAATGAATCAACCACCAACAGAGGGCACCCTACTTGGGGTCGCTGGGGTGATCAGGCCCAGAAAGCCAAAGTTGGGGCTCCCAGTGTTGTAGGATTTGACTGTTGAAAGATTTCTTTGTTTTCCGGTTGCAAAGCTCAAAAGGGGACGAAATTGGCCATTGTAACTCTAAGAAAGATGAAAGAGACAGGTCCATTACCTTGAAAATCCGCCCTGAACCTAGGGGAGCATCCTACCTGTTGTTCCTACTGTGGGGTGCCTATAGCAAGGGGTGATGGGAGTGTCCCCCAGAATTGCGTCCCTTGGATATCTTCCCTGGTATGCCTGGCAGTAACAGGTGCTTGGTGAACATCTTTCCTATTCTGCCTGGAAGTAATAGGTGCCTGGTGAGTGGTCCCCAAGAGAATAGGAGAAGTTTAAGAGAGAACATGATGTAGAGAAATAGTGAAGAAGTTTCCGCCACGCTGGGGGACATTCTACCCAATTGTGTATTGGAGCCCTTCTCCGAAGGAGGGTTTCCCATACTCAACCAAAGGTTAGAGTTTGGTACTTTCCCTGAACTGCAGTCCCGATTGGGACATTCACACAGTTCAGATGGTCAAGTGCCATGGGAGGTATCTCAATCCAGCTTTAAGAATAGAAAACTTGCACGGGAGTCTTGGAGATTGCCAACCATCCTAATGACTTAAATGGCTCACCTGTTCCCACGTAAAATTTATATATTAGAGATAGGGTCAGGAAGGAATGGATTAATTCATTCTACATCACTCTTAGGCTTAAGGTACTGATTCTCTTCAAGCTGAATGCCAGATTTGCACCATAGAGTAGCCATGGGCAGCAAACATGAATTCATGCAGCTATTCAAGACAGTTCCTGATGGAGAAGTGAATTTAGATCCATCCTCGAAAAAGAGAGAGGCACAAGGAAGAAAAGGGCACTTACCAGAATTCGAGCTCACAAACCGATGAAGCATGTTCCCCATACGGGCCACAAGATATGATGCATGGTCGGCAAGCTCAAGACTTGAAAGAAAGATTTCTTGGACCATCAAGGTCTGGCAGTGGTGCTCTTTTATTTAGACAATGGTACAGGATAGCATGGGGACAGGACCTATGGGCAGTGAAGAGCTGCTGCTGCATTGGGAAAGGACCCATGGGTAGTCACAGCTCCTGCTGCTTTCGGGAGTTGAGGTTAAGGACTAATTTTATAAGGCATGGGTACATGACATTTTTCCTGGAAAAAGAAAAGATGATGTAAAAAGTCGTTAAATGATTTCAGTTCAGATAGGTTCTTGTTATTGTGTGGTCATATAACACTAGATACAAAACTGGCCCCATAGATAGGCATGTAGGTGAGCATGACCTGGGCTTCTCTCACTGGGGCATCTCTAATTCATACCAAAAGAAATTCAACGGGTCATATAGTTCCGCATGTTCAACAGCTAACCTTGGGCTTTCGAGTGGGGGCAGCCTTAATCCACATCAATCCTCGTGGTCTTTCACAGCTGTCTCCCATAGATATGCTAATCAGTGTGTCCTCCTTCATTCCAAGTTAGGAATTTTGTATTTCTTTAATCACCATATGTTCTCTAGGCCGATGTGTGAGTGCTTTCATGATTGTTGGGTTTTGTCTTTGAATTTCCAGCGTTCACTTGAAGGAATCTTGGTTATCCTGGCCTAGGTCCAACTGAGCACTGAGAACATGAGGTCATCTTGGTTGGTTTGACATTCTTAGATCAGAAACGCCAAATTCTAATTTGTCCTGGCAACCACCTTATGGACATAATGTTTCCGAGACACATTAGACAAATCTGATGAATTCCTCTCTCCAGGTAAGACATTTTTATGTCTTTTTTTCTGAATTTGGGTAAGCTAGACCTTGACTTCGGATCCTTAATTGTTCCAGTAGATTACATCTAGATACTTGTTTACTTTATTTCTGTAGGGTTTGCTAGTTGTTTGGTTTACATCCTCAGCTCTGGCATGTTTATTTTTCGTTAAATATAAGTGTAATGTTCTAATTTTCAGCCAACTTCCTCACATACAGTGTCAAAACACATAATCAATACTCTTCTAAGACAAGAGATTCCAGGAGAGAATTTCATTGGGGACAAACGGAGCATTTTAGCTTTGATGGCAGCCTTCACTTTGGATTGGTGGTTCCCATAGGGAAAGAAAAAATCCAAAAAGCTGTGCAGATTCATGGCATAAAGCTTTTGAGACTGAAAGAGATTAGAGAAGATAAACTTTCAAGGATTGTGAATCTCCTCCAAGTGCTTAATGATGCTACAAAAAAGTAGTCCATTGCAAATAAATTAAGAAGAATACTACAAAGACAACGTGTTCCATGCTAAACTCATGAACCAAGGGAAAATGTTACCTTCTGTGAGGTTACTACTCACTACCTTCACGAATAATCACAGCAGGCCAGCTTCTTCCCAAGTTCAGGCAAAAGATTGGTCCAAAAGTAAAATTCAGGGCCAGTCATGTGTTCTGGTGTGTAAGAGCCCACGTTCCTAGTCTGTGGCCTGGGACTCATGGATTCGCATCACGGGTGCTGATCTGATTAGTAACATCAGGAGAGATAGATTTCATGGTATGTTGCGGGCAGAGATCATACATAAGTGGAAATTGTGAGCATACCTTATAGATATGCACCAGGAAAACAAAATGAAAATATTGCAATCTATGACGCATCTGGTACACTTCTCAAATACAGAATGGAGGAAGTGATGTGACTTGCATAGGTGGAATTGTCGGACTGCACAAGATGACACGATCATTGAACATCAGAGGATTGGCTGGGCAACTTCAACTTGGGAGGGACTCATGGACTTTTTCAGGGGAAAGTCTACATATTTGGCCATATCCACAAAATGTGACAGATAAAACCAAGGATAAACTTAAAGTAAAGAATTCAGTGTCTAGAGAGAATGTAGTAGACATTTAAAAGTCCAAAGATAAAGTTATAAAGACACAAGAAATCCAGGAAATGGAAAACCATCTTAGCTGGAAAGGGTGAGCAGTTAGACTGATATCAGATGGCTCTGAAATACTGTGTGCATGTAAGATGCCGGGACAACTGAGAAGTTTGAGGGTGTTTATGATATCACAGTGAACATGTCACCCAAGATGGCCTCATCTTTATAGTCTGAGGATTGTCCTAGGCTACGATACTCAAGTGAGAGATACCCAGAAAAGAATTTAAAAACAGAAACCAGCACTGAAACTTGTAGAGTTAGAATTGCCGTTGATTAAAGGGATAAGAAAGAAGTCATTGTGAAGAAGCAATAAATAACAGAGAGACAAGCACTGAGTGGAGAACATTGTTATCTACTCAAGTAGATGTGAAGGCCGTGCTGATTGAAGCTTGCAACTTGATTTGAAACCAGAGGCTGGACTTGGGTCTTATCAGACCTACATTGTCCTTCTGCTGTAATCATAATCCCAAATCAAGACAGATCTCCTGTGGCCATTGTAGAGAAGGATCGATGCTTCCCTTCCTATGCCCCTAGCACTCATTGAAGAGATGTCTCACTTTCCATAGCTCTGGCATTACGGAGGCCCACTGGGTACATGCTAATGTGTCACAATACATCTCTTTGAAGCCTTGAAGGACTAGAACCCCATCATGCTCCAGGTATGTCGCATTGTTTGGCAGGGCTCCAGAAGTGTGCTGAGAATCACCCTTTTCCAGAGGGCTTCATTGCTTTGTGAGGGATGCCCTACCAGGCTAGTGTGCTCAGTTTGGCTCCAATGAAATACTCTCCCCCATCTCTTGGAGTAGAATGATTACTGATGACGTGTATTGACACCATGTGAAAGGAGGTTGTCTGAAAATTAGAGCATTACAATTATCTTTATAGAAAAATAAACATGCCATAGCTGAGGTTGTAAATCAAACAAATAACACACCTTATAGAAATACAGTAAGCCAGTATCTAGACATAATCTAGTGGAACGTTCAAGGATCGGGGGTCAAGATTGAAACTTCCCAAATCCAGAAATGAGACAGAAATGTATCTTACCTGGAATGGAATTCATCACATCTGTCTAATTTGTCTCGGGTACATTATGTTCATGAAGAAGGTTCACATGACAACCTAGAATTTGGAGTTTAAGATCTCAGAATGTCAGACCAACCAAGATGAACACGTGTTCACAGTGCTAATTTTGACCAAGGCTAGCATGGTAAAGATTGCTACAAGTGACCAATGTAAATTCAAAGACAACACCCAACAATGAAAAGCACGCACACGTAGGCCTATAGAACATACGGTGGTTAAAGAAATAGAAAATTGATACCTTGGGATGAAGGAGAACGGGCTGACAAGCATACCAAAGGGGGAAATCTGAGAAAGACCATGATGATTATACTATGGAAAAGCAAAATGGGCTCAGAATAGGGAAGGCAAACACAAATAACACCTGAATAATCCACAACGAATGGTGTCAGACTTTAGACAGACTCTGCTTGAACTTTTGAAAGTCAGAAAGTGACACAAACCAAAAAACTGCAGCGAGGTAAAACCTGGGCTACCTGGAAAGGGTGGGTATGAGACTCCTCCAAACGTCCTATGAAACCCTGTGTCCATGAAGCTTGCCGGGAGAGCAGAGACACAATTATGACAAATTCTCTGACATCGCAGTTGACCGAAAATACAAACTGGCTACATCTACTCAGTGCCAGAGTTGGGCTGAAGTAGCCTATTTAAGTCACATTCCCCTCAAATGCAGGTTGCCGAGGGAACATGAATGGGGCTGGTCAGTAAAGAATTGGGGAAGTCTGCGCATTCTGCGTCAGCAGCCAGGAGTTGGCAGGGTAGAATCCTGGGGGTAAACCTCATCACCACTGGTACTGCCATTCTGGGGCAGGCGAGGGAGGTAATGTAGAGGCAGATGAGAAGCGACGTTAGACAGGGCCACTCTTCCTCAGCAAATACAGGAGCATTTCCAGCAGATGTGAGCACAGTGATAAATCTCTTTCAAAAGGAAACAAATTAAAAGTTGCAAAGAATAGGAAAATTGAACCTCAATAAAAAAGGAAAAGGATGCCAGTAAGAAGAATAAGATACCTAGGAATAACCTCACCCCAACAGGTGAAAGCTCTGTAAATAGAAAACTAGCAAACCTTTGCAGAAAGAAATGGGAGAGGACACAAGGAAGCGGAAGGATATTCCATGCTCTTGAAATGGAAGAATTAACAGACTTGAAATGTCCACACCGCATAGAGAAATCTCTTGATTCCATGCAGTCCCAGTCAAAGTTGCAGCAATATTTCTCACAGAGATAGAAGCGAGCATCCTAAAGTTTACATCCAGCAACAAAAGACCCCGAATAGCCAAAAGAATCCTGAGGAAAAAGAGCAAAGCTCAATGTATAACACTTTCTGATTTCAACATATAGGTTGAAGAAAGTGAAATGGACAGCGCAGGCTGGGATGCAAAACAAGGAAACAGAACCAAGGAACAGAATCAAGAGCCCAGAGGTATAGGGACACATATATGGACACCCCATTTTCGACCAAGGAGCCAAGAGGAGACAGTGGAGAAATGAAAGTCTCTACAATGAATGGTGTTGGGAAGAGTGCAGAGTCTCATGTAAGACAAGGAGAGTAGACCACGGTGTTACACCAGGCAAAAACACCAACTCGAAATGGATTAAAGTCTAGAATGTAACACTGGAAACCATGAAACTTCTGGAAGAAAACGTAGGTAGCGTGCTCTTTGTCATTTGTCTTAGCCTCATATTTGGAAGAAGCATGTCTGTGTGGGAAAGGGCAATAAAGGAAACAAGAAACAAATGGGACTACATCAAACACAAAAGCTTTTGCATAGCGAAGGAAATCATTGATGCAATGCAAAGACAGCACAACAACTGGGAGAGGATGTTTGCAAACCACACATTGGTGAAGGGGTGAATAGCCAAAAGATCCAATAAACTCATACGGCTCCACAAGAAAAAAAAAAAGCTCCATTAAAATCTGGGCAAAAGCTGGAAACAGACATTTCTCCCAGGAAGATAGAAAGATGGCCAACAGGCTGTATGAAAACATGTTCATCATCATTAAGTCTCTGGTCAGTGCAAGTCTGAAAGGCAATGAGATAGCAGCTCACGGCAGTCAGAATGGCTATAAGGATGAAGACAGGAAATAAGTTTCAGAGAGGAGGTGGAGAGAAGTGAAGCCTCCTGCACTTCTGGCGGGAGTGTAAACAGGTGCAGCCACGACACAAAACGGTGAGGAGTGGCCTTAGACATTTTAGAATACATCGACCATATGATCCAGCTATTCCTCTGTGGTGTGTTTATCCAAAGAACCTGGAAACACTCATACACAGAGATCGGTGCACACCTCTATTTACCCTGGCCTTATTCCCGATATCCAAGACTTGGAAGCCTGCCTGGTGCCCATCAAGGGATGAATGGAGAAGGAAGATGGGCTATAGCCACACAAAGGCATAGCACTCAGCTATAGGAACAGATTCAGGCCAGCCATTTGTGACCACCAGAATGGCTCCTGAGGGTTCTGGGGGAACTGAAAGTAGCCCCAGGGGTATGGTCAAATACCACAGGATCTCATGCACAAGGAGAAGAGCAAGAACGGACCAACAAACAGGTATCACATGACAATGGATTGGCATTTCCCAGAGGGAAAGTGGGGCAGTGGCCAGAGAGAGAAAGTGTTGATTAGGGACAGGTGTGTGGTTAGGGACAGTAATTAGGCTTACGTTGGTGAAGATGATGTAACCTACTCTGAAGTCTAAATCTATGTGGATGTAGATCTGAAAGCTATAGGTTATTATAATGTTGGGTTACAGCAATCAATTCACATAAAACCAGAACTCCCAAAAGGGATGAAGATTTACAACTGGAAGCTTTGGATACAGAAAGAGGTTAGAGAAGATTAACTTCCAAGTATTGGTAATCACCTCAACATGCTCAAGGATGCTACAGAAAGGTAGACCTTTGCAAAGAGATGAAGAGGAATACTACCAAGAGAACATGTTCCGTGCTAAACTCATGAACCAACAGAAAACGTCACCGTTCATGATGTTACTACTGATTCCTTCACGAATGATCAAAGCAGGCCAACATCTTCACAGGTCAGGTCAAAGGGTGGTGCAAAAGTCCAATTCAGGGCCGGCCCTGTGATGTAGCAGGTAGGTTCCTACGTTCCACTTGGGCGGCCCGGGCTTCACCAGCTAGCATCAGGGGTGCAGATCAGATTACTAGCATTAGGAAATACAGATTTCAAGGTATGGTGGGCACAGAGATCGTAAAGAAGGAGAAATTGTCATGAGACCTTAACAATATGCATCAGAAAAAGAGCCATGAGAATATGACAATCTATGAACGCATCAGGAACACTTCCCCAAATGATGAAGGCAGGAAAACATGTAACATGCCAAGTGGAATTTTTAGACTGCTGGGAGATCACACGATCATTGTGCATCAGGGGATTGCCTGGGCAACTTCCAATTGGGCGGGCCTCCAGGACTTTCTCTGAGGGAAGTCCACACAATTGGGCATATACACAATGTATAAGATATAAAACAAGGGATAATCTTAAAGGAAAGAAACTGGTGGGTAGAGGGAATGTAGCATACCTTTCAAGTTCCACGAGAAAGTTAGAAACTGACAAGAAAATCAGAACAAGGAAAACTATCCTACCTGGAAAGGTGGAGTCGTCAGACTGATATGAGATGGCTCTGAAACACTGTGTGCCTGGAGGTTTTCAGGACAACTTAGAATTCTGAGGGTGTTTATGACGTCACGGTGAACGTGTCACCCAAGATGGCAGCAAGTTTAGAGTCCGAGGATTGCCGTGGCTAGGATACCCACGTGAGAGATATCCAGAAACAGCTTTTCAAACAGAAACCGCACACAGAAACTTGAAGAGAGCAAAGAGGCACTGATTCAAGGGATAAGAAAGGAATCATTGGGAAGAAGTTATACTAGAGGGGCAAGCACTGAGAGGAGAACATTGTTATCTACTCAAGTAGATGTGGAGGCCGTGCTGATTGAAGCTTGCAACTTGATTTGAAACAAGAGGCTGGACTTGGGGCTTATCAGAACTACGTTGTCCTTCTGCCTTACTCATAACCCCAAGTCAAGAATGATCTCTTGAGGACATTGAAGAAAGAATTGAGGCCTCCTTTCCTAAGCTCCTAGAATTCTTTGAAGAGAGGTCTCCCTTTGCATAGCTCTGGCGTCACGGGGTCCCACTGGGTACATGCTAATGTGTCCCAAGACATCTCTGTGAAGACTTAAAGGAATGGATGATTGTCATGCTTGGGGTGTGTCCTTTGGTTTGGAGGGCTGTAGAAGTTTGCTTAAAAGCACCCTTTTCGAGAGGGCTTCATTCCAGTGTGAAGGCTGCCCTTCCAGGCTACAGTGCTCAGTTGGGCTCCAATGAAATTCTCTCCCCCACCTCTTGCCATGGAAACAGTATTGATTCCTTGTTCTGACAACATATGGAAGGAGGTTTGCTGAAAATTAGCACATTGCCATTATATTTAAATAAAAATACACCTGCCAAAGTTCAGAATGAAAATCAAACCAATAGGAAATCATGTAGAAATAAAAAGCCAAGTATCCAGATGTAATCTTGTGGAGCATTCAATGATCAGGGGTCAAGTTTGAAACTTCCCAAATCCAGAAAAGAGACAGACAAATCACTTACCTGGAGGGAGGAATTCATCAGATTTCTCTAATTTCTCTCAAAAACATAATGTCCGTGAAGGTGGTTGCCCACACAACCTTGAATCTGGAGTTTCTGATCTGAGAATCTCAAACCTACCAAGACGACCATGTGTTCTCAGGGCTAAGTGTCACCTGGGCCGGGATAGCAAAGATTCCTACAAGTGACCGATGGAAATTCTGAGACCACACCCAACAATCATGAAATGACTCACACGTCGGGCTACAGAACCTATGGTAATTAAAGACATACAAAACTCCTAACTTGGAAAGATGGAGAACACACTGATAAGCAAATCGAATGGAGATATCTCAGCAAGACCATAACAATTAAACTATAGAAAAGAAAAAATGATCCCGGAATATGGAGGCCAACAGAAACCAAAGCTGATTAATCCACAGTGAAAGACGTCAGTCATTAGACACACTCTGAACATTTGAAAGTCAGAGAAAGTCACAATGCCAAAAACAGCAGCAAAGGTCAAACCTGGCCTAAATGAGAAGGGTGAGTTATGAGATTGCTCCCCACAGGCTCTGAAACCCTGTGTCCACCAAGCTAGACCGGACAGCAGAGACACGATTCTGACAAATCACCCAACATCACAGTGGGTCAGAAAAGCAAGCTGGCCTGATCAACACAGGGCCAGAGTTGGGCTCAAGTAGCATATTCAAGTCACAATCCACTCAACTACACGTTGCCAATGGAACATGAAAAGGGCCAGCCAGTGGGGCCGTGGTGAAGTCCACACATTCTGGTTCAGCAGCCAAGGGTAGGCGATGTGGAATCCTGGGGGTGAGCCGCCTCACCACTCGTCCAGCCATTCTGGGGAAGGCGTCTGAGGTAGTGTAGAGGCAGATGGGAAGCGACGATAGACATCACCATTCTTCCTCAGGAAATGCAGCAGCATGGCCAGCAGATGTGAGCACAGCCATAAATTCTGTCAAAACAAAACCAATTGAAAGTTGCAAAGAATAGAAAAACTGAACCTCAAAAAAAGAAAGCATGCCAGTAGGAAGAAAAAGGTATCTAGGAATAAACGTGGCCAAGCAACAGAAAGCTATGGAAACAGAAAACTTGCAAAGGTTTGGGCGAAGATATTACAGAAGACACAAGGAAACGGAAGGCTATTCCGTGCTCTTCCACTGGAAGAACGAGCACACTTCAAACGTCCATACCGCATAAAGCAGTGTCTGCATTGCATGCAGTCCCAGTCAAAGTTGCAACAATCATTCCCACAGAAATACAACACAGAATCCTAAAGTTTCTATCCAGCAACAAAGGACCCGGAATAGCCAGAGGACTCCTCAGGAAAACGAACAAAGCAGCAAGTATCACACTTTCTGATTTCAACATATAGGATGAAGCCCTAGGTATGGAAACAGCACAGCCTGGCCCCAAAAATAGGCACACAGACTCATGCAACAGAATGAGAGCCCGGAGGTCAACTCACACATCTACTGACAACGCATTTTCGAACAGTGAGCCTAGAGGAGAAAGTGGAGAAAGGAGAGTCTCCCACAAGAAACAGTGCTGAGAAGACTGCACACCAACAGGTAACACAATGAGAGTAGACCATGATGTTACACCAGACATACACACGACCTCGAAATGGATTAAAGCCTTGAATGGAATACTTGAAATCCTGCAACTTCTAGGAGACAACCCAGGCAGATTACTCTTTGCCATCTGGCTTGGCTGCCTATTTGGAAGAACCATGTGTCAGTGGGCAAGGGCAAGAAAGGAAACAAGAAACAAACGGGAGTCCACCCAATGCAGAAGCTTCTGCCCAGCCAACGACTCCATCGACTCAATGCAAAGACAGCACAACAACTGTGACAGGCTGTTTGCAAACCACATATTGGAGAAGGGGTGAGTAGCCAAAAGATCCAATGAACTCATACATCTTCACAGGAATAAAAACAACGAGCCCAATAGAACCTGGGAAAAAGATGGAAACAGACATTTCTCCCAGGAAGATAGGAAGATAGCCAACAGGCTGTATGAAAACATGTTCATCATCATTAAGTCTCTGGTCAATGCAAATCTGAACGGCAATGAGATAGCAGTACACAGTGGTCAGAATGGCTATAAGGATGAAGACGGGAAACAATAAGTTTCACAGAGGAGGTGGAGAGAAAGGAAGCCTCCTGCACTGCTGTAGGAATGTGAACCGGTGCAGCCACTACGCAAAGTGGTGTGGAATTGCCTCAGAAATTTCAGAATCCACCTAGCACACGATCCGTCTATTCCTCTGTGGTGTATATATCCAAACATCATGGAAACACTAATGCACAGAGATCGATGCACTGCTGTGTTCACCACAGCCTTACTCCCGATATCCAAGACTTGGAAGCGTCCGTGGTGACCATCAAGAGATGAATGGAGAAGCAAGATCGGCTATAGCCACACGATGGTATAGCTCTCAGCTGTTGGAATGGATGCAGTCCAGCCATTTGTGACCACCAGAATGGCTCCTGAGGGTCTTAGGGGAACTGAAGCAAGCCCCAGGGATAAGGTTGAATACCACAGGATCTCACATATAAGGAGAAGAGGAAAAACGGAGCAACAAAATGGTAGGATGTGACATGGGATTGGTAGTTCCCAAAGGGAAATGGATGCGGGGGTCTGAGGGAGAAAGAGTTGATTAGGCACAAGTGTGTGGTGAGGGCCTGTAATTAGGCTTACAGTGGTGAAGATGATGTAACCTACACAGAAGTCTAAATCTCTGAGAATGTAGATGTGAAAAGCTATAGGATGTTATAATGCTGGGTTACGGCAATCAATTCACATAAAATCAAAACTCCAAAAAACAGTGCAGATTTACGGTCTAAGCTTTGGAGGCTGAAAGAGATTAGAGAAGATGAACTTCCAAGGATTAGTAATCACCTCCAAATGCTTAATGATGCTACAGAAAGGTAGACCTCAGCAAAGAGATGAAGCAGAATACTAGCAAGAGAATATGTTCCCTGCTAAACTCATCAACCAAAGGTAAATGTTACCGTCATTCATGTTACTACTGATTCCCTTCACGAATGATCGAAGCAGACCAACATCCGCCCAGGTTCAGGCCAAAGGTTGGTCCAGAAGTCCAATTCATTGGCGGACCTGTGATGTAGCAGGTAAGAGCCCACGTTCCGCTTGGGTGGCCTGAGCTTCATAGGATAGCACCACGGTTGTGGATCAGATTACTAGCATTAGGAAATCCAGATTTCACGGTCTGGTGGGCACAGAGAACATAAAGAAGTAGAAATGGTGAGGGAAACTGAGCAATACGCACCAGAAAAGAAACATGTGAATATTACAATCTATGAACGCATCAGGTACACTTCCCCAAATGATGAAGGAAGGAAACATGTGACTTGCCTGGTGGAATTGTCAGACTGCTAGGAGATGACACGATAAGTGTGCATCAGGGGATTGCCTGGGCAACTTCAACTTGGGAGGGAGTCCATGACTTTCTCTGGGGAAAGTCCACCCATTTCACCATATCCACAAAACATAAGAGATAAAATCTTTGATAATCTTAACAGAAAAAGACTGGTGTGTAGAGGGAATGTAGTAGACCTTTCAAAGTTCGAGGAGAAAGTTAGAAACCGACAAGAAATCCAGACAAAGGAAAACTATCCTACCTGGAAATGGGGAGTGGTCAGACTGGTACCCGATGGCTCTGAAACACTGTGTGCATGGAGGTTGTCAGGACAACTTAGAATTCTCAGGGTGTTTATGAACATGTCACCCAAGATGGCTACATCTATACAGTCCGAAGATTGGCCATTGTGTGGCTATAGATCGTCTTCCTTCTCCATTCGTCACTTGATGGGCACCACGTAGGCTTCCAAGTCTTGGATATTGGGAATAAGGCTGTGGTGAACACAGGGGTGCATGGATCTCTGAGCATTACTGTTTCCAAGTTCTTTGGATATATATGTCACAGAGGAATAGCTGGATCATATGGTAGATGGATTCTGAAAATTCTAAGGCAATTCCACAGCACTTTGGGTAGTGGCTGCACCTGATTACACTCCCCCCAGCAGTGCAGGAGGCTTCCCTTCTCTCCACCTCCTCTCCGAGACTTGTTGTTCCCTGTCTTCATCCCTATAGCCATTCTGACCACTGTGAGCTGCTATCTCATTGCCGTTCGTATTTGCATTGCCAAAGACTTAATGATGATGAACATGTTTTCATACAGCCTGTTGGCCATCTTTTATCTTCCTGGGAGAAATATCTCTTTCCATCTTTTGCCCACGTTTTATGGGGCTCGTTGTTTTTTTATTGTGGAGACATGAGTTCATTGAATATTTTGACTAATCACCCCTTCTCTGATGTGTGGTTTGCAAACATCCACTCGCAGTTGTTGTGCTGTCTTTGCATTGAGTCGATGGAGTCGTTGGCTGTTCAGAAGCTTCTGCGTTGGATGGAGTCCTGCTTGTTTCTTGTTTCCTTTGTTGCCCTTGCCCAGTTACACATGCTTCTTCCAAATAATCGGCTAAGCCAGATGGCAAAGAGCAAGCTGCCTGCGTTTTCTCCTAGAAGTTGCATGGTTTCAAGTCTTCCATTAAAGGCCTTCATCCATTTCCAGGTGGTGTGTGTGGCTGGTGTAACATCATGATCTACTCTCATTGTGTTACATGTGTCTGTGCAGTCTTCCCAGCACCGTTTCTTCTCGAGACTCTCCTTTCTCTGTTGTCTCCTCTTGGCTCCTTGGTCTAAACTGGGCTGTCAATATATGTGGGAGTTGACCTCTGGGCTCTCGATTCTGTTCCTTGTGTCTGTGTGCCTCTTTTTGTGGCCAGCCTTTGCCGTTTCGGTACCTAGCAGTTCGTCCTATATGTGGAAATTCGAAAATGTGGTACTTGCTGAGTTGTTCGTTTTCCTCAGGATTCCTTTGGCCTTTCCTGCTCCTTTGTTGCTGGATAGAAACTTTAGGATTCTCTCTTCTATTCCTGTGGGAAAGATTGCTGAAACTTCGATGGGGCTTGCGTGGAATCCAGAGATTGCTTTATCCAATATGGACGTTTCAAGTGTGTTCGTTCTTCCATTTGATGAGCGGTGAATAGACTTCCGTTTCCTTATGTGTTCTTTAATTTCTTTCCGCAAAGCTTTCCAGTTTGTTGGTCCTTGTTTGTCTCTTCTCCTTGTAAGTGAGCTCCTACGTTACTTGAGTTTCTCCCTGCGAGGTGTTTCACTTCCAATGAAACCCTCAAGAACCATCCTTCTGGTCACTAATGGCTGGATTCTCTCTTTTGTTATGGCTCAGAGATATGCCATTGTGTTCATAAAGCCCAGCTTCCTTCTCCAATCTTCTTTCTCTATTCGTCCTTCTGCCTTGATGGGCATCAGGGAGGCTTCCCAGTCTTGGATAATGGGAGTAAGGCCAGGGTGAACACAGGGGTGCACATATATCAGTGCACGACTTCTTCCAAGGTCTTTGGATAAACACGCCACTGAATAATAGCTGGATCATATGGTAGAATCCATCTACCATGGGTGGATTCTGACATGTCTGAGGCAATTCCACACTGATTTGCGTCGTGGCTGCACCAGCTTACACTCACAGCAGCTCTGTAGGAGTCTTCCCATCTCTGCAGCTCCTCTCTGACACTTGTTTCCTGACTTTTTACCTATAGTCACTCAGACCACAGTGAGCTGCTATCTCACTGCCATTTGGATTTCAATTGCCCTGAGTCTTAATGATGATTAACATGTTTTCATACACCTGTTGGCCATCTCTATATCTTCTTGGGTGAAATCTCTGTTTCCACCTACTGCCCAGGTTTTAATGGGCTTATTTATTTTTCTCTTGTGGACCCATATGAGTTCACTGCATCTTTTAGCTATTCACCAGTTCACCGATGTGTGGTGTTCAAACATCCTCTCCCAGTGGTTGTACTGTCTTTGCATTGAGTCGATGGTTTCATTGGCTGGGCAGAAGCTTTTGCATTTGATGTAGTCCCATTTGTTTCTTGTTTCCCTTGTTTCCCTTGCCCAAGCAGACATGCATCTTACTAATAGGAGGCTAAGACAGATGTCAAATAGCATGCTGCCTAGGTTTCCTTACAGAAGTCTCGTGGTTTGCAGTCTTACATTCAAAACTTTAATCCATTTTGTGTTGGTGTTTCTGCCTGGTGTAACATCGTGGTCTACTCTCCTTGTCTTACATGAGGCTCTGTAGTCTTCCCAGCACCGTTTATTGTAGAGACTTTCCTTTCTCCACTGTCTCCTCTTGGTTCCGTGGTCGAAAATTGGTTGTCCATGTATGTGTGCATATACCTCTGGGCTCTCGATTGTGTTCCTTGGTTCTGCGTGTCTGTTTTCATCCCAGCCTGTGCCGTTTCCAATCCTATTTCTTCATCCTATATGTTGAAATCAGAAAGTGTGATACATTGAGCTTTGTTCGTTTTCCTCAGGATTCTTTTGGCCATTCATGGTCTTTTGTTGCTGGATGTAAACTTTAGGATGCTCACTTCTATCTCTGTGAGAAATATAGCTGCAACTTTGCCTGGGACTTTATGTAATCTAGAGATTGCTTTATCTGGAGTGGTGGTTTCCAGTGTGTTAATTCTTCCATTTCAAGAGCATGTAATATCCTTCTGCTTCCTTGTGTCTTCTCCCATTTCTTTCCACAAGGTTTGCTAGTTTTCGATTTACCGAGCTTTCACCTGTTGGGGCGAGGTTATTCCTAGGTATCTAAATCTTCTCACTGGCATTTTTTTTTGAGGTTCAATTTTCCTATTCTTTGCAACTTTTAATTTGCTTCCTTTTGACAGAAGTTTATCGCTGTTCTCACATCTGATGACATTGCTCCTGTATTTGCTAAGGAAGAGTGGCCCTGTCTATCGTCACTTCTCATCTGCCTCTACACTCCTTCCCACGCCTGCCACAGAATGGTTTGGCCAGCGGTGAAGAGGTTTACCCCCAGTATTCCACCCTGTCAACTCCAGGCTTCCGACCCAGAATGCACGGACTTCCCCAATTCTCCACTGGCCGGCCCCTTTCATATTCCCTTGGCAGCCTGCAGTTCAGTATAATGTGACTTAAATATGCTACTTCAGCACAAGTCTGGCACTGAGTAGACGTAGCCAGTTTTCATTTTTGGTCAACTGCGAAGTCAAACAATTTGTCAAAATTGTGTCTCTGCTGTCCCAGCAAGCTTCATGGACACAGTGTTTCTGAGCACGTTTGGAGCAGTCTCATTCTCACCCTTTCCAGGTAGCCCAGGTTTTACCTCACTGCGGTTTTTTGGTTTGTGACACTCTCTGACTTTCAAAAGTTCAAGCATAGTCTGTCTAAAGTCTGACATCTTTTGTTGTGGATTATTCAGGTGTGATTTGTGTTTGCTTTCCCTTTTCTGAGCCCATTTTGCTTTCCATAGTATAATCATCATGGTCTTTCTCAGATTTCTCCCTATGGTATGCTTGTCAGTCAGTTCTCCTTCATCCCAAGGTATCAATTTTCTATTTCTATAATCACCCTATGTTCTATAGGCCTACGTGTGAGTGCTTTTCATTCTTGGGTGTTGTCTTTGAATTTACATTGGTCACTTGTTGCAATCTTTGCCATGCTAGCCTAAGTGAAAGTGAGCTTGAGAACACGTGGTCATCTTGCTTGGTCTTACCTCCTGAGATCTTAAACTCCAAACCATAGGTAGTCATGGCAATCTCCTTCATGAACATAATGTATCTGAGACAAATTAGACGAATCTCATGAATCCGCTTCAGGGAAGGTACTTTTCTGTTTCATTCCTGGATTTGGGAAGTTTTGAACTTGACCACTGATCGTTGAACGTTCCCTTAGACTACGTGTAGATATTGGTTTACTTTATTTCCATAGGGTCTGTTGTTTGTTTGATGTACATCCTCAGATCTGGCATGTTTATTTTTCTATAAAGATAATGGTAATGTTCTAATTTTGAGCCAACCTCCTTGCATATGGTGTCAATACACGTTATCAATAATCATTCTACTCCAAGAGATAGGGGGAGAGTATTTCATTGGAGCCAAAGTGAACACACTAGCCTGGCAGTGCAGCCCTCACAAAGCAATGAAGCCATCTGGAAAAGGGTGTTTCTCAGCCCACTTCTGGCGCCCTGCCAAAAAATGAGGCATACTAGAAGCATGACGGGGTTCCATTCCTTCATGGGTTCCAAGAGATGTATTGTGACACATTAGCATGTACCCAGTTGGCCTCCGTAATGCCAGAGCTATGGAAAGTGAGACTTCTCCTCAATTAATGCTAGAGGCAAAGGAAAGGAGGCATCAATCCTTCTCTGCAATATCCTCAGGACACCATTCTTGATTTTGGATTATGATTAAGGCAGGAGAATTTGTACGTCTGATAAGCCCCAAGGCCAGCCTCTGGTTTCAAATCAAGTTTCAAGCTTGAATCAGCATGGCCTCGCCATATACTTGAGTAGATGACAATGGTCTCCACTCAGTGCTTGTCCCTGTATTATTGCTTCATCACGATGACTTCTTTCTTACCCATTTAATCAACGTCTATTCTATCTCTTCAAGTTTCAGTGCTTGGTTTCTGTTTTTAAATTCTTTTCTGGGTATCTCTCACTTGAGTATCGTATCCCAGGATAATCCTCAGACTATAAAGATGAGGGCATCTTGGGTGACAGGTTCACTGTGGTGTCATAAACACCCTCAAACTTCTAAGTTGTCCCGGCGTCTTCCTTGCACACAGTGTTTCAGAGCCATCTCATACCAGTGTGGCACTCACCCTTTCCATTTCCTGAATTTCTTGTCGGTTTCTAACTTTATCCTTGAACGTTTAAATGTCTAGTACATTCTCTCTAGATACTGGTTTCTTTATTTTAAGTTTATCCTGGGTTTTATCTGTTACATTTTGTGGATATGGCCGAGTGTTTAGACTTTCCCCAGTGAAAGTCTTGGAGTCCCTCCCAAGTGGAAGCTGCCCAGGCAATCCTCTGTCGTGCAATGATCGTGTCATCTCGTGCAGGCTGACAATTCCACCTATGCAGGTCACATCACTTTCTTCCCTCTGTATTTAGGGAAGTGTACCAGATGTGTCATAGATTGCAATATTTTCATGTTTTTTTCCTGGTGCATATCTATAAGGTATGCTCACAATTTCCACTTATTTATGATCGCTGTCTGCACCATACCATGAAACCTATCTTTCCTAATGTTACTAATGTGATCCGTACGTGTCATACGAATCCATGAATCCCAGGCCGCCCACTAGTAACATGGACTCTTACACACCAGAACACATGGCTGGCCCTGAATTTTACTTTGGGACCAATTTTTTGCCTGAACTTGGGAAGAAGCTGGCCTGCTGTGATTATTCATGAAGGTAATTAGTAGTAACCGCATAGACGGTAACATTTTCCCTTGGTTCATGAGTTTAGCACGGAACACGTTCTCTTCGTAGTAGTCCTCTTAATCTATTTGAAATGGTCTACCTTTCTGTATCATCATTAAGCATTTGGAGGAGATTCACAATCCTTGGAAGTTTGTTTTCTCTAATGTCTTTCAGCCTCAAAAGCTTTTTGACACAAATCTGCATGCCTTTTTGGATTTTTTCTTTCCCTCTGGGAACCTCACATCCAAAGTGAAGGCTGCCATCCAAAGCTAGAATGCTCAGTGACCCCAGTGCAATTCTCTCCCCCGATGTATTGCCATAGAAGAGTATTGGTTATGTGTTTTGACACCATAATGAGGAAGTTGGCTGAAAATTACAACATTACACTTATGTTTAATGACAAATAAACATGCCAGAGCAGAGGATGTAAATCAAACAACTAACAAATCCTACAGAAATAAAGTAAACCAGTATCTAGACATAATCCAGATGAACGATCAGGGATCTGGACTCAAGTTCGAGCCTTCCAAAATTCAGAAAAGAGACATAAAAATATCTTACCTGGAGAGAGGAATTCATCAGATTTGTCTAATTTGTCTCGGAAAGATTATGTCCATATGGTGGTTGCCAGGACAACCTAGAAGTTGGAGTTTCTGAACTCAGAATGTCAAACCAACAAACATGACCACGTGTTCTCAGTGCTCAGTTGGACCTAGGCTAGCTTAGCAAAGATTCCTTCAAGTGAACGAATGAAATTCAAAGACAATACCCAACAATCAGGAAATCACTCATACATCAGGCTGGAGAACATATGGTGATGAAAGAAATACAAAATTAATAACTTGAATGAAGGAGAATGGACTGATAAGCATATCGATGGGAGATAGCTGAGAAAGCCCATGACGATTGATGTGGATTAAGGCTGCCCCAGCTCGAAAAGCCCAAGGTTACCTGGCCTACATGCCAAACTACATGACGCGGTGAATCACTTTTTGGTATGAATTAGAGGTGCCCCAGTGAGAGAAGCACAGGTCATGCTCACCTACATGCCTATCTATATGGCCAGATTCGTATCTAATGTTATCCGACCACACAATAACCAGACCCCAACTGAACTGGAATCATTTCATGACATTTTACATCATCTTTTCTTTTTCCAGGAAAAGTAAGTCACGTAACTATGCTTATAAAATTAGCACTTACCCTGTACTCAGGGCAGCAGCAGGAGCTGTGACTGCCCATGGGTCCTGTCCCCATGCAGCAACTCTTTAGTGTCCATGGGTCCTGTCCCCATGCTATCCTGTACCGTTCTCTAAATAAAAGAGCATCACTGCCAGACCTTGAGAGTTCAACAAATCTTTCTTTTGACTCTTCAGTTCGCCAACTCCGCATCATATCTTGTGGCCCGTACGGGGATTTTGCTTCATCGGTTTGTGAGCTTACTTCTGGTAAATGCCCTTTCCTTCCTTGTGCCTCTCTCCTTTTCGAGGATGGATCTAAATTCACTTCTCCATCAGGAACTTTCTTGGATAGCTGTATGAATCCACGTTTGCTGCCCATGGCTACTCTGTGGGGCAAATCATGGCATTCGGCTTGAAGAGAATCAGTACCTTAAGCCTAAGGGTGATGTAGAATGAATTAATCCGTTCCTTCCTGACTCTATCTCTGATATATAAATTTTACGTGGGCACGGGTTGGCCACTTAAGTCATTAGGATGGTCGGGAATCTACAAGACTCCCGTGGAAGGTTTCTTTTCCTAAGGCTGTATTGGGCTACCTCCCATGGCACCTGACCATGCTCTGAACTGTGTGAATGTCCCAATTGGGAGTCCAGTTCAAGGCAAGTAAGAAAGTCTAATCTTTGGTTGAGTATGGAAAACCCTTCTCGGAGAATGGCTCCAACACGCAATTGGGTATAATGTCCCCCAAAGCGGTGGAAAATTCCTCACTATTTTTCTCTATCCTGTTCTCTCTTAAACTTCTCCTTTTCTCTCAGGGACCATTCACCAGGCATCTATTGCTGCCAGGCAGAATAGGAAAGATCTTCACCAGGCACCTGTTACTGCCAGGCATCCGAGGGAAGGTACACAAGGGATGCAATGCTGGTCGACTTCCCCATCACCCATTGCTATAGGAACCCCACATTGGGAACGACAGGTGGGATGCTGCCCTAGGTTCACAGGGGATTTTCAAGGAAATTTACGTGTCTCTTTCATCTTTGTTAGAGCTACACGGGCCATTTTCATCTCCTTTTGAGCTTTGCAACCGGAAAACAGAAGAATCTTTGAAGAGTGAAGGCCTCCACGCCTGGGAACCCCAACTTTGGCTTTCTACCCTGATCACCACGGCAACACCAAGTAGGGTGCCCTTTTTTGGCAGATGACTGATTGAGGATTTTAGTCACCTACTGAGTTGGCTATGAGGGTAGCAGACCTGTGATTTATTCTGTGAACTGTCGTGCTAGGGTAGTGTGCCCCAGCACGGGAACTGTTGTGTGACTCTTATCTTGAGAACCCTCTGAGAGCAACCATGAGGGTGAGGTCTGGTGTCTTCTTTTCCTTTCTTTGTTTTGCTCATCATGTAGTCTGTTGTCACCAAGTCGAGCTTAAGTTCAGGCTGAACCTGACCAGAACCTGGAACTTCTGTAAAATCGAAAAACTTGAAAACATTTTGCAAGGGACTTAACTCTCAACCCGGCTGCTGGGAGCCCTGACCTCCAGCCAGTTCCCGGCTTCTGTGGGCACTGCACCCTTTTCCAGTCCACTGCCAGTCACACACTGGCTTTACTGCCATGGGGAATGCCGTAAGCATCCCCAGAGACTCACCACTCAAAATCCTTCTAACTAATTAGAAACACTTTCAATTGTATGGGTGATGCCCCAGAAACTCCAACTAGGAGAAAATCTGAGATTTTTCTCTGTGCCTTTCTGGTGCAGTTGGACAGGTGGATCAACCTAAAAGGACCTTCAAGTTACAGTCCAGTTTCTGGGAAATAAAGAGCAACTGTCCTTACAAAATCCTTGCAAGACTGGAAAGACAGCTCTAGAGGCAGTTCAGATTCCACCTAGTTCCTTTATCATGAAAAAGATTATCATCCTCCCTCTCCAGGAACTACTGTCCAGTCCATCACTCATTCTTAAGACTGAAAAACAAAAAAGGAGGGGAAAGGTTAAATGAACATAAGTGTGTCTTTGCCAAAAGTCTAGCATGTCAAAGGTCTTCTCCATAAGTATTAGTAAAAAGGCTCAAAACAAAGTTTGGATTCATAACTTGTGAGCTCAATATTATTGTTCCTGACTCACAGCAGTAGTTTTTAAAAGGATGGTTGTACAGTCTCTCTGTAGGTGTGTCTATGTGTATGTTATAGGTGTGATACTTTTATCCTGGATGCTATGGCCAAAATTAAGATTTCTGTTTAGTTGTCTTAAAGTAAGTGCTTTATTAAATTCTAAATGTAGTAGAAATTAACTCAGTGCCTTTCAAAGTAAACGAGATGTGAATTAACCTATGTTAAATGAAAACTTGTTTAAGTTTGTTGGTTTGATTGAAAATAGTCTTCTTGTCAGAGTTGTCGGTATTTGCGTAGTATGCAGGCATTCATCCTGGGTTTACTAGTCACATAAGTTCACGTTGTCTGTTAAATTTGTCAGCAAAATAATAGCTGTAAACGATGACCAGTTTTTTCAAATGCCTCATGAGGTTTCCGTAGGTAATCTGAACATAATTGTCGGAAAAAATGGTAAAACTCACAATAACTTTTACAGTCTGTATACTTGGGGAAAAAAACAGCTTCGAAATTCTTTTTGGTAACAATTTTGAGTTTTGCCAAGTTAAGTTCAATGATAAAAATCTGAATACCTGGGTCATTTTTGGATAGGATGAAACACTGAAACATTATTAATAAACATAGCTAAGTTATCTGATTTTGGCTTCTGAGTGAAGAGGCTAAAAGCATTTGGGTGTATTAAGAAGCATGCCTTGTGTTTTGTTGTAAAGTACCACGTTTCTAAATTTATGAAGTGTTTAGAATGCTGATATAAAAGACAATTCATAATTGTTTACATTTTTAGTGTTTACTAGGTCTGTTAAGGTTTAAATGTTCTAATTAACCTATGGAATTAAAGCTACAGGAAATTAAGTAAAAGAGCTGTGTATTCAAGGAAGTTAAAATGGATTTTTTCAGTAAAAAAGGTATAAAGAATGGAAATATTTTTGTTTGATAGGTTAAGAAACATAAATTTGTCCTGATGTACTAG